>NW_027186383.1:3276614-3341614 GCF_028583685.1 Petaurus breviceps papuanus
AGGGAGGGAGGGAGGGAGGAAAGAAAGAAAGAAAGAAAGAAAGAAAGAAAGAAAGAAAGAAAGAAAGAAAGAAAGAAAGAAAGAAAGAAAGAAAGAAAGAAGGGAGGCAGGGAAGGAGAAAGGAAAGGAGGGAGGGAGGAAGGAAGGAGGAAGGGAGGAAGGAGGGAGGAAGGAAGGAAGGAAGGAGGAAGGGAGGAAGGAGGAAGGGAGGAATGAAGGAAGAAAGAGACCAAAAAGTTAGCCCTGGAAAGACGAGTGTAAGGGTTTCTGGAGAATACCTTGCATTTCAGTTAAAACAAAAAACATGAATACACGCACAGAATGGGGGAGATGTGGTCATTCATATTTAAAAGGGAAAAAATGATCTCAGGTTTTAGTGAATAGTAAAGTCAACACCACTCATTGATTGGATATGACAGTCCCAAAAGGTTCAACAGAATGTGGGCAGGAATGCTGAACACACAGTGCTTCAGTTATCCATTTGGTCATTCTACTTGTGGCCAGCACTGAACTGAAGTCCTATGATGTCAAGCTGGTGAGGGAGAAGTAGCAGAAGGAGGTGAGTGTTTTTGAGGGATGATGGGTAAAGATATCAGTTAGAAAGGGCCCACATAAATGTTGGAACCGCCTGAGGTTTGTAGACTCAGAGATCCATAGGCCTTTTACAACACAGGAGTCAGGAAAACTCTGCCCCTCCCCAGTGCTCAGTCATTTCTTTTCAGATGAGTGAAAAGCAATGTTATATGCAAGTGGCATTGGCACTTGGGCGAGTTGGGCACTGTGGGATGTTGGGCAAACCAGTCCCTTCCTTGTTCCCCATTGCCCTCTCTACAAAATGGAGGGGTTGGACAGAGTGATCTTAAAGGTCCCTTCCAGCTCAAAACAGACTCTGAAGTCGGTGGGCTTGCTTTCAAATCCTGCCTCTGACATATGACCTCTGTTTCGCTGAGTCAATGACTTAACCTCGACTGGCCTCAGTAAAATGCAGAGATTGGACTTGTGGCCTCTAAGGTTCCTCTTAGCTCTTAATCTGTGATCTCTTGTGAGGATAAATATGGATAAGAGCAGATGGGCTTATTGCCCCAGTGTATGTATCATACAAGCATCATGAGAAGTGGCCTCTCTGTTTAAAGGCTGCATTCATTTACAGGAGGGTCTGGGGCATTTTCTGCCAGATCCTTCATTTGTCTCAAAGATGTGTGCATGTGTGGTGGAGGGAGGGCAGGGGGAGGCACTCTGGACTTCAGGAAAATAATGAGGAACAGTGGGGAGAAAAATAAGCTTCTTTTCTCATTACCTACACTGAGGTAACTAAAATTATCTGCAAGCTGTTTCTTGCCCAGATTTTGAGGAAGCCAAGCCCTGTTCGGATATTTACTGGAAAAAAATGGCCATGTGGGAGGAATAGAGCCCAACAAGGTCTAATGGAGATGAATCTTTTCTTCCCATGTCTCTTTCAGCAGCTGGACATCTCTGAGCTGACAGTATCTGGGTCACAAAATCTGAACAAGAAAGGGGAGAGAAGGATCCCATTTCCCTGTAGGCTTTGACAAGTCACTAATTCTCAAATGTAGGGTTTCATTTGTCTTGGTTTTGTTTGTTCATTTCTTTTATTTTTCTCAGGGAAATAATTACCTACTTCTTAAAATTTCCCAGAACTAAGAAGTCCAAGCCGTCGCCTTATGCTAAGATTAACAGATGCTTCCTCCTCTTTTTATTAGCTCAACCCAGGATCACACAAATATTATCAGTGCTGGGATTCCACCCAAGGTCCCCAGGCTCCACATAAAATGGTTTTGTCCCTGTGGACTCCCACTGGGTTCTTGAAGGCAATGCCAGGCAAGGGGGTTCTGGAAGGTTTTATCTGCTGGCGAGGGTTTGATGTCTGTGCAAGGGAAGACCCCATGGGTTGGCTGAGTCCTGAGGGGGTAGTGCTGTGTACAGAATAGAGAAGAATTCACGTCAGGGAGAACATCGAGATCCCTGCTAGCTGAGAGACTTTGGACAAATCACCTCACTTTTCTGGGTCTCAGGGTTGGTGTTTTTCTTAACAAAATTAATCAATGACAACATTAAACACCTTCTCAGTGCCAGGCACTGGGATAAGTACTGGGAATACAAAGAGAAGAGGGAAAATTATTTTCTTCTTCCCATTTCCAATCTTGTCAGGGAGACTCTATATACATATCCATGTATATACAAAATATGTCAAACTTTTCTTATGTCTTTTTAGGCAAGGGGAGGATTGCTCCAGCTGGAGAGATCATCTTAGGCGGCAGAGAGGATAGAATGCCAGAGGGGAAGTAAAAATGACTGAGTTCCAACCCTGCCTCAGACTCTTACCAGTTATATGACCATAGGCAAATCACTTAATCTCTTTCAACCTCAGTTTCCTGATCTGTAAAATGGGGATAATTATATTATCCATTTCACATGAAAAAGCCCTTTGAAAATCTTAAAGCACTATGTAAATGTGGATGTTAGAAAGGAAGAGGAAGGAGGGAGAAGGAGAAGAGGAGGGTGTAAAAAGTGGCATCTGAAGTGATCCTTGAAGGAAAACAGGGATTCTGAGAGCCTTAAGTGAGGAGGGAATGCATTCCAGTCATGGGAAATAGCATGTGAAAAGTCATGGAGATGGGAGATGGAGTTTCAGGCAGGAATAACACTAATAAAGCCTGTTTGGCTGGTCTGGAGTGTGAATGAAAGGGAATGATAAGAAATGAAGCTGGAAAGGTTGGTTGGGACCATATTTGGATGGTTTTTAAATACCAAAAAAGTTTACATTTGATCCTGGAGGAGATAGGGGACCACTGGAGTTTCTTGAGGAATATAGTGACACAATCAGACCTGAGCTTCAGAAAAATCACTTGGCAGCTGTTTGAAGGATGAATTGGAGAGAGGGAAACACAGAGACACACAGACAGATATCTGAGTCTCAGAGACCAATGACAAGGCTGCTGCAATGGTCTCTAGGACAAAGGTGGAAAGGGTCTGGACCACAGTGGTGGCTGGGGACATTGAAACAAGGGAACGTATACAAAAGGTTGTGTGAAGACAGGAGCCACAAAGCTTGTAACTGTCTGGACACGAGGAAAGAAGGAAGGAGCATGAGGTGACAAACCTCAGCGATAAGAAAGATAGAGGCATCCTCAACAGTAATAAGGACATTCAGAAGAGAAATATTTCTCTTCATTCTTGGCCAAGCAGAGAATCAGAGCCACAATGGCCAGAGTTCTCTGGGGTAAATGGCACAAAACATTCCTCAAATCAACTCTTAACGTTAAATCCATTTGGGGAGGGGAGGGGAGACCATCATCCCTGGTTTAGGAATGATGGCAAATGATGGGGACTTAGCTAGTGGGTATGGTATATGGTATATGGTAGCTATATGGTAGCTTCTTAATTTCCCTAACTATTCTTGATAACTAGACACAGAGTTTCAGAAGCTCTTGCATTTATGAAAGGCGGTCTCTAAATTTCGGCCCCTAGAGTAAAATGTCAGGTTGTATGGAGAAGTGATGATTAGCAGAACAGAACAAAACACTAACAGCGATAGGCAACACAGCATAGTGAATGGAAGCCATCTTCAGAGTCCCGAAGACTTGAGTCCAAGTCCTATCTCTTCCATACATGTCTGTGAGACCCTGAACAACACTTAACCTTCCAATGCCTCACGAATATCTCTACAAATATATTAAATTATGGCTGCCAGACTGCACTGGTAGAGGGAGTTTCCTCACCTAACCCAAAGAAGCCCAGGGTCTCGTCCAGACACAAAGCATGTTATCTATTAAAGGTGTTGTGTGTTGCTGATAAATATGAATGTTCTCTACTGTTCCCATTCACATCACAGGTCTGATCCTCCCTGTCCCAGTGCAAGTAATAATAATAACAACATCTCTCATTTCTCTAGCATTTTCAAGTTTGCAGCAGACTTTAACCATAGCAGTCCCACTTAATGACCATTTTACAGATGAGTTCACTGAGTCTCTACATGTTTATGTGACTTGCCAGGGGTCACACAAACATTTGTTTTTTTATTTAATCTAGGGCAGGATGAAAAGTCATATTTCAACATACAAGTAAAGACAGAATCAAGGCCACCTTTCCTTAGCATGGTACAAGTATTGGTAGAGCCTTTAAAAGTTTCTCAAAGAATAGGAACACAACCCCAGCTGCCAGGATCTCTTTCTGCCTGGACAATGGAGCCCTCCACCTTGTAGCATCTTGTAGCTGCTACACGTGTGTGTTTTCTTGAGCAGCAAGCACATTCACATCTGAAACATTTTCCAGCGGAAATCTCAGCCTAAATAATGCATGAATACGGCCCCAGAGCACTATTCTCTTGTCAGCAGAAGAAGCTAAAGGACACTGACAGAATGGATGCTGTTAGAGTCAAGTAGTTAACATCTGTGAGACCTTTCTCCAGAAGGGACACCGCTGATGTGGGTCTCACCAGAGTCACAGAATAATTCTCTTTGCTTCTAGCTTCAAGGAAGCAAAGAATAATTCAGAGGGATGAGTAATTCCCAAACAACAGCAAGGCATGATCCTCAGGAAGACTGGGGTTCCAATCCTGTCCCTGATGCTACAATGCTGTGTGAGTAGGGGTGAGTCTTAATGTCTGTCCAAGCCTCGACTTCCTCATCTATAAAATGGGGATAACGATCCGTTTGTCAAATACGTCTTAGTGTTGTTGTGAGTCTCAAATGAGGTTGGATTTGTAAAGAGCTATCAAAATGTCACTTACCATGAATTCTGCAGACAATCTGCCTCGTAGCCTTGACTAAGAGCCTGGAATTGAACACTCTGGACAATCATCTTCTGCACTGTGGGTGAGGCCTCACATCCAAGCTCTGAGTGCTTCTAGACAAGGCATTCATGGTCATATGTCCCATTGTTCAAGCAAGAACAGAGTTATGCTGTGGGGGGAGGGGTGCAAAAGGACTGGAAAAAAAGTTAGAACCAATGACCCCCCAGCACAGCTGGTTTTAGAAGGGACTCTAGGGCTTCAAGGTCCTCTGTGTTCCTTCCCTTTTGAGAGGTGGGGTGGGGTTCTTCTAAAATCCATTCTGAAAGCAAGTGTGGCAGAGCAGAAAGCATGCCTGGCTTCAAATCCTCTCCTATTCCTTTCTACCTGGGCATTTAGCTCGGTGCCTGGCACACAGAAGGTACAAAATAAGTGCTAATTGACTGACTAACTGACCGACTTTGGGAAAGCCACTTTCCTTTCTTCATGTATAAAAGAAGGGTCTTGGCCTAAATGCCCTGCAAAGTCACTTGCAGTTCTTAACCTATCACCCTGTCTAAGAAATGTGGAATTCAAGGCAGTGTAGTGTATTAGGCAGAATATTATTGCTATTGTACAAAGGACTCTCTTGTCCCTGGGCAAGCTAGCTAATTTCTTTCCCTTTTTCCTCATCTGTAAAATGGGAATGATCATAGCATCAACCTCACAGAGTTTTCGAGAGGCTCAAACATGCTGATGTACGTGAAGGCCTGGGCACACCTTAAAGTCCACCATAAATGCTAGCGGCCTAATTCATTCTGCATGTTATCACCCAGTCTCAGGTGAAATAGTAAACCCTCTAAGGTCTGCAAAACATTTCCATGTTAGATTATGTGATTCACCCAATAGCCCTGTGCTGTAAATGAGATTACTATTCTTCTCTTACAGATGAGGAAATTGAGGCTGAGAGTAAGGCTAAGTGACTTGCCCAGGGTCACACAGCTAATAAGTAGCTGAGACATGATTCAAATTCGAGTCTTCCTAGGGACTAATGAGGAGACTTAGCCCCCCACCTCCCAGTACAGAGCTGAAGACCTCCAAGAGCGGAAGGAAACATGTTTGTTTTTGAACATGGCAAACTTCTGGCAGAGATCAAACGATCCATGTTTGAAAGAGGGTTTGCCTTTCTTGTGGTCTCCATGGGAGGAGAGGGTAAAAAGGCAACTATTGTCTAATGAAAACAAATGAATTTTAAGTAAATAAAAAGCAATATTAAAGGGTTAGAGCGGGTAGCCCTCAAGGTCCCTTCCAAGTAAAAGTCTACGAAGGAGGGAAGAGATTTGGACATCATGGTGTCATTTAAGATGAACAGACATGCAGTGACTTTGCACTGGGGAGAAACGCCTGGCGTGGGCTCCCCAGCTCCGACCTTCCTTCCCTCTGCTTACTTAGGTGAGTGAGGGACACCATGTCTAACTCTTCTCAGGCACGTGCTCCTATCATGATCTTAACTCCAAGGCATCCTGTTCACCTTCACAGGTCTCCCCGAGCTCTCACCAAATAATGTGCAATTGATGTTAAAAGAATGAACCTAGCGATGTTCCCTTCTCTGAGCTACAGGAGACCTCCGAGATCAAAGAGGAGACCAACCTCTTCCTTCTACAGACAAGGAAACTGAGGCAGAGCCAGGTGAGGTGACTTGCTCTAGGCTTCATAGACAGAACTAGGATTTGAATCCCCCTTTCTAGATAACAATTCTAGTCTTCTGTCTTTCCGGGGGATGTCAGAGATCTCCTTTAACTGAGCTCTGAGGAAAGGAAGAACCAGCCATACTCGAAGAGTGGGGGTGGGAGATCCCAAAGCCCACTTCCCATTTTGGCAAAGAACAGACTAGTGGAAGAGGGTGATGGGAATTTAGCAAGCTTGCCAACATCCCTCCAACAACCCACTGAGATCCTCGTGACTCCCAGACTATCTAGACTTCCTCTGGTCCACTTGAGAATGTCAGATTAGTGATGGCCCCAGGCAGTGGGAACTAAGCTCCAGCTCATTCTCCTTCCTGTGCCCTCCCCAGCCCAGGGATGGTGTCACAAGCACACTCCTCAAGCCTGAATGAAAGCTGGACACCAGGAATGAATAAACAGCAATGCGTGCCCCAGCTCTGCTGGGCTATAATTAGGATTTACAATGGTCTGCCATGACCCAACAGTGAGCTCTCCACCCGCCTCTTCAGCCCGGGCTTTATGAATCACTCAGGCATGCTTAGATTTCTTTGCAATCCCAACAAATTCTTTCCATGTTACCCTGGGGATTAAAAACAGAAGTTGTGTGCTAATGGAGAAGGGTATCATCTTTAAAAGAGCACTTGGGAGGGGAGACAGACAGACAGAGACAGAGAGAGACAGAGAGTAAGGAAAAAAGGGTGACAGAGATGAGAGGGGAAGAGAGAGAGACACAGAGACAGATACACGGAGAGAGACAGGGACACAGAGAGAGAATTAGGAGAAGAGAATTGGGGGTGAGGAGAGAATTCTCTGGGTATCCATCAGTGGTACTGGACAAGGCTACCAGCCTTTAAGTAGGCGCTTTCCACAGAAAGTCCAGGAAGCAACTGAGGTCAGCCAAGGCAGTAGTTAGCTGAAACACCCTCAGCAAAAGCTGACTAAAAACAGCCGTTCTTGGCTGTGCCCTTTTGCTATCGTGGAAAGAAGAGATGCCCTGACATTTAAAATGCATCCTCCCTTCAAGTGGTTCGGGCACTGCTACATTCATAGAAGAAATGCCTTAGCTTTGGGGGCTGGACCTTAAATGGTCAGAGGCAGGGTGGGACAGTGGGCAGACCACTGGACTTAGAAACAGGAAGATCTGCCTTTTAATACTCCCTTGGACACTTGTGTGACCTTAAGTAAGTCATTTAACTTGTCCAAGCCTCAATTTACTCATCCATATAAAGAAAAGCTAGCATTTGTATGGTGTTTTCAGGTTGTTGAGCACTTTCCATCCATTATCTCAAAATTAGAATAGTAATGCTGCCTCTGTTGTGGGATAATTGTGAGGTTCCAATGAGATCACACAAACAAAAGTTCTCTGTTACCCTGAAAACCCCATCGAGGGTGTCCTCAAAACCTTAGTGCAGTAAGCATTCTGTATAAATGCCAGTTGTTATTGTTGTAGAGACAGAATGGCAGAGCAGACAAGGTACTGGGCTGGGAGTCAGGACACCTGGGTTCAAACCCCACTTCTGACTCTAACTAGCTTGGGCAAGTCACAGAGAGAGAGCAGAAAGGAGAGAGAGAGACAGAGAGGGAAGGAGAGAGAGGGAGACAGAGAGAGAGAGAGAGAGAGAGAGAGAGAGAGAGAGAGAGAGCATTGGAGGAGACAAGGCCTTGGTTTCTTCATCTGTAAAACGAGAGGGCTGTACTCAGTGACTTCTATAGCTCCTTCCAGCTCCAGATCTAGGGTCCTTTATACCAGACTCATAGGACAAGGACAGTATCTGCCTCTAAGCATCCAATGAAAGAAGAGAGGCTGCCTGCTTGTGACATATACCAAGGTGGCGATTCCTTTCTCCCTGTGTATGTACATGTAGTATATGTGTACATGCACCCACACATATGCTTAACACATATTGTGCATACATGTGAGTGGGTGTGGATGTGCATGTGTGTGTGATTCAATGGCCTCTGAGGTCCCATTCTGCTATTCTGGACCCAGAGACTGTGAGTGCTACCAGCTCATTCATACAGTCCTTTAAGGTTTACGAATGATGTGATATCATTTGAGCCTCAGACCAACACCCCAAGAGGAGTATTGATATCATCCCCATGTTACAGATGGGAACAGTGAAGAGGAGTGGGGGGATTGCCTAGGGCCCCCACATAACGGGGAAAGAGGCAGAGATAGGGCCTGGCTCTTCCTGCCTCTGGGTTGCCTGCACTCGAGTCTAGTTCCCGCTGCCATTCTGAGACACGGACTCCTGTCAGGAGGAAAACCTCACTAGAATGACTTTAGACAGAACAGAGGAATGGGGCTATGGCAGCCCAACGCCCAGCCCCGGGCTCAGTGTGTCAGACATGCAGGGTATGACTCCCCGGAGAGTCAGTGGGCTTTGGGCCAATGGGAGAGCAAGGGAGCAGACATTTTTGGCTTCCAGAGGGAGCTCCTGGTCCTTATTGGTCTATGGTAAAGCAGCTCACTGGGTGTTTGCCTTTCTCTGTATCCCACGGGTCCAACACTGTGCCTCAAACACATAAATCTTTAAGAAATCCTTGGTGCCCAAATGACTGATGATGGGTCACACCAGGAGATATCCTGCTGCCTTCTGGTAGAAAAGAAACCATGGCCTTGGGCATCTGCCAGGGCAGAACTGCCCAGTTCCCATTCTCCCCCAAATAGCCTCCAGCCTGTGGGCAGAGCTCCCTACCTCCTTCCTATCAAATTTGGGGTGTTTTAGCTCCTGGAAAAGTTCTCTTACATGCATATTAAGGGTATCTCTGAGGGGCAACCAGGTGGCACAGCGAGTAAGAGCGCCGGCCCCGGCATCAGGAGACCCAGGATCGCTTCCGGCCTCAGAAACTCGGCACCCACACAAAAAATAACTGGCCGTGGAACCTTAAGCAAGTTACTTAACCCCAATTGCTTTAAAAAAAAAAGTATCTCTGCCAACTCCTCTGTATCTAACAATGGGATAAGAGCCTCATAGTTCAAAGGCGGAAGGAGACTTAATTAGAGGCTATTTAGTTCAACTCCTTCATTTTACATATGGGGAAACTGAGAGCAGAAAGGTCACGGGATTAGAGGCTCATGAGATGAGAGCTCACCCATGCCAACGCTCTCCTTTGACAAATGGGGAAGCTGAGGAATAAGGCGATTACGGACAGAGAGCTTAAAATGTCTCATCTTACAGATGGTGCAAAGAGGCGCGAGGCCCCACAGCCAGTGCGCGGCAGAGGCAGCGCTGGGACCCAGGCCCTGTTGGCTCTGCGGCTCACCCAACACCTCACGTGGAGCCCGAGTGGTCGAAGGCCAACTCACTGCTTCTCCCATTCGCCTACAGTTCCTCCCTGGCCCACTTCTTTTGATATCTTTTCTCCCTTTGAGAAGCTCCAAATGCCTCATGCATTAAAACAATGACAAAAACAATGGTCATTCATTTTTAGCACCTTCTTTTGGGGGCAGCTGGGGTAAATATTCTTGTGCTTCGGGGCACAAAGAAAGCAGTTTGAGCAGGTGTAGGCTAGTGTGCAAAAACAGCTAGAGACTGGAGGAGTCAAGGAGGGCTGGCTTTGCCTGACTCTGCCTTTCCTTATTAACCAGCCCCCCAAAAACAAACAAGCAAACCCCTCATAGCCTGTTCTTTCTGAGAGGTCACTGTCCACGTGGAGCACACACTTTCGAGCCCCTCTCCCAACCTCTCTCCCACTGGGACGCTGGCTTCAGGGCACTGGGGATAGTCCTGAGGGGCTGGGGGGGTCATTGGTTTGGCTTTTCCCCCTAGTATTGTAGCTCACAAGCCCCCATCTGAGTGTTCTCCTCTCTAATAATTATCTC
Source organism: Petaurus breviceps papuanus (assembly GCF_028583685.1). Classification (NCBI taxonomy): domain Eukaryota; kingdom Metazoa; phylum Chordata; class Mammalia; order Diprotodontia; family Petauridae; genus Petaurus; species Petaurus breviceps. Next base: position 3,286,894 of record NW_027186383.1, read on the forward strand.
TTGATATTGATTAGCCAGACTTCCTCAGATTTTAGGAAGAAGCATTTACTAAGACGATATCCCAAGAAGAGGGGGCTACTTCCAGTTGACCTGATCTATATCTCAACACTGGACCCAGACGGCTCTGGAGGAACAAGTGAGGCTGGTGACTCCCCATAGTCCTGTCTCACTTAAATCCATTCACTTGCAAGTCATGACATGACCTTCTTGGTGTCATTGGTTCTCTTTAGTAATGAAGGACAAAGCAACAGTGGAGGAATCTGTATAAAGCACCCACCAAAAATCTGTGACACATTGTCCAACCCTAACTTACAGAGGCAGGGGAAATTCATTCAAGCTCAGAACCTCCATGTAGCAAAGGAGCACGTCAGGGCTCCTAGGAGCTGGTGGCCGTGGGGTCTTTATGAAGTTCCCCTTAAGCATGGTGTAATATTCTGCTGGCCTCCTTAAATACCTACACACAAAAATATCACCTCACACAAACACACAAGTATGCATGCATGTATGTATATGTGTATACACAGAGACACATACAAATATATGCATAAGCATATACACATGTGTCATCGGCATGCCCATATACATGCATGCACACACATGTCACACACACATATATACATACAAATACATGAGCACATACACCCTTGATCACATATTACAAGTAATGGAACCAGAACTGGAATTTGGATCTTGAACTCCCAATGCAATGTTGTTAAAAATAGAAATCACTCTTATATTAAGGTAGCCAACGTAGGACTCTGGTAACAGAGCCAGATTGTGATATTTGCCTCCTTGCCCTGGGATTGTTGGCAGTGTATTACATTTACTTGGGATTCTAACCTGTAGGATGTGACTTGCCTGCCTGACTCCAGCATCTGGTCATTGACTAAGAGAGAGTGGAAGACCCGAGGTCGTGATGCCCCAGGAGGGAACTCCTTGCTGGGGGTGGGGGACACAATGAGCTCCAGGTGTCTGGTCCTTCCCCTTTGGGGCATCCTGGATCCTTTAGTCTCAGAGGGCTCTCAGTGGCACCTGAGTTTTAGCAGGTCCTATGAAGATGAGAAGGCTGCAATCAGAGTCCCACTACTGTCTGCCATCTAAGTCCCAGCCTCACTTAGTTAGGAGAAGCTGAGCTCAAGGTGGAACAGTCCTTGGTGAGATGTTTGGTCCTGGCTCATTTCAAAGGCCATAGACTGAGTAGAAAGCAAATTGTAGAGTCTGTTTTGGTTGAGTCAGGATCTAAACCAGGAAAGCCAGGAAATACCCAATTAGTATGGGGAGACAGGATGATGCTCAGGTGTGTCCTTTAAGGATTATTTTGTTTGCACTGTGTCTTTATGAACAAATTTTATTTGTTTGACTCCAGAGAAATTCATAATCTTGGAGTGACAGTGAGTCATTGGCTTGAAACTCTGTAGAGCTGACGAAAGGGAAAGAGAGGAGGGCTCTCTCTGGAGTCATGGATCTGGCTCTGAGTCCTAAGGTGGTCTGCAGTGAGTCACTTAACTTACTAGATTTTTAAAGTTACTTGGTAATTTAAAAATAGAGAAAACAGTTAGTTTTCTAATTCTTCAAGAGTCATGTTTTCATGTCTACAATAATTAAAATATTTGGAGCAGATCTGTAATTTTAACTACCCTGGGGGATTCCATTGACGAAACTCCCTTTACAAATTCAGACCAGTCCCTGCTCCTCAATAGCCACTCTTGGAATAATTCGGGAATGTGTTATAGTTTAGGAAAACTCTTTTGAAAGTATCTTTTCTTCTTTATCTGCCCCCACAGAGCCATTTAGGCAGGAGGGTATGTGGGGGAGGGATGGATGAAAAGTATTGCAATGAGATTTCTTCTGATCTCTTCACCCCAAATCCAACCAGTTTTCTCCCCAAGGTCTGGTTCTCTCACATTCATGTACTGAAACATAGAAAGACCATTAGGTCTTCTCTGGGGATAGTTCCAGTGCTTACAGGACACACTTCTTGGGGGATCATAAATGATTTATTCTAATCTCAGCTTGAATGAAGACATCAACTCCAACATCGTCTTCCGAGCTGAATTCCCACTTCCCACCCTGTGCCCACTCCTTCAGAATTCCAAATTTAAAGCATTCCTTTCTTTTCCTTAAATCTCTTTCACAGCATTAGATTTAGAGCTCAAAAGGACTCCACTACCCATCTTGTCCAATACTCTCAGTTTCCAGCTACTGTATCCTCACTAGCTATCAACACATGGGTGTCCTTGGCATCAAAATGAGGGCAACAACACATTTGGCACTTCCTGAGGTCATGGGCAGGAAAGGACTCTGACAGTGTTAGCCCTCTATAACTGCAGAACCCTGGTGAAGCAGGACTGCTTTGGAGCCCAAGGCAGCAGCTGTGGAGTGGGCAGAGAAGCACCACATTTGGAATCAGAGGGCCTGCTTTGCAATCCCTGCCCTTCCCCTACTGCCTAGTAAGCCTTGGACAAATTGCTTCACATCTTGGGTGGTGAAACTGGGACTCAGTTTCCTGAAGCTGTAAAATCAGGGACTTGGACCACACCATCATGGAGGGTCCTTCCATTTACCATCTTCTAGTCCTAATTTGTTCTCCTATTATTAATCAAGGCTCTTGAAATAAATTAATGAAATTACCGGATGAATGTTTCCTGGAAATTTTTTAAAAAGGGCATTTGGTATGACTCAAAAGAAGAGATATGAAAAGATATCCCCACCTGACCCCTTTAAAGAAGTAGGAGGTTCATGAGGGTGGTAGGTTGTACATTTCCCCTAACTTGATATACTGATCAGGTATATTGACTTTTTGTCTCCTTTTTTCCCTTCATTTTCTTTGAGGTTTTCTACCTTTAAAATATCATTGGTTATATAGGCTTGTTCTCTGGTCTTGGAAGAAATTTTACCGACGTAAAAATGGCATCAATAAAACTCATTTAAAGTGAGGCATGTTCTATATATTTACACAAGACCACACAGTTTGATCAAGGTGGCCATGTTGGAATTATCCACCTCCAAGGTTCAGCTGTGAAGAACCCATTCCTGATCCACCCAGGTGTTCTTGATCCCCAAACCCGTCATTTTTATTGACTTTGCATATTTTATATAGTCATTCATCCATATTTCTGTCCTGTAGAATATGTCACTCAAGATTAGAGACTTTTGCTTTTTTGTTTGGGTTTTGTCTTGTAGGTTCCCAACAACCAGGAAAGTACTTGATACATGTGGTTGTTCATTTACTCAAGTCAGATTCTTCATGACTCCGTGGACCGTAGCATGCCAATACCATCTGAAGATGCTGGAGTGGTTTGTCTTTTCCTTCTCCGGTGTATTAAGGCAAACAAAGGTAAAGTGACTTGTCCAGGGTCACACAGCTAGTAAGTTTCTGAAGCTGAATTTGAGCTTGTCCAACTGACTCCAGGCCCAGTGCTCTATTCACTGAGCTATCTAGCTGCCTCCCACTTGATACATGATAATAAAATTAATAAATGCCTATTGAATTTATTTTAATGGGATTACATTGGATTCTTTCATACATTTCTGTTCATTCATTCATTATTTGAAGTCTTTTTAAAATAATATTTCTTACATACAGTCATTGTGGTCATGAGCCATAACCTACTTGTGCCCAGCATGGAACCTTTGGGTCACCAGCAACTTTGATTCTTTCATAGATCCTGGGGTCCCATGAACCAAACAGTATCCCTAGGAAAATGAATACTGGCTTTAAAAAGATGGGGATTTGTTGGCATCCAAAAACTTAGCATGACCGGAAGTGTCACATGATTTCCTAAAGGCCTCTCAAGCCCCCCTTCTTCCTTTTAGTTCTAGGTCCAGTTCACTGTCCATCCAAAGTGTTTTCAATCAAAGGATGCAGATGGATTCACTCAATGGCCTGACCACACAAATTCATGTCAGTCCAGAAAATGTATTTTTCATCCATTTTATTCATCTGGTGTGAATGGCAAAGTCAAATTCTTTTGAAAGATGATAGATCTTGGGAATGTGGAGTAGAGGAAGGGGTTGAGTTGTAGAATTCTAGAGCTTGAGGCTGTCAGCAAAATCTATGCAAACAGAAGCAGCTTGTGAACTTCGCCTTTCGTGGAGAATCCCTCTTCCAGCTGGCCAAGTGGAATGAGTCAAATTGTCCTGTATAACAATTCTTTTAAGTGATTAAAAATGGAAGTAATGGCCCTGCTCTGAGGTTTCTCTTCTCAAGGCTAAACATCCCCAGGTCTTTGGTCATCATGCAGCATTATCTGGAAGCCAAAGTCATGGATTTCTTGTGCAGACTCCAGATAGGAATCCATGACACCCACAAAGATTATGAGCCCTTGCTAATGGCTATTGAGTCGGCTGTTGTGGGACTTGGGACAAGTAGGGCCTAGTTCCAGCCTATATGACCAATTTGCAGATGACCTTTTCTGGGCCTTGGTTTCATCCCCTCTGAAGAAATAACCATCTGTAGCAACTGATTGTTAAATTTTCAATGTGAGCATGTATGCCTTAAAAATCAGGAAATATCACAAACTGGTGTATCATTTTTTGTTTCATTGATTTCTAAACTTAAGAAAGTGATGGGAAAATGCTGATGATGCAGATTTTAACTTAAAGGTGGGCTGTACATTCCTGGAAAGCTGGTTGTTAAATAGTCACCCACATGCTCCGGCCTCTGGAGCATGAAATGAGGTTTTTTCTCATTTTGATCTTAGTTTCCTCCATGGAATCAAGCAGACCACTCTGCTGCCAGTGAGACTGTCCAAACACCAAGGATGAGGACTTACCTGAACTGTCTCCAGCCGGAACTCGTTGCCAAGCCAGACATTCACTGAGGCTTTGAAAGTTTCTTCATTAAAACCTAGGGTTCTTTGTGCACTAATCCTGTAGAATCTCATCTCCAACTTTCTCCCTCCCAACAAATTGCAGCAAACAGAGGCCTCCAGATTTCCAAGCCAGGCTTTCTGTGTAATAAATCAAGCCCACATTCCTAATTTCAAAAAGGGAGGCACACTCCTCTGGAGGAGGTCGACCCTCCCCTGTCACGGATGGCTGGTCAGCACTTCTGGGAGGAAGGAGCTAATGAGGGGTAAACATCAAAACCTTCTGGGGTTCAGGCCAGGTAGGTGCTCCCAAGTCCAGATCCTTATCCCACTCTCCCTCCACACTTTGATCTGCAGAATTGGCTAGGGTATCACAAAAGCCTATTTCTCCTGGTGCTTAGACTGCTGCCAGAGTGGGAAAGTTTTCATCTTGAAAAGATGGAAAAAGAAAAAACAAAGAAAGAAAATGAAATATATTCAAGGCTCAAAAGAAGGTGGCTCTGAGGTCAGTTCGGAGAAAAAGTTCAAGTTGCTATTTCTAGCTGGCTTCTTGGGTCTCCTTCAGGCTCCAGCCCTGGGTTCCCTACACAGAGGGGTGTTCTTTATCTCATTAATTGGTCTCTAGCTAGTCTACAATACTGGAGCTCAGTGAAACCCATACTTATGTATCCAAGGAGCCCTTGGGCTTTTGGTGGGGTAGAGCTGATAGTTTATTTTGGGGAGCTTTACAAAAACAACCTGGTGAATTGAGAGCAAAAGTCAGCTGAGGGAAGACTGGATGTATGATCAAGAAATGGGGGTGGGGAAACCCTGGATTTGGAGGTGGAGTTAAAATCCTTGCTCTGCCCTTGACTAAGCTGTCTGGGCTTCAGTTGGTACATTTGTCAAATTAAAGGGTTAGACTAGACCAATGATCCTGTGATCTGGGATCATTTTGTGGCAAGCCTTAAATCCAAAGAATGGGATATTTGAAATGTGAGAGTCCCCAAGACAAGTGGCCATGCACATATGGAGGTCTGCATGCCACAGCGGACCTAGGATCAAATGCATCCCCTAACACTTAGCAGCTGTGTGAATGTAGGCATGTCATGTCACCCCTTTCCATCTTGGTGTCTTCACCAGAAAAATGAAGGCTTTGGCCAGGTGACTTCCAGTGGCCTCCCTCAAAATTGATGACGTTATGACCTCTGTATCAGTTACTAACAAAATTCCAGATTGGATCCCTCCAGAGATGGTTTGGGATTGCTTCCAGAAGGAAGCAGCCTTTGCTACATGCCATCAGGGGTTCATGAAGCTCAAGCCAGGGTTGCTGAGATGATCACATGAGAGGAACACCATGAACAGAGGAGAGAAGGACGTCAGCAAAGACATTGGACAACGCCTCTCGGAATGTCCCTTTGGGCAAGATGGGGGAGGCTCAGACTGATAGGGAGAGTGTGGGCTGTGTATGCCAGCATGCCACAAGGCTGCAGACAGTCTCCGGGCAGGCCAGCACAGCCCATGTCCACACCAGGCATGCCTACACATATGGGACAACAGTGACACTCAATCAACACTGAGTGAGTCACTAGGCTCAGGGATGATTAGGAAATCTATTTGGACTGGGAAGGAGGTCATCAGCACAGCTGCCTTGACCCTCTTCTAGTCTCCGCTTTTATCAGTGACTGAGGAAGGCAAAAATGGTGTGCTTATAACATTTCTAGAAGGCATAGAGCTTAGAATGACAGACTTGGGATTAAAAAACAGCAGACTCAAGTAAAGGGCAAAGGCTGAAAAGATCAAGCTTCATGTTTGTCAGTGTAAAGTCTTATACTGAGATTTTTTATAAAAACAACTGTGAAAGGACAGAAGGACGAGGGGGTTAGAGTTAGACCTCAGTTCATATGGAAAAGGCCTAGGGGTGACAAAGGAGGGTAATGTGAACCGATGGTTCATGATCCTGGCCGACATTCAGAACATGGGAGGGGATAATGTCTCTGGCAAGCCATATCGGTAGGATTGAGCTGCATTCTGGGTATCCTGTCTCAGAAAAGCCATTGGCAAACCAGAAGGTGAGAAACTGAATGGTGAAGGCTCCCAAGGCCATGTTATCCTGCAGCCTCCTGGTGCTTCGAGTTGTGCCCTCTGGGGCCCAGCACCCTGGGGAGCATTAGAGGGCATCCATGCTCCAGGTGGGGTCTGGGCTGAGGGACAGGCAAGAAAGAACCTCTTTGGTTCTGGGACTGTGTTGGAGACCAGCTGCCCTCCAGCTGCCCAAATCCAGCAGCTCCAGCTGCCCTCCAGCTGCCCTCCGGCTACCCAAATTCAGCAGCTCCAGCTGCCCAAATCCAGCAGCTCCAGCTGCCCAAATCCAGCAGGTCCAGCCATTCATTCCATGCCATGATTCAGGTTGTTTTTCAGCCTGAAATATTCTCTTCCTTCCTCCCTACTTAAGTACTCTTGACCCATCATCCTTCAAGGTCCAATTCTACCCCCCTCCCATTGCAATGATTTCTCTGCCTAGATAGAAAATAATCTCCTGGAGGGGAGGAACTGTTTGTCTTGGTGTCCCCAAAGTGCCCAGCCCAGTGACTGGCACCAATCCTTGCCTACTAAATTCTTGGATTGATTGGGTTGGATGATGGATTCCTTGTCCCATTCCACTGGAACCATCCTCTTCTCTCACCTCCAGAGGCCATGTTGAGGTAGGCCTGTCCTTTAGACTCTCAGCCCTCCTGCCTTGTGCTGTTTTTTGATTGTTTGGCATGGGCACCTTAGCGGCTGAGTAGCCTGGATGCTGACAGAGAGCAGGGGAGCATGTTGGGAATTCTTTGGTATCATCCTTCACCGTCCAGTCTCTGTCTTCTTCAGTGCATTTTCTACACAGCTGCCAAGCTGATATTCCTAAGCACATGAGCACATAACTGTCACTCCCTTGCCTGTGCCGATGCCTCAAGCCACTAGGAACCCCTCCATTGCATTTATTTGTGTGTTTTTATATTTATCTATCTACATGGTATTCCTTCCTCCAGTAGAACGTAACCTCCTTGATGGTAGGTATGCCTCATAAGTACTTTGAATGAATGACTACACCATTTCTGAGGAACACATTAATCTCTCTCTTAAGTTTGAAACTCTTAACTCTTTTGAGGATAGAGAGGTTCTGAATTATTTACACAGTTTTTTCACAACCTAGGCTCAAAGTGAATTAGCCCCCGGCATGAACCATCAATAGGAAAGTTGTTCTAAAGTCATAACAGAGTGTGTTATGAACAAAACCTGAAACAGGTTTTTCTGGTCATAAATACCCCACATGCTAGGATCAGCAAGCTGCTGGTAGCAACTCGCCCTAATTAATGAGTATTGATTGACTTCTCTTCTGTAATCAAGACCCGCCACTGACAGGTGGATGAGTTAAGGAATCCCATTGTGCAGAAAGAAGGAAGGTAGAAAACAGGGGCTTGTGTGATCACAAGTTGTGTGCCAATGAGCTCCTCCATCCCCCACCATTCTTTTTAACATGATGATATGACGATATTGGGATTTCATATATTCGAGTGTGAAAAAGGACCTTACAGTTTAGATAATCCTATCTTCCTCCCAATTCCAGACCAGTAAGTTTCATCTCCTACTGGTGTGCTTCTGTGGAGAGTGACCTGAGTGTGAGAATGCGTGCCCTTCTCACTCTGCTCCTCAGAATCCTTCCACCCACTCCCTTCAGAGGGGCCGTCTGAGAGGCTTTCCTGATTGCCTCAGCACTCATTCCTTTTATCTGTAGACTGGAGTGGATGCAGCTCAGGGCCCCTGGAAAGCTCAAATTCTTCAATTTTGTGATTGCAATTTTTCACCCCTCCTCCCTTGTAAAGGCTTGGTGTTTCAGGTTTCAGATCTCTTTATCTGAGTCCATAAATGTGATTTCCCTCTAGGAAGGAGAATGCACAATCCTTCATGGCACAGACTAGGTCATGCGTGTCTTCTTATAACCAGTACCTAGCAGAGTATCTGGCATAAAGTAGGTATAATCAAATGGTGTAAGAAATGCTTTTCAAACAATGAATGAATTCCTCTTACAAATTCCCTCCCAGGTGGTAATCAGTCCTCTGTTTGAAACCTTGTGGTGACAAGGAGCTCAGGGTATAACAAAGCAAACTAACCCACTGTTGGATCCAGACAGTGCTCTCTCTGTCTCTGTCCTTCTCTTTCTCTCTCTGTCTCTCTCTATCTCTCTCTGTCTCTATCCATCTGTCTGGCTCTTTCATATAGATTAATATGTGTGTACACATACAGGTTCATATATGTGTCCATCCACGTATGTGTATGCACATGCAACCCTTACATAATCTGTGTATTCTATATAATATGTATGCATGCATACTTATATTTGCTGGACATGTGATTTCATTGATATAGGCGACTCCCACTGAGCAAACTCTCTCAGCCAACGCAGGCCATCATGTTCTCTGTAAATTAGAGCCTTGGAGCCCCCAGAGGTGTGGCGGCTTGTCCGTGGTGAGAGAGTCAATCTGTGTGAGAATCAAGACTTGGGGATGGAAGCAGAATCGGGGATAGAAGACTGAAGCGCAGGGCTTGCTGATCACCAAGCCCTGTCTCTGACCATTTGCCAGTACTGCTTCTTGGCCATCTCAGTCATATTAGTTTGGAACCATTGTCTCTGCCACTGTAAAAAAAAAAAAAACAGGGAATTTTTAGACTTGCTCTTCAAGGAAATGTCAGGAGTCAGACAAATGTATCAACACCGACAGGAGAGGAGTCAGTGTATCGTTTTCAGTCAGGGATTTTCTCCTGGATACTTACCTGTTCCCCCACAGCATCTTCTCCTAAAGACACCTTCCTCTTAGACGCATCTGAAGCAGATTCATGAAGCTGCATAAACAGTCCCATAAGACCTTGGCCTTAACCACTTCAGGCAAGCAAAATTCAATGCAATTAACCAGCGGGTCTCATGAGAAATCCATCTTGTCCATCTTCTTTTCATTAACTTGTAGTTGGGTTTTCCTGAAAATGTTTGGTTCTTCGGGGGAGAGAGAAAGTAGGGAGATCCTGATAGCAGGTGCAGCCATCAGATGAGATGCAGGATCCCACCCCCTGCAGTCTCAGAAGGGCTACTATCTACATGGTCATCTCAAAACGATTTCACACTTTCTTTCTTTTGAAAATACTTATAATGCCTTTTGTTTTCACCTCAGTCGTCCTCCCACCCCTATTTGGAATTGACCTTGTGACAAAAAAAAAAAATAAGAAGAAACATCTGATATGGAAAAGTTATCTACAAAGTATACACTATACACCCTAGCAGCTCCCCACCTCTCTATTGAAGCAAGAGGTAGGTTTCACTTTGTTTTCTCCAGGACTTCCATTGGCTTTTCTTTCTTTTTTCAGGGCACTTTGTATTTCTGAGTTAACATAATGGGAAGTACTTGGCCAAACTTGTACCATTATATTGATGCTAGTAATAATTCAGTCCTATAGTAGCCTTATTATACTTACTGGACTCATGAGTTGACCCATCTTCAAAGCTGTTCAATCATTTTGAAGTTCAGAGGGGTTAGAGATGCCAAGGGATGAGTTTCCTCATATGTTTGCGTCTTTACTTCAATAATCCATCAGCACTGTGCCTCTAGCTGGGGATGAAGAGAGAGGCATCCACGTCAATGCCCTTCAGTCACAGACATGGTTCCGTCCTTGGGTTTCATCTAGAGTTACTCATGAAGACCAAGTCATTGGAATGCTCGTGGCTTTCTCCCAGTTGGAATTTGCAAACATCCGCAAGTAGAAATCAGAACTCATGAAAATCAAATCTACCATTTTGGAAATCGGGAGTCAGGTATGTTGTCTTACACATAAAATTCCTACTGCTATAATTTCTGAATGGAAAGCATCCATTTACATCTTGCCATAATAAAAAGACAGACATAAAGATGATGCAAGCATCACTGCTCCAAGCTCATGGCTCCATGTAGAGAACATGGAATTTAGAGTGAGAAAACATCAGTTCAGATCTGCCATTTTTCAGCTACTTGATCTTAAATGAGTCATTGGACTTCTATGGGCCTCAGTATCCTCATCTGCCAAATAAGGAGGTTGCACTAAATGGTTTTTCAGATTTCTTCCATGTTTAGCTCTAGGATCTAGGATCTGCCCACACAGATGAAATATCTGAAGCTGATCTAATGGGGGAAAGAGCCACAGCAGTGGTGCAGTGCAGTATGATAATGAATAAACAGCAAAGAAGTTACAAAAAAGAAACGAGTCAAATCCCTATGGTACAAGACATTCTTGGAGCTATGTTTTAGACCTATATATGGACTTATCCTTACATTTGAATCTAAAAATATCTCCTTTAAAGGAGGAAGGTAGAAGAAGGCATACTCTGATTGCAGTTTACCAGGAGAACGTAGACCATGAGTTCAATGTGAGTCCACAGAGGGATATGGCAGGCAAGAAAGTGGATGGGAACTTAGGAATCACTACAAGAGGCCCACCATCCCTGATCTTGGGGGTGGGGTTCTGATTTGGCCACATCACAACGGGTATACTCAGCTCTAGGCACTGTAGGTAAAGAACTATATTGAACAGCTGGACAGTACTCGGAGGACAGAGGCCAGGATGGCAAAAAGTCACAGGATTAGAGATTCAGCTGCAAGAGACCTTAGAGAACATCATGTCCACCTCCCCCATTTTACAGAAGAGGAAACTGGGGGCCATAACGATGCAGTGACTTGCAGGTTAGTAAATGGCTAAGGTGGAATTACAACTATGTCTCCTAACAACAAGTCCAGTGCCCTTCCCAGTGTATCTTGAATTTATGTCAGCTAAGGATGAATGGACCGAACAGGGACAGAGAAGACTGTGGTGGTTGGTTTTTCTGGAGGAAGAGGGTAGAGATGAGGGGGTTATAGTTGTCCTCAAGTATTTAAGGGACATTCAAGTGAAAAGATTAACTTGGTTCTATTTGATCTCAGAGGACAGAACTAGAGAGTAGTGTTTGGCAGCTGCAAAGGATCAAATTCAGGCTGTATGTCAGACATGTTTTCTGTCCAAAGAGCTGTCCCAGAGTGGACTAGGCTGCCTCAGAGGCTACTGACCCTCCCCACTCTAAGGTTTTCAAGCAAAGGCCAGGCACTACTTATTGTATGCCTAGAAAGGAACTTCTCATTTATATAGTAGGCTGCCTAGATGCTTCTGGGGCCCCTTCCCACTCCCAGGTTCCGTGATTCTCAGGGACTCCATTCCCACCCCTAATACATACCTGCTTTGTTTCTAGGAAGGTGGCCATATGCTAGCATGTCTAGCATGCTGCCCCTTTTTTCTCCCCCCAAATTGTATAGGCTCATTTATAGATGAGACAAAGAGGTGCCAGTGGAAACCAGTTAAGTTCTCAAATACATGAGGAAGATTCTTTTTTTGTGTGTATATCTCACATAAAATCCCAGCATAAAAGGTTAGCCCTAAACCTTCTCCTCTGACACACAGGGAAGTCCTTCTCATCCAGGGGTCCTAAACTTTTTTTGTATCCCTTTGGTCATCAGTCTAGGGAAACCTGTGTATTCTGAATTATGTTTGTAAATGCATATAATAAAATTCATGGGATTACAAAGGAAACTGGTTCTACTGATCTAGAATGACCTTCATTTTTCTAAAGTTAATCTTCCATGGCTTTGGAGGACCTATTCTAGGGCATTGCATGATCGCTCTTTGAGTCCCCAAGGGATGGGAGTAGGGGGTGTCACATAGGCTGATTAAGAAGGGATGGGGCCAGTATTGAGGCCAGATTCCTTCACTAAGAGTCAGTGCCATGGAACCAGTGTTGTTGTATAATGAACCATCAGCATTGGATACAAGAGAGCAAATGCTAGCCCCATTTGTCATTTCACCAACTCAACCTCTCTGGACTCCACATGTTACACCAGCCTCCCCATATAAAATGGGTGATTTCTGCCCTCACTGGTGAGTGATTGGTTCTTCACAGAGTTCTGGCTTCATGCCTGGGGTGCACGCGCACACGTGTGTGTGCGCACACACACACGTACACACACACGGCTATCCGCAGATGGTCCCACAATATTTCTTCCCATGATATCCTCCCAGGGGCTGCTCTGTCTTTTTCCCTTCCTCCAGTCCAGGAAGCCCAAGTTGGCATCCCTTGTTCCCCTCTTTTGGGTCTCCCCCAACATGTCTCTGAAAGGCCTCAGCACAGACTTGCTGAGTCGCTAGAGGGTACGGTCAGGTTGCACTAAGCCTTGTTTAGAAAACAGACTGGGGTTGGAGCTCCACACTATTGCCCTCCTGGAACAGCAAGACCAACAGCGTGTTGGAAGTGTCTTCTCCATCGCCGTGGCCATCACGCACCGCCAGCCAGGTCCAGCCCCGCCTCTAGCCTTGGCACATCAGCCTCTCCTGGCTTAGACAGAATTAGGCTCCTGATCATTCTGCATCTAAAGCTTGTTTCTAGCTGCTAAGGAAGTCTCCCTGAGCTTTTAATGGAGTCTGTTGCTTCAGCGTTAAACAAGGAGCAATGGCAAACCCTTCTTTGTATTTCGCATCAGTCAAGAGAAATTACATAAGAAACCAAAGGAATCTTGGCCTCGGTTTATGAATTTCACCTAGTGAACTGTTTCTGCCACACTAAGCGCCTCCATATATTAAGGGACGGCTATATTTAGGCCACAGACTTTTAGGAGGCTGAATGGATAACACCAGCATCCTTTACAGCTCCAATGGGGTGTGATCCGGCTTTCCTCAGAGCTCACCCCAAGCACATCCGCCAAAGAAGGCTTTTCCTAAACCTGCCCCCCAGCTGCTAGTTCCTACTCCACAAAAATGGCCTGTGTTTCACACACACACACACACACACACACACACACACGTTTGTTTGTGAGGTGCAGCAGTGCAAAGCAGACAGAGGGCTGGCCTCTGAGGCAGGAAGATCTACATTCAAGGCCCCATCTCTTCCCCAGACTGTCTGTGAGACCCTGGGTGATCTGTTGGCCTCTTAAGCAGCTCACCAAGGCTAAAGGGTTCAGAGAGAGTAGCTCCTCGCACTGATGGAGTGCCTAGCCTCATCTGGGAGCTCCCACAAGCCTGGCTCCTCTCCATTTTCTTTTAAACCAGGCTTGGTTTTTGGTAGAGGGAACTTTCAATGAGAAAACTCCTTCCTTGAATGCAGACAGGGACCTGCTCTGTAGCTCAGAGTCTTGGAAAGCTGCCTGGAGTGCTTGGAGACAAAGTGACTTGCCACGTAGTTCAGGGAATGGAAGGGAACAAGCTTTTCTACAGCCCCTGATTTGTGTCAGGCCCTGAGCTGAGCACTCACTGCAAATATGATCAACTCTGGGAGGCTGATGCTGCTATCATCTCCATTTTAAAGAGGAGGAAACTGAGGCAGGTGGAGGATAAGTGACTTGTCCAGGGTCACACAGCTAGTAAGTGTTGGAGGTTGAATTTGAACTCAGGCCTTTCTCTGACTCTAGACCCTGCACTACCAGCTACCTCAACTGGCACTTTAAGTGACTGGCAATGTGTGGAGGGGTCTGGTCTGACCTAGGACTTCTAAAGTCTGAGCCAGCACCCTAAAATTTACACAGCTTCATCTATTCTGGCTCATCTCAGCCAGTGAGGTAGACATCTAACCGTGTTTGTGTTTGTGTGTGTGTGTGTGAATGGGGGGTGGTGGATGTGTGTGTGAGTGTGTGTGAATGTGTTTGTGTGGTGTGAGTGTGTGTGAATGTGTTTTTGTGAGTGTGTGTGTGAATGCGGGGTGAATGTGTGTATGTATGAGTGTGTATGAATGTGTTTGTGTGGTGTGTGAGTGTGTATGAATGTGTTTGTGTGGTGTGAATGTGTGTATGTGTATGAATGTGTTTGTGTGGTGTGTGAATGTATGTGAATGTGTGTTTGGGAGTGTGTGTGAATGTGTTTGTGTGGTGTGAGTGTGTGTGAATGTGTGTTTGTGAGTGTGTGAATGTGTGTTTGTAAGTGTGTGTGTGAATGGGGGTAAATGTGTGAGTGTGTATGAATGTGTTTGTGTGGTGTGTGAGTGTGTGTTTGTGAGTGTGTGTGAATGTGTTTGTGTGGTGTGTGAGTGTGTGTGAATGTGTGTTTGTGTGTGTAAATGTGTTTGTGTTGTGTGTGAGTATGTGTGTGAATGTGTCTTTGTGTGAGTCTGTGTGAATGTGTTTGTGTGGTGTGTGAATGTGTGTGTGAGTGTGTGTGAATGTGTTTGTGAGCATCCTCCCTGTGTAGCTGGGACCAGGCCACCCCCATATGGCGCCTCAGGGTGGGCTGCATGGTCTGAGTGCCTCCCAGACCATGACTGCATGTTTTATCTCCCCCATTTTTACAGATGAGGAAACTGAGATTGACAAGATGAAATGACTCACCCACAGTCACACAGCTAGAACGTCTTGGAGGCAAGATCTGGGTCTTCTCGACTTTTAAATCCCGACCCAGTTCACAAGGGAACACCTTTCACAGCCTTCTTCCCATGTAGTTCTTTGTTAGTGATATGGTGCAGGTCCCTGCCGCCATCATTCACTTGTGCATAGCCCTTTTGGTGAGTTTCAAGATGAATTCTTCAGAGACTGCAGCATTGTAAGTCTCACAGCCAAAGAGCATCATAAGAATAGTACTGATGCCTTAAAATAAGTGGTTTTTTCTGCATTAATCTCGGAGTCCTTGGAGCACATGGAACAGTTTCCAAAAGGCAATCCAGTCCACGTCCTTTCCCCTTCGGTTCATCCGTAGGCACAGTTCAATGACCATTTTCTAGGGTCTCTACAAGATTGGTGAACTGCTGAATCAGCTCTATGGATTACTAATCCAACTGCCTATCACAATCACAAAAATGGGAACTCCTCATCCACTTGGTTTTTCCTGTATGGATAGCTAGACCAAGCTCAGGAGTGATGATTTAAGTTATCTGAGAAGCTCTACCATGTCCTGCAGCTGGAGGTTACCTCTGCAATGTCATCCAAAGACAAATGTTTCTGCAGAGGGTCCACACACTCAGGAAGGAGAGCGGAATGAAAACAAGATTTTCAGAAGGCAGGGAATTCATCCTCTTTTCGTATTGCTTTGAAGATGTGGTTTCAAGAGAATGTGGTGTGGGATGGTATCCAACTCCATGTATTATTGATGAAGGGCTCATTAGCAGAACTTCCAAGTTCTTTATAGAGCAAACATTTCCTGGAGGTGTTGAGCCATCACAACTCAAGCTCTCCAAGCCCTGGGACTGCACAGAAGCTATTATTAATTCATTGCTTAATTGTTAATTCTGGATTTTTCTTCACTTTAAAGAAATCTAAGTCAGAAGATGATACAAGATAGAATGTCGAGAAGTTTATCAGCGTGGGATTTTATTTGTGTTACTGTCAGCTCTTGGTGGATCAGGAAGCAGTGATCGGGAGCTCAACTCCCAGCTTGTCTACTTACTACCAAGGTGCCCAGAATCCTCTCTGGGTCTCACTTTACCTTCCATCTTTTTGATCTGATGATTCAACCAAAATGTGTCTGATATCCTACAGCTCAGGAAGAAGGAAGGAGCATAAATCAGGTACCTTTGAGAAGAGCTCTGGCTTTGGAGTCACAAGACCTGGGATCAAACCCTACTGCTATCATTTGCTGCCTGCGTGACCTTGGGCAACTCACTTCCCCCTCTGGTGTCAGTTTGTTCCCTTTGCTGTAAAATGCGGGGCTGAACCAGATGACTTCTGAATCCCTTCCAATTCTCTAGCTACGAACCTATTTTCCTGCACCCAACAAGTCAGTCCTCTGGTGGATGTAGTGGCTGCCATCTTGGATGTGGAAAAGGGAGCCTGCCCTCCTATTTTGGCTCTGGTGATTCCTCCCAGTGAGATCCTGGTTAAGTCCTTTGGCTTCTTTGTGGCTCTACTGGAGCAACTCCCCCACAGAACTGTCACAAAGTCCAAGTAAAGTAACACAGAGATGGGTATTCTCAGCTTTCAAATACAAGCCACTGCTCTAATGAACTCGATTCACTCCATCAGATAAGGTGTTTGCAAAGCTCTTTGGGAATCTTAAAGAAGGTGAGGAACAGACATGGAGCAAGTGGATTGTAGCGCTCGGGACACCCCTTTATCAGACATGGAGTCCCAGGAATCGTGCGTCCAGACTCTCTGTGGGTGTGCATCTGTTCTCCCTGAGAGCCCGAGAGACCCCAGTCAAGGATATGCTTTCTTTATATGCAGGCAGAGGAGACAGAGGATATCAGGGCAAGACAACAGAACATTTCACACACACACACACACACACACACACACACGTCCTCAGGTAGTCTTTCACAAAGATACACCAATATAGGAGATAGGCATGAGGGGGGGCCCATGTGGGAGGAAGGTGGACTCAGGACCCCTGACCCTGGCAATGATCTCCCCGAAGTTCTTCTAGGGAATCAGGGACTTGGGTGGAGATCGGAGCTTTCTTTTCCTGAGGACTATGGGCGCTAGGCTTCCGACCCTCTTTCATGTTCCCAAGATCCCCTTCAGCTTAGCTGTAAATGCTGTGGATGGAGAGCAAAAAAAAGTGAGGCAAGGAAGCAGGGGCCCTGTCCCTGCGCCCAGACTCCAGGCTTTATCATGTATATCTGTCAGCATTAAAGCCTAATCGCTTTAGGGCTGATTTTGACCAGCAACATTTCTGATCCCCTCCCCTCCCCCCACCGCCCAGAGACATTTTAATAGATTTCTAAGAAAACTTTTTGTTCATAATTATAACCCTGTTAGAATTGCATTTAAGACTTTGCACCCCCAGTGGCTGGAATTTATTTTTTAAAATGGAATTTATTTTAATACATATGACAAATTATTTTATATACATATGTATACACACATTGTGTCCATTTACATACCAATATATAGGTATATATGTGTGTATATATATGCACATACATATACTGTGATGTATATATATATATATGTATATGTATATATAAGGAATTGACTGGAGATAAAATTTCGTTTGAGATGAAACCTGCATCTTTGGTGTCCTCAGACCTATTATCTGTATTCCTTTTAATAACAAGGTATTTTTAATCATTGGTACACTTAGAAGCGTGCTCATTGAGCTAGAGAAAAGGCCGACTGGAGCCGAAACATCGAGCTGAAACATCGAGCCTCATTGTCTGATGCAGGAGCAAAGCGCAGCTGGAGGGGATGGGACTTGGCTGAGCACCCCCAGCTTACCTCCTAACAGAGTCAGGATGCACAGGGCTGACTGGCCTCACGCTCCTCTCCTCATAGATTTTGAGCTGGAAGAGATTTCAGAGGACATTGAGTCCTCCTCTTTTCTTTTTTAAAACAAATTAGACTTGGAGACAGTCCCCAGAGTCCTGTGATGTGTCCAAGGTGACACAGCTGGTGAAGAGGAAGCCCAGGCTTAGACCTCAGGTCCTCTGACTCTGGTTGTGAGCAGCGTAACCAGCATTTAAGTGCTTACTATTATTAAGGGGGAGTGAAGGAGTCAGGAGGACCTGAGTTCAAATCCTACCTCAGACACTTACCGTGTTTCCCCAATAATAAGACACTGTCTTATTAATTTTTTTGGACAGAAAAACACCAGAGGGCTTATTTTCAGGGGAGGGCTTATTTTAATGAACATTGACAGCAATTTTAATAAACAGGTAAATGTGAACCAAAAAATGTACCAGCAAGCAAATCACTGGGGAAGAACAGGATGATGCGCTCACTGCTGCAGCTCTGATTGGATGCAGCTCAGAGAGTGGCGTGCGTTTCACAGTGGGGGCGCACGGTGCATACAGAGGGTATAGTAATGTAGCATGTAGCGCAGGGGATCACCTTCACTACAGTAGCAATCTCAATAGGGCTTATTTTCGGGGGAGGGCTTATTTTAGAGGAATCTTACACAGTAAGGGGAGGGCTTATTTTCAGGATAGGTCTTATTATCGGGGAAACACGGGTAGTAACTATGGGACTCTGGGCAAGCCACTTAACCTCTGTCTCAACGCCCGCATCTACAAAATGGGAATAATAACAATCACCTGCCTCCCAGGGCTGCTGTGGGGGTGAAATCAGATATTTGGAAAGCACTTTGTAAATCTTAAAGAGTGTTGTGCCAGACTACAGCAGTGCTGGCCACTAGCCAGCCTGCCCCAAGTCTGTGGCCTCACCATCCTCCTCGCCTGTGCCTCGCCTGCAACCTTCTACATTGGTGATACTGCTACAAGACATCCTACATCATATCCCTCTGAATTGGGCACTGGGGAACTTTGGGAAATCTCTTCCAGCAGCTCCAGTCCCAAACCAGCAAATCTGAGAGTTGGGCAGCTCCCCAGCTGCTGTTTAGTCCAATTCCTACACAAAATGAATCCCCACCATAAAACATGTCCAAGTATGTGTCCCGGCTCTGTTTGGAAGGGGAATCCCACAGACCCAAGGAAGACAATTCTGTTTCTGAAGAGCAAGGTTTTTTCTGACATCAAGAGTAAATCGGCCTTTGACCTCCAGCAGTTGCTTGTGCTTCTGCCCTCGGGGGCCAACCAGAGTAAAGCGATTCCTTCTTTCCAGTCAAAGACCTTCCAAACATTGGGCAAAGCTATTGGATCTCCATTGGAGGCTTCTCATCTCCAAACTGAACATTCCCAGTTGCCACAATCCATTCCCACAAGATAAGGATTCCAGGGGCCTGCATCAGCATTCCCACTGGTCTCTTGCTGGTACTATCAATGTCCTTCCTAGACCAGGCTCCCAGAGTCATCCACCAGATGACAGATATGGTATGACAGGGGATGGGTGTGGAGGATCTGTAACCTCCCTGTACATGTAGCCCCATCTCCCTGTAGCTTCAGAGACTGCCACATAACATTTCTGACTGATACTGAGCTTGACATCCCCTGAGATCCCCAGATCTCTTTCAGGGAAATCACTATCTAACTAGGTCCCTATAGCTGGCATTTGTGAGGTTGATTTTTTAAACCTGAGCAAAAGTCTTTACATTTATCCCTCTTTAATTTTGTCTTATTTGACGCAACCCAAGGCTCCTGCCTATCAAATTCCTCTTAGGTCTCATCTGTCATGCAGTATGTTAGAATCCCACCCAGTTTTATGTCATCTTCCAAAGTGATGGCCTTCTCAGCCATGCCTCCATCCAGGTCACTGATAATATCTTTTAAATCCCAGGAATGCAGAGTGATGCCAGCTCAGCATGAGTGGGCATAGGAGTGCAGCCCTGAAATGACTGGAGTAATCGCCGTCATTTAGCCTGATGATTTTTTAACCAAGTTTGAAATGATTATTTAGTGACTGTGAGTCACAGACAATTGAGACTAATTGCAAGGGATGCTTGTGTTTGTGGAGAGATGTGAAAACAACTGGGGAGCCCATCTCTGGCCACACACAGGATGGGGCCTCCACCAGATCTCCTGGAGGGCCAATTGGAACGTCTTCATTTCATTCCTTCACAACTTCTATCCACCCAGGCATTCGTTCACTCAGGACATGCCAAATACCTGCTTTTGGGCTCTGCTGGGCCCTGGGGATATAAAGGCTCCTCCCTTAAGGAAAGTGCATTTTATTGGGGGGAAACAACGTGTAAATAAGAAACCAAATACAAATTTGTACGTAGTGCTTTAGTTCAGGAGGGCACTAGCAATTCAGGGGATGAGGCCGGGCATCCCAGAGGAGAGGGCAGCCGAGCTGATCTCTGAAGAAAGCTGGGGCTTCTAGAGGGAGGGAGAGTGAAGGAGGAGTGCCTTCCAAGCGTGGGTCACAGCTTGTACAAAGTCATGGAGATGGTCCAGCAGGACCAGCAAGCAGGCCACTTTGGGGGCACTTAATGTGAATGCTGGAGAGTAATGTCTGGGAACTGAAAGGTGGGTGGGGGCCAGGGGAGGAGGGCTTTACAAGCCAAACATGAGAGTGCTTGTTTTATCCTAGAGGCCACTGGAGCTCAGGAGGGGGGGCACTGGGTTCAGATCTCACCTCCCTTCTGGCCCAACAATTCCAAGGTTTCCTATGAACTTCTCAGACCTTTTATTCTTGTCCTCACTCATCTACTCAAGTTTCATAGTGAGGCTGGAAGGTCAGCTCAATGGGCTACCCAAACCATCTCAGTCTCATGATGTCACCCCCTGAACTGGGGGAAGAAACATTGACTTTTCAACATTCACTTACTTCTCATGACCTACTTTCCATCCCATGGCAGTCACACCTCAGAATGGTCACATCCCTGATCTTGCCATGCCTCGCAAACACAGCACCTCCATGTGCAAGAATCCCCAAATCTCCTGTAATCTGGGGGCTCTCTAGCTCTCTGTCTCTCTCTGTCTCTGTCTCTGTCTGTCTCTGTCTGTCTCTCTGTCTGTCTGTCTGTCTGTCCTCTCTCTCTCTCTCTCTCTCTGCCTTGCCTTACCAAACTCCACTCCTTTATGTGGTGACCTCTGATCCCTTGACCCCTCAATCATCTCCCAGGCCATTTCCCCTGTTCTAGCCACTCTCTGCTCTTTCCCCCATCTTGACCCTTTAGGGAACTAATTTAATTCTTTGCTGTCCTCTTCTCTTGAGTCCCTAGTCCCCTTATTTTATCAATTGTGCCCCTCCAACCCTTAGCCTTGGATCACTCCTGCCATCTGCCATCTTCGTGCCTACAACAAAGGTAGGGAAAGTCATGCAATTGTTCTGGATCCAATGAAAATTGGCTCTATACATCCTCAGGTGGGCCCTTGCTGCTGCCAGGTGGTCCTACTCTCCCTCCCTCACTAAATCACTACCCCCCCCACAGTGGCTCTTCACAACCTTGTCATCCTTCCTCACACCTTCCAAGGCTCCCCTCCCCCCTGCATCTCAGTGCATGGCCTTAACTCATTTTGCAGAATTAAGAAATCAAGGCCGCTCACCATGAGATTCCTCTCTGCCTCCCTTCCTCACTGTCTCTCCTATGCTTTCTGCCACTACGTCCTTCACTCCCATCTCACACTGTGAGGCTAAACCCTCTGCTGGCTCAAGCAATTGCATCCATTCTCTCCACCAGATTGCCCTCCTCATTCTGCTCTGTCACTAACTTCAGTCTCTCCTTGCTTACTGGCTCCTTCCCTACTCCCTGTAAAAACATGCCCATGCGGGAGACCCCCGTTCTTAAAAACCTTCACTTAGTCTGCCAACCCCCACTACTAGCCTACATCTCTTCTGCCCTTTGTGGCTAACCTCCTCCAAAGGGTCATCGGCAACAAGTGTCTCCACTTTCTCTCTTCTTAACCCTTCACAATCTGTTCATTCCACTGATCACTCCACTGAAAGCCCTCTCTCCAAAGTTACCGATGATTTCTTTTCTCATCTTCATTCTCCTTGACCTCTCCACAGCCTTGGATCGTCTTCTCGTCCTTGATACCCTCTTCGCTCCTGGTTCTTCTCCAGCCTATGCTGATGATTCCTTCTAAGTCTCCTGTTCAGGGCCATCATCCAGATCGTGCCCTCTCAGTGTGAGTGCCTCCAGAGGCTTCTGTCCTCAGCCTTCTTCTCTTCTCCCTCGACGCTACTTCACTTATAGCTCCCATAGATTTAATTATCATCTCCATGCTGACAATCCCAAATCTCCCTATGGTGTCCTAACCCCTTCACTGACATCCAGTCACACTCCAATTGCCTCTCAGATAGCTTGAATGTCTAGGACATAGCTGAAATTCCAAAACATAACTCCACCCACCCACCTGGTACCTGGACTCCTCTCCTTACTGTAGAGGGTGATGCCCCCGAGGAACCATCCTCAAGCCCTCAGTGCCTCTCACTTCCCACATCCAGTCTGGCACCAAGACCCATCATTTCCCCTCTGCAATGTCTCTTGGAAGGGAATACCCTTCTCTCTTCTGACTACCAGAACTTGGCTCAGTGTCTCATCACTTCATCCCGAGTATACTGCCTGTTCAAGGGTCTGCCTGCCTCAAGCCTCTCCCCATTCAATTCAGCCATGAGGGTGAGTTTCTGAGAGCACAGATCTAATCACGCCAAACCCCTCTTCAATCACTCCAGTGGCTTCCTACTGTCTCCAGGATCAAATACTAAACCTTCTTTGTGGCATTCAGAGACTTTCAGAGCCTAGCCTCCTCCCACCTTTCCAGTCTTTTCACCTTATTTTCTACCCTTCATTACAGCACCATGAACAAAACACTTCATTTCTCAGCTCGGGGCATTTTTCTCCATTTCTGTTTACTGGCTTCCCTGCTTTCCTTTTCCCATCTAGGAAACCATGTTCTCCAAGAAGCCTTTCCCACCCCCTCTGAACTCTCCCACTGAGTTATCGTTTGCTATGGAACTCCTGCTCAGAAACTCCTTGAATTCAGGTCCCTACCTCAGCATCCTTTGGGACCTCCCACAGAATAAGGCACACTCAAAAGGGAAGCTTCTTGAACAAGTGATGTTTTACAAAATTCCCATTTCTGTGTTCAAAGTGAAATAGTTAAGCTATTGGTCCGAAGGGGAGGGGTGGTCAAAGATTAAGGCTATTTGGATTTCATCCTGTTAGCAATGGAGAGCCACTGAAGGTTTACAAGCAAGGGAGGAATGTGATCAGTCAAGTATATTGGGTAAAATGTCCTATCTGTTGTGTGAATAATGGATTGGAGAAGAGAGACTGGAACCAGACAGTAGTTAGTGTTATAAAAGCCCATAAAACCATAAGCTATAAGAACTAGAACTAGATGAGGCCCTCCCATTTTACAGATGAACAAAGTGTGTCAAAGGGAGAAGAGCTGACTTTCTCAAGGTCACAAAATGATTTGGCAGCTGAGCCAGGGCTAGATTCAGGTCTCCTCTCGGCCAATTCACTGTTCTTTCCCAATATACACCACACTGCCTTCCTTGATCAATCACATCAGTTAATACATCTATATGTCTATATAGGAGGGTATATGGGCTTATGAATACATATGTGAGTGTGTGTATATATGTGTACAGGTATACATAGACAGAGGGCACAGGATCAATTGAGAAGGAAGGGATCATATTTAAAAAATAAAATTAAGAGGTGAGAGAGGAATATAATGAGAGGAGATAGGGAGAGACAGAATAGGGTAAATTATCTCATATAAAGGAGGCAAGGGAAAACTGTTACAATGGAGGGGAAGAGCAGGAAGGTGAAAGGGAATGGGTCAACCTTACTCTCATTGAATTTGGCTTAAGGAGGGAATAATATACACACTAAATTTGGTATCTTACCCTATAGGAAAGTAGGAGGAAAGGGGATAAGAGGGGAGATGATAGAAGGGAGGGCAGATCAGGGGGAGGGTAGTTAGAAGCACACACTTTTGAAAAGGGACAGGGTCAAAGCAGAAAATAGAACAAGTGGGGGTGGGAGAGGATGGAGGGAAATACAGTCAGTCTTTCACAATATATCCACTATGTAAATGTTTTGCATAGCTACACAAGTACAAACTATATTGAATTGCTTATCTTCCCAGTAAGGGTACATGAAGAGGGAAGAAGGGAAAGAATCTGGAATTCAAAGTTTTAAAATCAAATGTTTAAAAAAGTATTTTTTTACATGCACTGGGAAGTAAGATGTACAGGCACTGAGGGATGGAGATCCGTCTTGCCCTGCTGGAAAGTTGGAGGGAGAAGGGGAGGATATCGGAGAGAGCAGCTTGGGGGAGGGGGTATTCAGTGGGATGGCTGTTTTGGGATAGTGGGTAGGGGAAAGACGGAGAAAATTGGTAACTCAAAATCTTGTGGAAATGAATGTTGTAAACTAAAAATAAACATAACATTTTTTAAAAAGAAAATAATGGCAATAATTGTGAATCTGTCATGTATAAATAAGAGGAAGAACATATCATCCATGGCCTTTTTTAATAATAATAATAAATAATGGCTAATATTCATATAGGGACAGTTAAGAGGGGCTGTGGGTAGAGTGCCCAGCCTAGAGGCAGGAGGACCCGAGTTCAAATCTTGCCTCAGAAATTTGCTAGCTGGGTGATCCTGGGCAAGTCACTTCACCCTGTTTGCCTCAGTTTCCTTATCTGTAAAATAAGGTGGAAAAGGAAATGTAAAACCACCTGAGTGTCTTTGCCAAGAAACCCACAAATGAGGCCATGCAGAGTTGGATAGGATTGACAAATGACTGACCAAAAGCAACAACATTTGTAGGCGCTTACCTTGTACCAGACACTGTGCTAAGCACTTTACAAATACCACCTCATTGGATCCTTAGAACAAACCTGCAAGGTAGGTGCTATTATTATCCCATTTTACAGATGAGAAAACTGAGTGAAGCAGCAGTTCAATGACTTATCCAGGGTCACACTGCTAAAGTCAATATTATTGTAGACATTGGATTTTAGATTTATAACTGGAAGATACCTTAGAGACCATCATGTTGTACAACTGTATCTCACTAATTAGGAAATTAAGAATTCTGGAGATTACCCCAATGTCAAATGCTAATAAATTTCAGAGCCAGGATTCAAACTGTGGTCCTGAGTACTTGCTCTATGAAGAAGAAGAAGAAGAAGAAGAAGAAGAAGAAGAAGAAGAAGAAGAAGAAGAAGAAGAAGAAGAAGAAGAAGAAGAAGAAGAAGAAGAAGAAGAAAGGAAGGAAAAGAAGAAGGAAGGAAGGAAGGAAGGAAGGAAGGAAGGAAGGAAGGAAGGGAGGAAGGAAAGTCACACCGGAGTTCTCATTTGATCTTGAGGGTGACTGGGAGCCACAGAAGTTTGTTGAGTAGATGAGTGATAAGATCAGACCTGAGCTTTAGTAAAGTCACTTTGGCACTAACAGAAGTCAGAGAAGGAGGGGAGGGGGGAAAGGACAGCAAATAAGGGAGACCTTGAAGAGGGGAGAGGCAGAAGGGTCTAGATTTTGAGGTGGATGAGGACCGAGCAATGGCCATGGGATTAGGTGATCAGGAGGTCACAAGTGGCCTCGGAGAGCTGAAATGCTCCATGGCTGAAATGCTGATAGCAGTTTTAAGTTCTAGGGCTCTGGCCTCTTCTGACCTTATTTGGGACCAAATGGCTGAGTGAGCCTGTTACCTTCCATTCTCGGAAAAGAAAGAAAACCCCAAGTTGCTGACTCTGAAAGCTCCGACACCTTTAATGATTGAAATGAAACTAAAGCTGGGTTAGCTAGCCCCACCCTCTGGGGCCACAATCTGGGTAGAGCCAGTCTACAAAGGTTCCCCCTGATTGAATGTAAATTAAAAAAGACTTCGGTGGAGGGGGTGCTGGATATATTGAGGAGCCAGTCAGTGTGAAGTTAGGTTTCATTACAATCACTGCCACTGCCTGGGTCAAAGTCCCTGTGGTGGGTGTTGGGGACAACAGCACCCGCCTAGTGGGGACTCACTTCACAATGCTTTTCCCTGAGGACCATGCCACCTCTGCTCAATCGTGCTAGTGACCAGGATCCTGGCATGGTGTTTCCAAACACGGCAACTTTTTAAGGCTGTGTACAAAGCCAAAGAGGGATTGGGATCTGCTGGGCTGAGGGAGATCTCATACAGAGGAAAAGAACTCTTGAAAAAATCAAGGTAATTCATTAACTATACTCCTCAGTGGGACTCAGATGTGTGCAGACGCCAATGGTTGTTAAGGCTATAGTAGCAGGTGCTGATAGGGGAGCACCCAGAGACTGAAGGTGGGGGCGGGGGCAAAGGTGTGGGGGAAGGCTTTGCTCTACCCAGTAACCACTGCTAAATTGGAGCCTCTCCTGCCGGATGGTTCACCTGTGGGTGGGGAATAACAGGCTCTTTAGAGGCCAAGGACCCAGACTCCTGTCCTAATCTGGTCACTTGTCAACAGTGTGACATCAAGCAATCACATAAGCCTAAAATCCCAGAGTGGGGCATGACCGTAGAGGGCCTCAGTGTCCCTGTCTGCAAAATGACACTGTTCAAGAAGGATGGCCTAATTCAGTTCTAGTTCAAACAGAGCAGTCCCATGGGGAGAAGGTACCGACTCTGGGGGCAAAGGTGCTAGGTTCCAATGCTACTCCTGTAATGCTTACTAATTATGTAACTTCAGGTAAGTCACAGCCCTTCTCTTGCCTATGTATATGTATATGTGTATGTGTATGTATATGTGTATTGTATTGTGTATGTGCATGTGCGTATGTATGTGTGTATGTGTGCATGTATGTGTATATATGTGTGTATGCATTGTGTATGTATATGTGTGTATGCATTGTGTATGTATATGTGTGTATGCATTGTGTATGTATATGTGTGGTGTCTGTATTGTATGTATATGTGTATATGTGTCTGCATGTGTATGCATGTGTATATTTGTGTGTATATATGTATAGGTGTATGTATGTATGTGTGTATGTGAATGTGTATATTTGTATAGGTGTATGTGTGCACACATCCCTGGGTAGACCCAGGGATGGGGAGTCCAGAGCTTTCTCTGCAATTTTGGAGCAGCAGTGTCAAACCCTAGGACCCCCCCTCCCCCCAGGGCGGCCCAACCAGGTCAAAGGCACCAAAAGATATAAAAGCATGATCAAACACAGATGATGTGTTTTTTCAAAGTTGATATGCTGCCCACAGAGATCTTTATCGAACATTTTGCATTTATTAAGCACCTACTATGTGCCAAACTATGTGCTAAGCATGGTGGACACAAAAAGAGGCAAAAGGTAGCCCCTGCCCTCAGGGAGCTTACAAGGTAATGGGGGAGAGGACAGACAGTGAGCTAAATCTGCAGACAGGATAAGTAGGAGACAATGGAAGGAGGGCCACGGTGGGCCTTCTAATTCAGTCTATGCCTGAGCATAGCCCCTCTATAGCGAGCAGGACAAGCGGTCATACATCTGCTGTTTGGACACCACCAGTGAGAAGGAGTGCGGCCCCGCCCGTCCAGCCCAGCTGATGTCACATTTAGTGGACTGGAAGTCTTCCCTTATTTTGAGGTGAAATATGTTTCCTAGTAACTTCTGTCAACTATTCCAAGTTCCCCGTGCTGGGGTTAAGCAGAATGAGTCTCCTTTCCAGACACACACAGCCCTTCCAATGGCCAAGGACAGAGAGCATGTCTTCCCCACCCCCTCAGTCATCTCTCTTCCAGGATAAACCTTCCCTGTTACTTGACTGCCCTGATTACCCCCTCCCATGCTGTTCATAGAAGAAGCATCCTTCCTACAAGCTTCTGAGGCCCACAGAACCACAGAGACACAGTGGCCAGGGTACTAGACAGTAGGATTGTCACCATCTTCCTTCTGGATGCGATGCCCCTAAATGCTGCTGGGTCAGCCGCAGCAGATGCTCAGTGTGAGTCGTAATCTTGACTCACAACACTGTTGGGGGGGTCCCCTAAATCTCCAGGCACCCTCATCTTGCTGCAAAATCATCCCTCTACTATCCTGTGTAGATATGACACATGGCCCTCCTAAGCACCATCTGGCCTTCCTGGAGACAAAGATCTGGTCTCATAGTGGGACACAAGCAGATCACTGAGAATCTCGATGCCCGAGGGTGCTCGCTCTCTGAGACAAGTTGCAGAACAGGTCCTACCCTGTTTTGGTCGAGGGACTTTCCTCCTGGAAAGTTCCTTATACCACTCAAATCATAGGCACAAACCCAAAGAAAAAGATGTAAAAGAAAAAACTCTAATTCAATTCAGCTCAACCCTTAGCAAGAAAGGGGGGCAGGTGGGGAATAATTCTTTCATTGTAGGGAAAAGGTTACTCTAAGACACCAAACTCAGTGAACAGAAAAGATTTTGCAGGCTGGGACCTGGGTTTGAAGCTTAGCTCAGTGACTTCCTACTCATGTGACCTTGGCCAAGTCTCTTAATTTCCCTGGGCCTCAGTTTCCTCATCTGTTATGTGAGGTGGATGGAAGAGATGGTGGATAGCCTTGGAAGTCCCTTCTAACTCAGAATCTATATTGGTCCCATGTATCTACAGAATCGGCCCCCATGGCTTATCATGGACCATTACCAGTCTCCCACTTCCAAGTCTCTGCACAGGTTGGCTCCTAGGTCTCCCTCCTCCTCCTCCTCAGCTTCATCTCTTAAGATCCCTACCTCCTGTCAAGCCCGTGCTCAAGCACCATCTCCTATGTGAAGTCCTCTGTGGTTCTCTCTGTGGTTAATACTCTCCCCACCCCAAAATGACGTTGCATTATATATAATTTATATTTGCTTTTGTTCAGTCATTTTTTTCAGTCATATCTGACTCTTCATGACCCCATTTGTTTTTTTTTTTTGGCAAAGATGCTGGAATGGTTCACCATTTCCTTCTACAGCTCATTTTACAGATAAGGAAACTGAGGCAAACAAGATGTGAAGTGACTTACTCAGGGTCACACAAGCTAGTAAGTCTCTGGGGCTAGATTTGAACTCAGATCTTCCTGATTCTAGACCAACTTTCTATTGCCTGAGTCAGCCAATTGCCCCAGGATTTATATTTACTTCTCTGTATATAGGAAGTAACTTGGAAGAGTGGATACAAAGCTGGTTTCAGAATCAAGAATATTTGGGGTCAAGTTCTACCTCTGATACATACTGGCTGGGTAAGCCCTGGGAACTCACATTAGTTCTCAGTGCTCTGGGCAGTCCTCTACAATGAAAAACTCCATAGAAGGTGCTAACCTGCATCGGCAGAAGGGCTTTCCTCCTCTGGAAGTTCCTTAGGTTCAGCTCCTTTCTTGTTTCATCTACCCAGTAGAATATAAGCTCCTTGAGGGCAGGGACTAGTTCACCTTTCCCTTTATATGCCCAGAAATAGCACAGTTCCTGGCACAGAGGAACCATGTTTGTGAGATTGATTTGAATTTCTAAATTTTTAATATTCTGAATTTCTAAAAAACAATCAAAAAAATTTAGGCTTGAGGCATTCAAGCTTCTTGATGCTGGAAACAGACAGTGGGGACCAGTAAGAAGGTCCATCCTCCTTCTGGAATGTTCCAGGAGATCCGGGGTAGGCCCAAAGCTCCGTGGCCTCTTACTCACACCAACTGTGCCTTTGCAAAGCTGTCTTAGCACCCTAAGGTTCTTGGAGTTCCCAAGGGTCCCCTCTAACCTCCAGACCCCTACTGTTTTCCTTGGATAGCTTCACCATCAATTCTGACCCACTTTCCAGAAGCTTATACAGCTTGGAAATGACTTCAGAAAGATATTACAGCCTAGACCCCAGTCAGGCTTTACAAACAGCTTCAGAGGAAAAGAGAGATAACAAAGCGCCAGATTAAGGAAAGAAGGAGGCTCTGGCAGCCCTCAGTGCTTGAGCTCTGGCCTGGGAAGAGGCCCAGGCTTCTGACAAGCAAGCAGAATTGCAGCCATGCTTCAGCTGTGGCCTGAAAGAGGTGTGTGGTGCCAGCTCAGTGTTAATAAAATGTGGAATAGAAAGCAATCAATCCCTCTCTCTCTCTATTTCTATGTTCCTGTCTCTGTCTTTTGTCTGTCTGTCTGTCTGTCTCTGTCTGTCTCTCTTTCTCTGTCTTTGTCTTTCTGTCTCTGTCTTTGTCTCTGTCTTTGTCTTTCTCTCTGTCTCTGTCTTTGTCTCTGTCTTTGTCTTTCTGTCTCTGTCTCTCTGTCCCTGTCTTTCTCTCTGTCTTTGTCTTTTCTCTCTCTGTCTCTCTGTCTTTCTCTCTTTCTCTCTTTGTCTCTCTCTTTGTCTTTCTGTCTCTCTCTCTCTCTTTCTGTTTCTGTCTTTCTCTCTGTCTCTGTCTTTCTGTCTGTGTGTCTCTCTCTCCTCCCCCAAAATTATAAACCCAGCCCAGATTCTCCTGAGCTCCAGTACCCTATGTCTGACCACCGCACACATGTTTATAACTGGATGTCCAGTAGGCATCTCAAGCTCAGTAAAAACAGAACAAATTCACCTTCCCCCCAAACCCATCTTTTGTATGACTGACAAGAGAACCCCCCACTTTCAGTCACAGAGGGTCACAGCCTCAGGGCCATGTTTGACTCTCCTCTCTCACTCACCCACAGACCCAGTCAGTCTCCAGATCTTGTCCCTGTTGCCTCTAATCCCTCCTTCCTCTAGATCCCCTTCCCCCCCCCACATAGTTACCACTCATGTTCATCACCCATGCCCCTGTCTAGTCTAAGAGCTTCCTCCAGTGGCACCTCCCCTTTCCAGTCCTTCCTCCACTCAGCTGCCAGTAGTGTTCTGTAACTGTGGGCCTGACTGTCTATATCACCACCCCCCCCCCATACACACACACCAATAAACTCATGTCTCCCTCTTAGCTCTTGGATCAAATGGAAATAGGTTTGGTGGCTTTAGAAGCCTGCCTCGGGTAGCCCCTGCCCGCCTTCCCCAGCCTCTTACACTCACTCTGCTTCTCCCACCATGAGGTGCACACACACACAGAAGTGTGTCTCTTGAGAGAACAGGAACTGTGTTACACTTGGCTTTGTATTTGAGTGTCCAGGGTCTGGTATACAGCA
Source organism: Petaurus breviceps papuanus (assembly GCF_028583685.1). Classification (NCBI taxonomy): domain Eukaryota; kingdom Metazoa; phylum Chordata; class Mammalia; order Diprotodontia; family Petauridae; genus Petaurus; species Petaurus breviceps. The sequence continues at coordinate 3,318,062 of NW_027186383.1, forward strand.
GGTGCTTAATACAGACTGATTGATTACTCTGGATGTAGGAGTCCTCTTCAAGAGAGCCCTCAATTCTCTAGCATGTCCAGTTTGTTCGCTTTTTGGCCGTATCTGATTTTTAAATAATCTCTAACACCAGAGTGGAAGGAAATTCTATCCCTTTTTTATCCCATTAAAAAGCGTCCACATACACACCCTGGCTATGGGACCCTGAACAAGTCAGTTACCCTTTCATTGCCTCTGGGAGTTCTCACACTGAGCTTCCCACAGCATAGGATTAGACATTTCACGTTGGAGGGGCCCTGAGAGATTATCTAACCCATTTTACAGGTGAGGAAACTGAGGCACAGATTGCGGGAATGACATCTAAAATCACACGGATCATTGGATGGCAGAGCCGAGATGAACGCCTTGGTCTTCTGGTACTGTTTCCCCGATCTGATAGAAGTTACCAGTAAATGTGTATGTCTGAACCAAAAGAAAAACGAGCTATTTTACATCCTGGCAGACCTCCCCCTCCCCCCCATCCCCCCGTCCCCAGCCACTGAACATGCATGAGACAGCAGGGGTCCGAGCAGTGTGGGGCACGAGAAAGCACATTGGGTCACAAGTCCCATTAAAATCTCAGTTTTGCCATCTACTGACTGGCTGGGTATAACTCACTCTTATGAGTTCAGATTTGGCCTTAGACACTTACTAGCTGTGTGACACTGGGCAAGGCACCTGTTTGCCTCCTCTGTAAAATGAGCTGGAAAAAGAAATAGCAAAGCCGACTGGGATCTTTATCAAGAACCCCCCACCCCTGTAAATGGGGTCACGAAGACTTGGACACGACGAAACAAAAAAAAACTGTGTGGTCTTAGGGAAATCGCATCTTCTCCCACCCTCGTCTCCAAAATGAAGATGAATCACAACTTCTCAGTCTATTATTTCTTGTCAAATTTCCTCCCAAATGAGCCAGTCTGAAGGTCCCTTCCTAGCTTTTTATCTATGCTGCTAAGAGGGGACCATCTAGCCTCAAAGGTCCCTTCCAGATGGAAATCATTCCCTCAAAGGAATTTTTAAAGGGCATTTGAGGCCCCCGAGAGAGGAGCAGACCCCAAGAGGCTCATGTCCAAAGACTCAGCCAATTACTCCAACAGCTGAGGACTTCTTCAGGGCCACTATTCAGGATTGGCAGGACAGTGACAATAGAGATTTCTTTCAAAGATCTTTTAAGGAAAAAAAAAAAAGCAGTGGTTCAGCCCACCCAGCGTTAATAGTTAAGCTTGGATCAGGGAACAGACTTACAGACTGAGTCCAGCCCTACAGTTTAAAAAATGAAGAAAGAAAAGCAGGAGAAAGAATGGGAGAAATCCCGAAAAGGACACACGTACCAAGGCTTGATTGTATAAATAATTTATTTCCGTTCACAGCATCATGTTTGCATCATAAAAAAAGGAAAAAAAGGAACCAAAAAGGACAATTGGAACAGAGAGGACGGGGTTAGGGCGGGGAAATGAGAAATGAAGAGGCAGCAAGCTGCTTTTCTTGGATTCTAACATTTAAACAGACACAAAATCACTATGAGTGGACGAGGGCTACCACCAAGGCAGCTTCCCTGCTTGTCTCCTGGTAACCAGTGGGAAGCCTCATTGGAGAGGCAGTCCTCCAAAGCCAACCCCCACCTTCATTCTTTCAGGGATTGATGCTGCGAAGCAACCCCAGATCTGGAAGGGCCCTAGCAAGGGAGATTCTCCTCCAATCCCAAGGGGAAGGTGACACCATGTGTGGGGGTCAGGGACTGTGAGGAGGGCGGCCAAAACATGACAGAAAACAACAGAAATTCAGGGCCACGTCTTAATCATGAACAGTGTTTCAGAACTAGACATTCTGACTGCTTTCAGGCCCTCAATCAGGCTTGACAAAGACCAAAAATCCTGCTCGGAGTTTCTGGAAAGCAAGGCAAGACTGGGTCTGAAGATTTGTCTTAAAACCTAACTCCAGTGAACATCACACCATATTTGGCTTCTGCAGGGTCACAAAATAAATATATTATTTCTCTCCCAAGTGTGGAGCGAACAAATCTCAAAGTGCTTAATGAGAAACTGTGGCATGTGAAGAAACTGAAAGGAAAATTAAAGCAAAAAGCCACAGACACACAAACAACAAAATCTCTACACACAGTTTCCTTACATGATGGGACCAGCCCATTCAGAACTCAGTGAACACGGAAGTGAATTACGACTGTGTAAACGGGAATTCCATAGCCTTCTTCATCCTGCCTGCTTTCCAGTTGGTCTCTACTAGGCTTCACAAAAAGAAGACCAGCTGGGGAAAGGTGCCACCATTCCTGTCCCAAATTTAAAGGAGTCGCCTGGCCCTAAAAGCTGTAAGAATTGCATTTAAAGCAAAAAACCAATACTGCAATCTGGACTTTGTTCTATAGTGAGTTTGTGGAAAACAGTGGAAAACAGTGGGTCAAGAGGCCTGGCCTTAGAGACACATTCCCATGCCCAAACCTGATAGTGGCCAACTTCCAAATGACCCCCTTGTTAGGAAATTTTCAAAAGGGGGAGGGAGGGCGGAGGACAATTACCCCAGTAAACATGGCTTCAAAGAGGAAATCAAACTCCCAAGTCTAAAGTCTCCCTTCAGACAATACTGCACTTCTGTGTAAAATGACCAGCATCCTGTAACCAAGACTCCCAGTCCTGATTATAAACCATTTATTTCTTTAAAAAAAAAGTCTTATTAAAAATACTTAACTCTTTGTTTTTATTTTCCCCTTTCCCCTTCAGCTTGCCTGTTCTCCCAATCCTCCTTGGGCACCTGCTGGCCCACGGATGACATCATGCCCCAAGCTTCCTCCTACCTTGAGCACTCTGGGGAATCTCATCTACCACACTGGGGTTCAGTTGTGGGCCAATGTAATAGCTGTAGCAGCAGGCCAGTTTAGACAGGAATTTTATAAGCAAGGACCTAGGTCATTGTGCTTTGAAATCCATGCAGTCAGGTGGGCTTTTGCAAGACAAATGGGCTTGGGCAGTGGGTGGGAACAGGGTGCATCATATCAAGTACTATAATGAAACAATTTTGTGGAGTTCCTTACATTGGACAGGCTACAGTGAACCTCATTAAATAACCCCAAACGGTCTTCACTTGCAGAATTATATGATATAAAGGGGCACAACAAAGCCTTTTCCTCACTTTTTTAAATGAAAAGATAATCAGAGAACCCTCCATCACCCAGTTCACATGACAAGAGGCAAGCCTTGCAAAAATCATCCTCAATACAGCCTACAGCTGGTGTTAGATCCTAAAACCAACCATGGGCTGGGCAGGGACTGCTAGCTTGCAAACCAGCCGGTGAAGAGACCTTTAAATCCCACACGGATGGACCCAGGTATTTCTGCCCAGCATAGCATGCTGGGGGCATCCCCCCTCAGCCGCTTCCCATCCAGCCTGAATAACAGGTCTCGCCATTTGAATGCCCTTAGCAAGATCTCCGGCAATAAACGGCCCAGCGACCACCCCCAACCGGCAACTGTTTCTTAATTGTTACTGTTTTCTTTGTTTGTGGGATAATGACCTACACATGGGCTGGATCCAAACCGCGGCGAAGACGCCGGACCTGGGGGGTGGGGGGGAGAAGGGATGAAAGGCAGTTCTCATCCTGTAAAAGAAACGGGCGTTTTCTACAGTGGATTTCCCTTGGCCAGGCTCTTGGCTGGGTTTCCAGTGATCCAAGTCTGCTATGCGGCAGCAGGAACTCCCCCCAAACAGACATCCATCCGCCGTGCTAGGGCCCAGGGCAAGAGCAAAGGAAGAGCAAACAGGGGCCTGCCCTGTTCCATGAAAGGGATTCTCTATACCCGGCTGGGCTGGCCCATCAATCCATGCAGTGGCTGCAGCCGCCCCCCACGCCCCTTGTCGGAGCAGAGAGCCTGGAGGGGACGTGACCTCGGTACCTCGAAGAACCCACAGGTGCAACTAGCTTTCGAGGGAGGGGCAAGGACGCCCAACTTCTTAATTCTGCTGGAGTTTCAAGGCACGAGGCCTCCCCCGGGGGCCCTCTAAGCCACCCTCCTCTTCCCACCAGAAGGGCGGACCCAGCAGGTCGCAAGCCCCCAGCCCCATCCCCCATCCCTCCCAGTCCTCTTCCTCCAGTCTCCTCCCCCTCCTCCAAGCCCGTGGGAAAGGGGGGAGATCAAACAAAGGCCTTTCCAGCAGGCAGGCAGGCAGCCCACCAGGGGGATGGGCGTTCATTCCTCGGGCCTTTCTCTCCACTCGCCTGGCCTGCAGTGGGGCTGGTGACCAACCTGTCCCAGGCTGCCAAATCAGAATCCGGGGGGGGGGGGGCAGTCCCAGGAGTCCGGGGTTCCCGCTCACTGGCGCTGGCTATCAGAGTTCTATTCTCGTTTGGAAAACTCGACGCGCCGCTTTGGTTCACGTTTCTGGGTTCCTCGGTGGGTGGGAGTGGGTGTGTGCTGGAGGGGAGCGGGGCGGGGGAGGGGGATGGGCGCCGGGGCCAGCAGGGGAAGGCAGGGGGCTTCTGCCCCGGGCTGGGGGGCCGGGTTCCTTTGGGGGGCCGCTCCTTTACCGCTTCTTTTTCTGCTTGAGGGACTTCCTCCGTTTGAGGATCATCTCGTAGAGCTTGTCCATGCCCTCGGTGAGGCCCTCGCCGATGATGGCGCAGGCGGGCTGGACGTGGTAGGTGGTGGCCGGCACGAGTTCGGGCAGGGCCAGCTGCTTCTCGATCTCGGCCACGGGCAGCGACTTGGGCAGGTCCTGCTTGTTGGCGATGACGAGCAGCGGAGTGCCCTGGTTCTCGGCGAATTTGGTCACCTTGTGCAGCTCGGTCTTGGCCTCCTCCAGCCGGTCCACGTCCACCGAGTCCACCACGTAGATGATGCCGTCCGTGCAGCGGCTGTACGACTTCCAGAGCGGCCGCAGCTTCTCCTGGCCGCCCACGTCCCAGAAGTGGCAGCTGATGCCCTTGGCCGTGCCGTTGCTGAGCTTGATCTTCTCCGTGTTGAAGCCGATCGTGGGCACCGTGTTGACAAACTCGTTGAACTTGAGGCGGTACAGGACCGTGGTCTTGCCCGCCGAGTCAAGCCCCAGCATCACGATGTGCAGGGACTGGAAGGCGGAGATGTTGGACGAGATGTTTCCCATGACGCTGGCCAGGACAGCAGAGGCGGCGGCGGCCGGGGTGCCCTCGGACAGCGCCGGGGGCCGGGGGCCAGGGGGCAGGGGCGGGAGGTGCCCTCTTCAAAGGGCGAGCCCGTGGCGGGCCAACAGTGGGCGGGCAGGCAGCCCCCTCCCTCTCCTCCTCCTCGCTCTCCCTTCTGCCTCCTTCTCCTCCTCCTCCCCCTCCTCTCCCTTCCCTCCTTCTCCTCCTCCTCCTCCTCGTCCTGGCCCGGATCAGGCTCCTGCCCGCCAGGGAGAGACTGAGGGTCACCTCTCAGGTCCTTGCCCCGGGGGGGCGCACGGGCATCTCCGGGGCCGCCGGCGGTGAGGCGCGGCTGGGGCGCGGGTCAGGGAGCTCAGGGCCCGCCGCAGCGCCCTCCAACCGGGGCGCCCCAGCCCAGCCCGGACTCCATGGGCATCCCTCTCCGCCTGACCGATCACCGCTCCCTGTTCCGGCGTCTTTTGTCTGCCTGTGGTCCACCGGGCGGGGCGGGGGCTCTGGCTTGGATCCGATGCGCAGGGGGAGTCACTTCTCAGCCAAGGGCGAAGGAGGAGGGTGGCGGGGGATCGGGTGCCGGGAGCCAGCGGAGGGGTGGGAGCCCCTCACCCGCTGGATAGGGCTGCGGCCGCGCTGCGTCTCCGACTCCCCGGGCCAAAGGCCAGCTCTCCCGGCTTCGGCGGGCCGGTCCTCGGGCGGCACACGCCCCCTGCCCGCGCGGCTCCAGTCCGGGCTCTGCGGGCTCACGTCCGGGCGCTCGGCGGGGTCTGCAGAGGCTCGGGGGCGCGGTGCATTCCCAGGAGCTCAGCGCCAGCCGCCCCGCACGGCTGCTTCTCGGGCGGCGCCGCGGCTGCCTGGGCGGGCAGGCCCGGCCCTCTGCGGCTCTGCTGGCCGGCTGGCCTCTCGGTCCTCCCGGCGAAGAGCTCTGCCGAAGCGCGGCCGCGGCTCTGCTGCTCCCAGGCAAGGCAAGGCTCCTCTAGGCGGGTGGAAGCGAGCCCAGCTGCAGCCCGGGCCGCGCGCGCGACTCCTCCCCCTCTGGCGCGCGGGCACAGCCCCGGCCAGACACCCCGGCTGGGCGGGGCGAGCGGGAGAGGCGGGCCCTGCGCGGGAGTGGGGGGCCTCCAACCCTCCCGCCCTCCCTCTGTCCGCCTCCCCTCCCCGCACAGCGCCCCAGCACCCAGAGGGCCAGTGGCTCCGGCCACCGCCCTTGGGCTTGGGGAGGTCCGGACTGTCTGAGCGCCTGGCCCCATTCTCTGCCCTCCCGGCCAGGCTAGGCCAGCTCCGTGCCCACAGGCAGGCAGGAGCCCAGCCTAGCCCACCTAGCACCGAACCTGGTGGGAGTGGAGTGGGGAGGCCCGAAGGCTTGTTGTCCCGACAAAGTCCATTAGTGACAAGTCCTGGGGTTGGGGTCCTAGCCTGAGATCTACAGGGGCCTCCAAGGGTTTAGGCCGAACCCCTTAATTTTGGAAGGTGGGAGGGAGGGAGGGGGGAGGGAAGGAAGGAAGGAAGGAGGGGGGGGGGGAGGGAGGAGGGAGGGGGAAGATCATTCTGCATTCCTTCACTTATTATTATTAGTGGCAGTAAGTATAAAATATGCTTATCATTATTGATGCTTATTGCATTTATTTAGTTACTTGCCATGTGCCAGGCATTATGCCAAGAGTTCTGACTTGTCCAAGGTGACAGGGCTCAAATGGGAGAGCGCCTTGGACCACAAAAGCCAGGGAGGCATCCCAGCTTTTGAGCAGGCCCAGGGACTCAACCATTTTGTGTGTGTCCCAGACTTACCCTCTCCTCTTGATAGTCATTGGTGGGAGGCTTATGGCCCTCTGCTCCTGCTTTGTAAATACGAATAATAAAATAAGAAGGCTTGCCAAGGAAACCAAAGGTGAAACCCAAGGGGTGGGGGGGCCTATTTTCTTTGGCCATTCAGCCCTGGGCCAAGGATTCAGAACGCTGCCCTAATCCAAGCTGCTCCCCTGCCAGATGAGGGGAGTGAGGCCCAAACAGGAGCTAGAATCTGCCCCACATCAGAAGATTCTAATTCTAGAGCTGAAGACACTTAGTCCAGACCCTTGTTTTAGAGATTGAGGAGGGAAATTCCCTGCCAAAGGTCATAGACAGTGAGTGACAGAACAGAGATGTGAGCCTGAGTCCTCTGCTCCTCCCCCCATCTAGAAAAATCTCCTCTGTGGACCCCTGGGGAAAAGGACCTTATTTAGACCCAGAGGACCTAGGTTGCAATTCTGTTTTTGCTTCTTACTCCCTGTGCAAGTGACCCCACCTCCTTTCTGGACCTCAGTTTCACCATCTGTAAAATAAGGCACTTAAACTAGATGATGTCTCCAGGGCCTTCCCACAAAAGGGCTAGTGAAGGCTTAAAAGAGCCTGGGCCAGGACGAGGTTCTGGCAGCCAGGTGGTGCAGGAGCATCAAGAGAGTTCAGATTTGGCTTCAGACACCGCTAGCTGTGTGACCTGGGAGCAGTCATTTAACCCTGTCTGCCTCAGCTTCCTCAAATGAGCTCGATGGAGAAGGAAATGGCAAATCACTCCAGTATCTCTGCCAAGAAAACGCCAAATGGAGTCACAGAGAGCCGGACTTGACTGAACAATAACACCAAAAGCTTGTTGATTTAGAACTGGGAGGGACCTGGGAGATTATCTGATCATGTTATAGGAGAGCAAACTCAAGCAGAGACCAGAGATGGGAAATAGCTTGCCCAAAGGTCTAAGGCAGTGAGTGGGAGAGCTGAGATTGGAACCCCAGGCCTTCTGACATCAAATCCATTGTCCCCCTTTCCACTGTGGACTCAGGACATGGAATTGGGGAGCTTTCCTTGAAAGGTTGCTTTTATTTCTAAACTAGAAATACACTTGTTCTTCCCAGAACAGCTCCAACCCACACCAAGAGGGTTTTTTTTTTTTTAAGTGAGGATAAAAACACATTTATTATCAGGGGACCTTTGAATGCTAACTGGAAAGGCCAGTCCAAAGCTGTGCTCTGAGAAGGTGTCAAGCCTGCCCACCCGAAGGCTCCAGAGACAGCTGCCCTTTGGATGCTGTCTCTGGTTCAAAGCTCACTTGGCCCTGTGGCAAACTCACTGGCCCATCTTCTCATCTCTCAGTTTCTCCCTGTGTCAGAATTGGTTCAAATATTAGATCACACTTTTTGTTTGTATTGCAAAGCTGGCTTCTTCAGAACTGAATTGAGACTTGTAACGGGTGACTTTTTAAGAGTATATACATATAAAGATTTCTTTTTTAAGGAAATCTAACTGGGAGGGTAGATTGTTGTGAAGCTCTTTGGGCATGCAGGGAAGACGCCCACTACCAGTCCTGATGGACACCTGCTATACAGCTTTCAGGTAGTGCTTGGGGCTGAGGGGGCAGGTCACTTTCCTGGCCCACTCAGCCAGTATGTGACAGAAGCAGGATTTGACCTCAGATCCTCCGGACTGCAGCTCTTTATCCAACCCCTCACTGCTACCTCAGTGTACAAAAGGGGAAACCGGACGACTCATCCCTCATCATCTTTGACCATCCATCCCTGTGGTCACCATAGCTGCTCCTCGCCCTCCTCCTTCCTCTTCCCCTCTGGGTCATCCAGCTAAGCGGTGCAAGGTCAGTCTTCCTGACCCCAGGTCCTCCCTCACAAACTCTACTGGGCTACAGAAATGGAAGACATTAATTGTTTTAATGAATGAATGCATCTCCTTGTTATACTTAACCAAAAATAAGAAATGATCTCACCTCCTACAGAAATTCCAACTTACAAGGCAAGGAACAGAGAGGGAAGAATGATGTTGCTGGAATGACAGAGGAAGTGCAAAGTTATTGTTTTTTTAAGTTTTATTATAAATCTAGTAATTTTCGATCAGAACAAGTGTTCTGGTAAACCAAGAAAAGAACAAAGGATCTGAAGCTCCATTCATGACAATCAGATTTTCAAATGTGTCCGTTCACTTCAACAAAACTGTCTGAGGAAAGTCACCTTCGCTCCCATCTTTCTTCATCACTTCCATCTGGTCTCCCTATTTTTCCTTCAGCTCAGTCATTTTGGGTCAGTTCATACAACCCCAGTTTGCTCAGCCAGTGCCCTGGGCTGGACCTTTTACCTTATTCCAGTCACATGCATACATGTACTCATGTATATGTGCATGTGTATACACATTTGCTTTTACAACTATTACTGCTGGGAAATCATGGCATACAGCTAAGACATGTTGGGAAGATCATAGGTTATCAGGCTTATGGCCAGAAGGGCCCTCACAGGTCATCCAACTCATCCTTCTCATCTTAGAGAAAACAGACCAGGAAGGCCATGGAGTTTGTCCAGGGTCCCATGGTTGGTGAGAAGCTAACCAAGAATAAAAGCCAGCTCGTCTGCCCCAGATGCAGTGATGTCCGTTCTGACCCTCAAGTTCAATTCAGTGACATCTGTTTGACCTGCATGGTTTTTACCAAGCAAATAAATACACAAATTAATGAAGGAAGGAAGGGAGGGAGGGAGGAATAAATGAAGCAACAACCAAACAAAGGAATTGATCTCTACCCAGTTTTAATAAATCAGGGTAAGTCATGAAAAATACATTTTGGAACAATTTTAAAGGAGAAGCCATTCAATTCAACATTGACTGATTAATTGTTGCCTCTTGAGTGCCAGGCACCGTGCCAGGTGCTGGAGATATGGAAACAAAAACAAAGCTGGAGGAGGGAGAGAATATATGGTCCACCTGCCGATGAATAAACCCAAAGAATCGACAAAGTGACTGTAAGGGGGAGGGAGCGCTAACAACTAGGCGAGGTCCAAAAAGTCTGGTGGTGGAACAGTGGAGAGAGTGACAGTGCTGGAGGCAGGAAGACTCAATCTTCATGAGTTCAAATCTGGCCTCAGATGCTTACTAGCTGGTGACCCTGGGCAAGTCACTTCACCCTGTTTGCCTCAGTTTCCTCATCTGTAAAATGAGCTGGAGAAGGAAATGACAAACCACTCCAGTGTCTTTGCCAAGAAAACCCCAAATGGGGTCGAAGAGTAGGACATGACTGAAAAATAACTCAACCACAGCAAAAGAAAAATCTTGTAGATCACGTGGTACCTGAGGCTCCCAGTTCACAGGACAGATCTACATCCTGTGTTCTTTCCAGTGGATCCTGAAGCTCAAGAATGGAATCTATTCTTCCTCTGAAACCCTGTTGAGCTTCCAGTCTCTCTCTTCCCAGCCTCCTGTTTTGAGCCCCAACCTTCCCCCAAATCTCCAATTAGAGAATGAAAACAAAAGGAGGGAGAACTTAGGGTGGTGTTTATAATGACAGCCTGCAATTTACTGCTTTCCTAAATAGCGGTAAATAAAATGTGCTGCTAATTAAAATACTGCCTGAAAGGCCAGAGAGAATAAAGCAGATAAAAGCTGTTAACAGTTATCACCAGTTAAGTAGGTTAGCCTAATGAAAACACCAGGAAGGGCTTATCTGAGAGATACCATATCTTTTATTGAGTATTTAGGAAAAACAGCTAGGATTCTCTAATCAAAATTCCATCCATCCATCCATCCATCCATTCATTCATCCATCCATCCACCCATCTGTCTTTCCTTCCGTCCATCCAGCCATCCATTTGTCCATCCATCCATCCACCCATCCTTCCTTCCTTCCTTCCATCCATCCACCCATCCTTCCTTCCTTCCATCCATCCATCCATCCACCCATCTATCCTTCCTTCCATCTGTCCATCCATCCATCCATCCATCCATCCATCCATCCATCCATCCATCCATCTATCCATCCATTCGTCTATCCACCCATCCATTCATCTATCCATCCATCCTTCCTTTCTTCCATCCATCCTTCCATTCTTCCTAATCTGAGGCTAGTTGGCATGCTTGGGTGGCAGGCTGGTTACTGCTAGGCCTCCCTCCTAACTGCAGTTATGCAGGAGCACCCTCTGCTGACTCTGTGCTGTAATAAGTTTATTCTGACTTTTGAGCCCCTAAACCTGGGCATCTATCAGACTTTTACCTTCTTGTAGCCCAAATGCACTTCCTGTTCCATCCCTATACAAAGTCCGGCAGAATGACTTACAAATCACTCGTGGAATTTCTATTAGTTTTTACTTTAAATTAATGAATGAATGTTTTTTAAAAAGAAAAGAAACAAGAATCCCAAAAGCTCAGGGGCAGGTTAACTCAGGCTTCATCCAGTCCTTACCAATCCCTGAATAAGACTCTCTGCCCCCTCCCCCACCACAACACACCCATCACCTGGCATCCCTAGCCTTTGCTTGGATACCTGCAGTGAGGGGGTGCTCACTACCTTGCTTTGGGACAACTCTCATCATTCACATTATTTCTCCGGACACCAGAGGAACTTTTCCCCCTCAGTAACGTCCACACATTGCTCTCAGTTCTGTCCTTTTAGGCCAGGGATGGGGAACCTGCAGCCTCCTCTTATTAAAGGGATTTGTTCTGTAAAGTTTGGATTCAGTCAAAGGGCTGCACTTGAGGCGTTGAGGGCTACACATGGCCTCAGGGTCACAGGTTCCTTCCCCTGTTTTAGGCCCAGAAGAACAAACCCAGTCTCTGATCACTGTCTTCTGCCCCTCAGTCTTCCTAAGGTTAACCCTTTTCAGTTCCTTTGACCAATCCTCACATGTCATCAAGCTCAAAATATTCTCATAGAACAGCATGAATAATCCAAGTATAGCTTTGCGGTCTGCACACACACACACACTCCATTTTAACAAAATCTTCAAGGACATTTTGATGGTTCTTTTCAACTAATTCAATGACATTTCCCCAACATGGAAAGTGAGACTAACCAATCAGTGAACATGTCTACTGTGTGCTGAGCTCAGTCCTAGGATCTGAAGACAATCCTCCCTGTTAGGACCTCCCTCCACAACACAGACAAGCAGACTCTACCACTGAGAGTCTTTGACTTGTATTTAAGGACCCTTGAGCACCTTTGAAGCCCAAAACGAAGTGTTTGATCTTAACAAGCTCACGCTATACCCATCAAGACAACATGTGTATGACATCAAGACAATATGTATGTGAGTCTGTATAAAATGGGGCCCCCTTGGGCAGGGAGGGGGAATCAGAAAAGGAGGCCCGCTTGAGCTGACCCCGAAAGGCAGCTGTAGCTTCGAGGAGGTGGAAGGGAAGAATCAGGGAGTGTGCACCAAGCACAGGGCCTGGCCTAATGCAGAAGCCTGGAGATGAGAGGCAGGGGGTTGTAGGCCATTGTGGCTGTGCTAGAGAGTGAGGGGAGGGGAGGAGTGTGGGGTGAGAAACCCTATTCCCATCAGGGGAAATCTCTCAGGACTCACTTTAGGAGTTGTGACTGTAATGCTGGAAAACCTTTCTCTCCTTCAGTCATTAACACTTCCATTCAATGAAGGATTATTAAGGGCCGGCCAGTTAGCCAGCTGTTTTAGGAATTCGCAGTGACCCGTGTTAGGATCTGTCTGGATCTTAGAGGATCTTAGCTTTTCAAGAAACCTCAGGGGACACATAGGTTTCTCCCTGTTGTGCCTGAACATTACCGGGATGTTCGAATGAGGCCTGAGATAATCTTTGAAGTGAAGGACTTAGATCTGGAAAGGATCTTACAGGTGACATGGCATAGCTACTTCTTTTTTTACACACGAGGAAACTGAGTCCAAGAGAGGGGAAGTGACTTGTCCAAAGTCACACAAGCAAAAAGTGCCCAAGGATTCAGAGCTATAGTTTTGGATACCAAAGTCAGACTTCTTTCTTTTTTCTCATGAACTCAAGCACTAATAATCATTTCAAAATGCACAGAACAAAAATGTACAGATATGAACCTGCAAACTTTTATGGCATGCAGTTTTTATGCAGTTCTTACTCAATTTAATAAGGCTGTAACACATTGGACCCCTTTGTGTCTCCTTATGAATTGCTTTTTTTGTTTTCTTCAGGAGATTCTTAAAGTCTCATTGATTGTTTTTTATTTCTTTGTTGGAAAATGTTTGCTTTTCTGTTTAAGCCCTCAATACCTTTGTTTGTTATAAGTAAATATAGTCAAGAAAAATGTATTTGCTGTTTCTGAAAATGTTCATCTTATTAAATATCCCCACAGCGTCACCCTCACCCCATCACCTCCACCTCCCCTCAGTCCAGCGGTAGGGAGACTGTAAGGTTCATGAGATTTAAGACCCTCCCCACCATTAGTAGGCCTCCTGGGGAGCCCTTTGGGGGAGGGACTTGCCTAAGGAGGAGTTTGCTTAGTGGGAGGCTTGCTTAGAGGAAGATTTCTATACCTTTTGGTACTGAGCTGATAGGGCCCTGAGTCAGGAGGTTCCTGATGCCTTCTGGCTCTGAGAAGTGCACATATACTCCGAGTCGAGTCGGTATTGTGCTTTGGAGGCTCCTTATGACAAGGATCTTGTGATTTCCTGGTTGAGACGCTGAGAAGCCCCCCCCCCACACACACACAGTCAGATGTTGTCTGTGTTCCCTCCATCCAGTGAAGTGTATAAAGTGCAAAGCAATATTTCTGTGCTCAGACTGCTGGAGCCCTGTCTGCTGATCTTTATTTCTCTGCTTGGATTTTCTCTGATGTTCAGGGTGCTGGCCTTTCCCCTGAACTAGTGGATGTAATTAAAAGTAGGATGGTGAAGCCCTTCCTGATCAGCCTTACTAGAAAGACAGATTAAAGAACCTGTGCTAGCAGCCATCCTGGGTGTGCCAGGGTTCCTTCTGTTACAGAGGTGGGCTTCATCTCAAGTGTTAAGGAATCAGAATTGATCAGAACATTCATCCGTGTTGTGAAGCCTTTGAAAGCTGTGTCCCTTTATATGGATGTGGAGATGAAATACGTCATTTCCCTGGTTCTGCTCACTTCCCTTGGCATCAGTGCCTACTGGGCCTCTTACGTATCAGTACAATAATATTTTATTATTTTCACATACCACAATTTGTCCAGTCATTCCCCCAATGATGTTTCAAGGACCTCACTACAACACAGAGTACTGCTATCAACATTTTTGTTTTTCTCTTCCCTCCGTGGAGCGTTTGACCAGTAATGGTATCAGGGGTCAAAGGGTGCATGCAGTTCAGTGATGTTTTAGGGCCTAGGTCCAGTTCTTTCTGTCTCACTGCCTGCTGATGGTCATCTGCCATTCTCTCCACTGCTAGATTTGCCCATCAGACTTTCACTAGGCAACCTACCACATTTGCTGCCAAAGTAAGCATAGATTTGGAGCTTTAAGCTTCCCAAATAGATCTGCCATTTATCTCCTTTCTGAGACAGGCTCCCTCCTTGTTGAAGGATGCTGCAACTCCCTATTCAGCAGAGGAAGGGAACACCAGACCCAGAGGATGCCAGCAGCACTGAGCTCAAGCTAACTTACAGGAAACATCACCCCCTACACATAAGAGGAGTTTCATAGTCAATGCCTAGTAGCACTCTATAGAAGGAGAATCTGTATTCCTTTAATTCTCCCAGAAACAGTCTGTGTTTTTAACACCAATATTCTCCTGCTGCTTTTATAAGGCTGTGGGGCCAAGACCACTGTGTTCTCTGATGAATCAAAAATCAATAGCACCAGAGAGCAATGGGGAAGTGAGTACTATGTGCAGGAGATAACACCTTAACTCAGGAATTCTAAGGAAGGGCCAGGAAAAAGGGTGCCATCGAAGCAAGGCACGATGGGAAAAAGAGGATGGGTCATTCCCATGGTGGGGATGCAGGACAGCCAGCCAGCCAGCAGGCTCCTCGGGCATCTTCTCAGGGGGATGCAGGAAGGCATCCAGCATGTCAGGCAGACCCCTGGGGCTAAAGACTGGGAGGATGAGCACAGCCACTGAAGGGAACATAGAGATGAGAAAGGAAGAGATCCCTGCAGGGCTTAGAAGAGGCAGAGCATGCTGTCTTATGGATGAGAAAACCAACATTCTCAGAGACCAAGTGAAGTTAGGGACTTTTCCACGACCATGTGTATCAGCAATGCCATATTCACAATGCCTATGGAGATTACAGATATGCTGATGTGATTATCCATCACAAAATATATCAGTCTTGCTATATGGGGGAATAAGCTAGAATATTTATTAAAATGCCAAAAGACTGAGTCCCAAAACCAGAAAGTGAAAGCCATCAGAGTAGTTATGACATTGGCACAGGCAGATAAAGTAGAAAGCACCCACATTCTCAAGCCTTTAAAACAGAACAGGCTACCTCAGGCAAAGGTCTTCCTCTCCCCACTCACAGCAACCACCCAGCGTCCAGGAAGCGCGCTCCCAGCAGCTCTAGCCCCTGGAAGTCCTCAGCAGGAGTCCTTAGCAGAAATTCTGGCTGACTCAAAAAGGGCTTCCCGCTGCCACTGCCGCTGTCTCTGCTGCTGCTGCCGCTGTCGCCAACACTGCTAGCCACCGCAGGAACTCCAGCTTGGCTTCCGCTTCCTCTTGCTCCGCCCCTTCCTGCTACGTCAGCAAGTCCAATGGGGCATGGAAGATCTTTAAATCCCATAACCCTTACATTCGGCCCCAAGATCTTTCATGTCCCTTACTTGGCAAAAATACAGTAGGAATGACTGGTGTCAACAAAATTTCACAACAATATAACAAGAATAGCACACAATAAACACAGAAAACCATATTTTGGAGTGGGGCTTGAGCACAAGCTTCCCATCATTCCCCCCACCCCGCACAAATGGGGCCCCAAAATCTTGTGGTAAGTGGTGAAGGTCTCTTCTTCCATGGCTACTTGCTGCTGAAATCGGATGTAGAGCTGTCCCTGTCCTAAGGGGTCCCATTTGAGAGGTCAGTTCTTAATATGCTTGATGCCAGGTCCAAGGGTGAAACATCACAGTTGCAGACAGGGGGTGACATCCAGCTTAAGCTATCAGGCATCTACAGGTGGACGGTACCAAGCCTGCGGAAACAAATCTAGCAAACAAGGTGAACAGACAAAAAATCAAGAAGAAGCAAAGACACAATAATCAGACTATTGTAGCCTCACTCACCATAGAATAAATGAGTTAAGGGTACAATTTTGTGATCATCTACTCCAGAATAAACAATAGTTACAGTGTTATTCTTCCCATGTGCTATAATCTCTGCAGCCTTTGGAACCTCATTTGGCTTCCGTTTTACCCATACTTTAGCTCCTGATTTTATTCTATCAGTAGAACCAAATCCTTCAGTTCCTCTGACAGCTATTTTGGAAGGAGGGTCGGTTTTTACAAATGGTATTGTTTTACAAGGAACGATAATCACTTGAACTATCCTAACATTTTTATGAATCTGTATGGGCACTTCACCTAAATTATGGAATGCTACAACAATTTCTCCTTGATAATTAGAATCTATTACTCCAGTCAATACATGTATTCCTTGAGCTGCTAATCCTGATTTGGGTAAAATCTGTTCAAAGTGATTTTTAGGGATTCTTATGCATATCTCAGTGGAGATTTTTCTTATTTCTTTTCTGTCCAACCAAAAGTCCTCTAAACAATGTAGATCATACCCCATTGAACCAGGTGGTCCTGGGTACGGTACTGGGACATCTGGCCTCAAGGTCCAATACTCAATATTTGGGATCTTATGTGTTTGTTGTTTTCTAATTTGCAGATTGGGGGTCATCATTCTGGCTAGAGGTGTACTTCCTCCCAATGGTCTATTATTCAAATTACATAAAGCCATGAACAAATTATCCTTCCAATGTTGCTATGAATTATTGGAACTTAACTTCCTCAACTGCTCTGTCAGTAATCCATTCATTCTTTAAATTAACCCAGATGCTTCTGGATAATATGCAATATGATATATCCATTCCATATTGTTTAGTATACAATACTTCATTTCATTGCTTTGAAATGTGACCCATTGTCACTTTGAATCTGCATTGGGGTTCCATAATATAGACTTATGAGATGTAGAGTTTTACAAGTGTTTTTCTGGGTTGCATTCTTATAAGGACAAGCTACTAGTACACCTGAATAGGTGTCAACACAAGTACATATAAATCTGCATCCTTTATCCAGTGGTAGTGGACCAATATAATCTATTTGCCAGATTTGGCCTGGAACTTTTCCTCTTGCTATCTCTCCAGTTACTACCCGAGGAACAGTTCACTCCTTTTCCAATTGACATATATGACATTCTTCTGCTATCTGTTTTAACAGTGAATGAGAGATACTAATACCTTGATCTTGTGCCCACTGGTGTGTGGCCTGGACCCCAAAATGGCCTGCTGTTTGGTGGACCCATTTTGCTAATACCGGATCATCAGTTGTTATCAAAGTAGGGGCAATATGTTCAGTAGCAATCTTTGCCAGTCGATCAGCATGAGCATTGTACTCACGTTCTGGTGTGGTGGGGGCCACGTGAGCATCTACATGAAAAACTGACAAGTCAGTGACCAAAGACATGTTCCAGATATCTTCCCATAGTTCTTTTCCCCAGACTTGTTTGCCATGAATTTCCCAATTTTCATTTTTCCACATGGGCATCCATGTAGCTAACCCATTAGCTACCACCCATGAATCAGTGAATATATGACACTGTCCTCCTTGTTCTATTTTGATGGCTTGATATACTGCCATAAGTTCAGCATATTGGCTACTTCCAGCTATCCCAGTACTTTCCAAAGTCCTTCTAGTACATGGATTACAGGCCACTGCTTTCCAATGTCTTTTTTGGCCCAAATATTTTGCTGTCCCATCACTAAACCATGCATGTCTCTTTTGTTCCTCAGTTAATACATCATATCTTCATTCTATTTTACAGTGGACTGTACTAACTGTTGCTTTGGTTCAGGGGGTATGTCATTCCTCTCAATTTCTATGTTTGCTACAGATTCATGTAGAGCAGAGACTCCGCTTTTGCCTGTTTTCGCTCTATTTTGAATATACCACTTCCATTTGATTATACTAGCCTTTTGGGCATGTCCAATTCTGTGAGAATCTGGGGTACTCATTACACAGGTCATAATCGGGATTCCAGGTCTTAATATCACTTCATGGCCCAGAGTCAGTTGTTAAGTCTCCACCAAAGACCAATATTCAGCTAACAACTGCTTTTTAAAAGGTGTATACTGGACTCCAGATGAAGGGAGTTTCCTACACCAAAATCCCAAAGGTACATTTCGGCTTTGTTGTTTTTGCCATAAGCTCCAGTTTGCATAATCATCTTGTACAGTCACTTGCAAGTCCACTGGACCATTTTGCATGGGCCACAAATCTAGGGCCAATTGTATGGCAGCCTAGGCTTCTTCAAAAGCTTTACTCTGCTCAAGTCCCCAATCGAATTCATATTTCTTCCGTGTGACTCTATATAAAGGTTTTAAAATCTGTCCCAAATGTGGAATGTGGTGCCTCCAGTATCCAAACAATCCTATGAACTTTGGGGCCTTCTTCTTATTGGTAGGGGTAGGAAAATCCTGAATCTTTTGTCGGGCTTGAGGAAGAATCTCCCATAGCCCCTTCTTCCATTGTATACACCAAAATTTCATATTTGGAGCTGGTCCTTGAACCTTTGCAGGGTTAATTTTCCACCCTTTACTTTTCATATGCTCAATTAGAAGGGTCAAACTCCTTTCCACTTCTTTTGCATCTTTTCCCTGTATCATGATATCATCAATGTAGTGGGTAAGCTGTACACCAGGTAGCTTTAATTCATCCAAC
This sequence comes from Petaurus breviceps papuanus, assembly GCF_028583685.1. Lineage (NCBI taxonomy): Eukaryota > Metazoa > Chordata > Mammalia > Diprotodontia > Petauridae > Petaurus > Petaurus breviceps. The sequence goes on from NW_027186383.1 coordinate 3,336,869, forward strand.
GGTTTAGCCACAATCATGTGACAAATAGTGGAGCTATGTAGGTACCCTTGTGGCAAGCGGGTGAAAGTATATTGTCTACCCTGCCAAGTGAAATCAAATTAGTCCCATTGCTTAGGGTCTATTGGGATGGTGAAGAAGGCATTTGCCAAGTCAATAATTGCATACAAAGTCCCATCATAAGTCTGGATCCTTTCTATTAAGGTGATGGTATCTGGAACAGCAGCATACAAAGAAGGAGTCACCTTATTCAGCTGTCTATAATCCACAGTCATTCTCCATGTCCCATCTGATTTTCTTACTGGCCAGACAGGATTATTCCATCTTGTCTTGTAGGGACTAACATTCCTGCTTCAACATATTCCTTTATAGTAGTGGTAATTTCATCTTGACCACCTGGCAAACGATACTGTTTGAAAGTAATTACTTCAGAAGGTTCAGGTAAAGTGATTGGGTCCATTTTTAGTTTTCCCACTAAAACTGTATTAATTCCTATCTTCCTCACAGCAAATTGGTATCTCCCTTCAGGTAAATTCAGAGTCATGCATCTCAATACATCTATTCCAATGATTTATTCAGGAATGGGTACTACCACCACACTATATTCTTTCTTAGGTAACTGCCCAATTTTCATTGTTATTTTAACTTGCCTGGATGATATTTCAGCGCCTCCTAGACCTGTGATGGTAATAGGAGTTCCATGTTTAAACTTATCAGGGTTTCCTTAGATAAGTGTGGCCTCAGCCCCAGTATCAAGCAGTGCCCTAGTCACAGTAGTTGATCCATTCTTCCAATATATTGTTAAAGCAATATGGGGTCTGCAATCTCTTCTGCATATTTCTTTTATCTGGTCTGGGGCTTGGCCTATTTCCTATTCCCCCTGAAGGTGGGGCAAACTTGGATACAAAGATTCAGATTCAGAAGTACCTGCAGGGGTGGTTCCTGCTTCCCTGTTCATTCTAATGCTAAGTACCTTTTCTTGGTACAGCTTATGCAGCTCTTCAGTTGGAATACAATCTATTCTTCTAAAGTCCACCCCTGCTCTTAATAGAGCAGTAAACAGTTCCCTTCTTGTGGGTCTATTTTGTCTCTGAATCCTCTGGCTGTTTACTCTTCCCTCTCGAGGCAATTTGTCTTTTTCTCATTCCCCTAAATCACTTAATTGTGAAATCTTATCCAGCACCTCTGAAAGAGGGTGCCCTATTTCTCCAATTAATAGAGTCAGAATTAGGTGCTTATATGCAGGAGGAGCTGTCTTCACTATGATATTTCTATGAGGAACTCCTAGGGGGGTATCATAATATGCATTTGCATCTCCAGTCATGATAGCAGTTTTCATTACCTCCTCCTTTAGCTTTCTCATACAGTCTCTAAGTGAGTACCAGGGTCTGTCTCCCCTAGGCCACATAGATTCAGTAGGATATTGCTTTTTGCATCCCTCTGCAGCTAAGACTAGCAGATTAATTTTGTTGTTACTTCCTTGCATATGGTGATTCCTAAAAGCTTGGTGTACAAAAGGATTCTGACTGATACTTATGAATTTTAAACAGTCCTCATTGTCCAGTGTTATTCCTCCGGCACCTTCATCAGTGATTCTTACTATCCAAGACACTAAAGACTCCCCCATTCTTTGGGTAAATCTACTCAATATATCAGTGATCTCCTGTTGAGTGAAATCCTCAATTATCTCCCTGGACTCTGTTTTGCCTCAGTGGTTCTCCTGTCTTCTTCTTCTTATGGGGAGAGCTTCTGCATTAGAAGACTCCTCATCTAACCTTGCTCCATTCTCCTCACACACATTCTCCTGGAAGCCGTCAGGGCAACTCTTCCCAGACTGTAAAAAAGCTGCATGCACATTCCTTCTGCTATTTTTTTGCTTCCTTTTAGCTACATGAACAGTAGCTTGCTCCTGGACCACATGAGTCCCTCCAGTTTGGTCTTCTGAGTGCTGTGACACAGAAGAATCCTCAGGCAAACAAGCTGACTCCTTAGCCATCCGAGCTCTTTCCTCCAGCAGCGTATCCCTACTTTTACACATAAGGCGATAAATTATTAGCAGCACCCAGCCTCTCCTGCACACTCCTGCCAGTTCTTTGCCTGGTTCTATGGGTATTGCTTTCAAACATCTTTCCAAATCTCCAGGTTCTTCCTCTTTTAGCCTTGGTTCCCAGTTTTCACAGGGCCCTGTGCTTTTGGCCCATTCTCTGGCTAGAGAGGAATAAGGCAAATCCTCCCATCCTGGAATAGCCATTTCTCCCTCCAAAGCCCCACTGCTCCCAAATAGGGGCCTGACATTTTGTGATCCCATCCTGGTCACCAAATGTATCAGTGATGCAATACTCACAATGCCTACAGAAATTACGAATATGCTGTTGTAGTTATCAATCACAAAATATATCAGGCTTGCTATATGGGGGAATAAGCTAGAAAATTTATTAAAATACCAAAAGACTGAGTCCCAAAACCAGAAAGTGAAAGCCATCAGAGTAATTATGAAATTGGCACAGGTAGATAAAGTAGAAAGCACCCACATTCTCAAGCCTTTAAAACAGAACAGGTTACCTCAGGCAAAGGTCCTCCTCTCCCCACTCACAGCAACCACGCAGCGTCCAGGAAGCGCACTCCCAGAAGCTCCAGTCCCTGGAAGTCCTCAGCAGGAGTTTTTAGCAGAAATTTTGGCTGACTCAAAAAGGGGTTAGCACTGCTGCTGCCGCTGGTGCTGCTGCCACTGCCTCTGCTGCTGCTGCCACCATTGCCACCACTGCTAGCCACAGCAGGAACTCTAGCTTGGCTTCCGCTTCTTCTTGCTCTGCCCCTTCCTGTTACGTCAGCAAGTCCAATGGGGCATGGAAGATCTTTAAATCCCATAACCCTTACACCATGCAGTTGGTTAATACTGAAGGCAGGATTTGAAACCAGGTCACTAAATCACAGCTGCTTTCCTCCTGCCTTTGTTCTCCAAAGTGTAGGCAGGAATTAGGGTCTTTGAAACATCCCTAAGGCAGATCTGAAAATCATGATTACAAGGAAGTGGGAGACAGTGGAAAGAATGCTAGTCTTTGGAGTCAACGGACCTGGGTTCAAATCCTAGCTCTAATATTTACTCTCTGTGCGGCCCTGGACAAGTGACTCAATGCTTCTTGGGACACAGATTACGCCTTTGTAAACTATTTGTGGTGGGGAAGAGGTGGGCTCAGACTAGGTGACCTGTGAGGCTCTTCCAGCTCTAAATCTAGGCTCCTGAGACTCACTTTTCAAGCCTGGGTCATTGGGAGGATGGCCCCAGGATGAACAGAAAGAAGGAAGTGGTGCTGATGCTCCTGGGTCTGGGTTTCTCTTCCTAAAGTGAGGTTGGACTAGGAGACCTCTGAGGTCCTTTCCCACTCTGAAGGTTGGGAATTAGGTGGAATTCTTGGCCTGCACAAGAAGAAAGGAGCAGAGGTGGAGGGTGGCCGTCCTCTAGTCGTTGCCTTGCTGACATTCACCATGGCCATGTCGCCATGATACAGGGGGCTGGTGGAGCACAGTTGGCCTCATCTCCCCTTTGTAGGGGCGGGGCAAGGGCCAAGACTGGGCACTCTTCACAATCCCGTTTCCATGGGATGTTGGTCTAGAGTCGTAGCTATTGCAATCGGATATTTGTAGTTTAGGGCCCCAGTTCTCTTTTGGAAAGGGTTCGGGATCAAAGCCACGTTTCTTGGGCAGGCCGGAGATGAACCAGAGGGCGATGGTTAGCTTTCTTTCAGCCAGTATAGCTTCTGTTTCACCAAATGATAAAGATAATAACATATGGCAGCATATACTTTTATGGACACAAACAACAAAACAGTGATCAGGGAAGTTCAGAGGTTGGGTGGATTGATTTGGCACCGAAGAGTGAGGAACTCTGAGCCTTGGGAGCGAGATGAAACTTCAGCTCAGCCAAGGAAGAAGTCTGCTCATAGCGGTGTCTGGGGTGCAGGTGCTGGCCATCACAGCACAGGGCAGGGTGCTGGCTTCTCCCACATCACAAAGCCCTGGCCACTGCTGTGAGCCCCTTGCCTCTCCTCCCCACATTGTCTGTCTCCACCTCTTCCTCCTCCCAAATCTTACTGCTGATCTGAAGTCCCGCCTCCTCCCATGATTCATGGAGCATGGCCAGGCTTTCCTTGAGGGACAACCAAGGGAGCCTATGACGAGGAATGAAGCTTGGTGCCCGTTGTGCAGCTTAAGATTGTAGAGAGCTGCCTAGGGACACAGCTAGGCTGAGTCCTGGCCCAAGTCACACAAGCAGCATGTGGCAGGCAGGACTACTTCACTCCAGACTTGCAGACTACCCAATACATGAGGCTGCTTCTCTGAGGAGATCCACAGAACAAAGCACAAAGGTGTGTATACACTGTTACATTTTCTATGGATCACTGAACATACGATTTGAGTTAGCTTTCTTTCCTGCCTGAACATGAGGACTTGTGTCCATGGTAGGTATTATCACTAACTCCAGAACCACAGGGTCTCGATGGCTGCCCTCTGCTCTAGCAGAATTACAGATCTACCAACTGGAAGGAACTCCAGAGGTCCTCAACTGTCTGTCTGCTTGTGATTCGGAAATTGTCTTTGGCATCTTGAGTCTCAATCACTCAGAAAGCATTAAGGACACAAGTATGAAGAATGCGACGATCTCTACTCACTCAGGGATTGCATTTTAGTGTGAACATCAGAGTTCTGCTCATGAACAAGAAGAGATGGTGCCAATGTGAGTGTTGTTCC
>NW_027186383.1:3343479-3358537 GCF_028583685.1 Petaurus breviceps papuanus
TCTCTCTCTCTCTCTGTCTCTCTCTTTCTCTCTCTGTCTCTCTCTCTCCTCAATGTGGGTAGTTACTGCTAATTTCAAAATGCCAATGGCTCCCCTTCACTACTGCAGACTCTTTCAAGAGCTGGAAGAAAACTCAGGGGCGGCTAGGTAGCACAGCAAGTAAGAGCACTGGCTCCAGTGTTGGGATGACCTGGGGGTCAAATCTGGGCTCAGATACTCAGCACCACACCCAGAAATAACTGGCTGTGTAACCTTGAGGAAGTTACTTAACCCCAGTTGCTTAAAAAAAAAAGAAAAGAAAACTCAGATGTCATATATTCCAACCCATATCTGAAAAATAACCCTTTCTTCAATGTACCCAGGAAGTGGGCATCAAATTTTTGTTTGAGGTAGGGAGGAGTCACCATCTTCCAAATGGCCCATCCCATTGGAGGGAGGGGGCCCAGTGTCTAGAGTACTCAACATGGAGCTGGGAAGACCTAAGTTTGAACCCTGCCTCAGGTCACTTACTAGCAAGGTGACCCTGGACTAGTCCTCTGCCCTTCTCTGAGCCTCCCTTTCCCCGATGATAATAAAATCTCACAGGGTTGTCATGAAGACCAAATGAGAGACTCTTCGAAAATCGCTTTGAAAACCTTTGAGCACTGCGCAAAGACAAGCTCCTAGGATCATTCCATTTCTGGAGAGCTCCCAAAGAGAGGAATTTCTCCTCTCCATCCCACCCCTACCCCAACATTAAGCCTAACTTGGCCATTTTGTGCCTTCCTCTTGGGATTCTTCATTCTGTCCTCTGCAGTCAAGTCCAGCAAGGTGAGTTTCTTTTCCATGGGAAAGAGCAGAAAGAGAAGAGAGAACATGAGGAGGAGAAAGAGAAGGAGGAAGAGGAGGAAGAGGACAAGAACTAAAACAACTACCCTAGATTTTGAACCTGGGTTCAAATCCCCGCTTTGTCACTTTCCTATCCATATGACCTTGGACATTTCACCCCTGTCTGAACCTCAGCTTCCTTTTCCGTAAAATGGAGTTAAACTAAGATGATTTCGTGTCCCTTCCTTGTCTATGTCAATGATGCTGGGATCCTAGAAATAAAAAAAAAAAAGACTGGAAGAGTGTAAGTAGGATCCGAACTTTGTCCCCAGATGCCTGGATTCGCTCCTAAGGTTCCTTTTCTTTCTTTTTCTTTTTCTGCCAGCCTAATAATAGCAATAGTGAGCTCTGCTATATCTCCAGAGATTATATCCAGAAAGTAGCAGAGAACTAACTGCCCAAGCCTTGTCAACCTCCATGCTTCCTACTTGCTCTTGGCGTGCAGACTTATACCCACAGGCCATGCAGTCAGAGACATCTGGAGACCACTGCTGACTGTGGCCAATTGGGCTAAGAAACAAGATGCTTTAGGGACACAGGCAAGGTTTTCATGACTGAAGCTGAACAAAGGCAAGGGTCTCTCAAAGAAAGGCAGATTTGGGAAGTAAACATCTGGTTAAGAACATGGGACCTGAGAAAGGGGTCAGGTTTCTGGACCAAGACTTTAAATACAGAGATGAAATATACCTAACAAGGGCATAGATATGGAGGTGTGTGTATATGTATGTACATATGTGTATGTATATGTGTGTATGTGTTCATGTGTATGCATATATATCTAATATGTTGTATATACATATATGTGTATGGGCATAAATATTTCATATATATACATATATATATATAAACTTAGGATGTTTATCCTAGAGAAGAGTTGACTATGGAAGGCATGATGGCTGCTGTGAAATATCTCAGTTCCTTCAGCCAACTCTCACTGGCACAATCCCAAGGTCCTCCATTATTTCCATAGTCCTCGATATTGAAACACTTAATTGTAGAATATTTCTAATGCTGAACATCTTTCCTGAATATTCCCACCCCCAATAAACAGGAAATAGTGTGGGTTGAGCTGCATGTTACCCTAAGCTCTCTCTCACCCCCAGTGCTTTATTTTTTTTACCCTCACCTCCTTACAAAGGCTGGAGACAAAACAAAGATGTTCATTCACCTGCACTCCCTTCCCAGCTGGGGAAGTCACTTGTTGCACCACCTATCAGATCCCAGGCTTTGCAGGGGCTGTCTTGCCCACCCCTTTCTTTTCCAATGAGCCTTCTAATTCATGAATGTCACCACCTCAATTACCAGGTATAATGAGAAAGAATCTGGGCACGGATAACTCTAAAGAATAAATAAGAGAACGTAGGTATTCAGGTAGAGTCTGGGCCTCTCTGGTACACTCCAAGCAAGCCCTCACATTACTTACCTACCCTACAGGACACTGTGCAGAGTAGCTTATGGGGTGGAGATGGCTGCGATGACCTTCTGGTGCAGACCAGCCACAATACCAGAATGTCTCCAGGAGGGTGATCAAGGGCAGAATATTCCAAGTGAAAAAGAGGCAGGAGAGGGAGGGGAGAGCAGAACCAGTGACGTTGGGATGGAAGGAGTCTTGCAATGAAGAAGATGTGGGAAAAATGAAGTCATGATGAAGCAGCACACCAGGGATGGGACTTGATCTAGACCCTCTGACAGATGGATCTCCCAAGCCAGTTCTTTTTTTTTTTCCTTTTGGAGGGCAATTGGTGTTAAGTAACTTGCCCAAGGTCACATGGCTGGTTGTTTTTTTTGTGTGTGGGTGTTGTGTCTAAGGCCGGAACCGAACTTGAACTCGGGTCCGGCGCTTTACTCACTGCACCACCTAGCTGCCTCCCAAGCTGGTTCTTCTTTGAGCTCTCCTCTTGCTTCACCAAGGGCTGGGATGGCTCCATGGAGGAGATGGGATTTAAAAGGATCTTTGAAAAAGAGGCTCTGGCGAGGCAAGATGAAGTCATGTTAGATAATGAAAAGAGCTGTAGCCCAGAATGCTGGGCATTGGCTCTCAGCTGGGACACCCCCTGAGGATAATTACTCCATCAACAAACTGAAGACTTTGCACGATTTCTGAGCTCTCTTCCATCCTTAAAGGTCTATGGTTGAATTACCTCCTATAAACCAAAATCCAGGCAAGCTGTCTTCAGCTCTATTGAAAATGTGCTACCAAATCCTCTCTCTCAGTCATGGTAGGCAGCATAGAACTCTGGTTTTCATTTACTAAGGAAAGAGGGAGAAGATCATAAAATCAGAGAAAGGAGCAGAGACTTCTCCTTCCCTTCATCTAAACAACACATCCTACTCAAAGTATCATGGGAAACGAAATCCTTGTCAGGGGTCAGGAAACCAGGTGAATTGATCAAGTGAAGCTAAATTTCATTAGAATTTGGTGATCTTTTTCCCGCTCAGCACAGTTTTATAAATCTCCTTAGCACTGAGGCATGGTGGGTCAGCTCATTAGATGTTGCTAGGTTGATTTAAGAAGTTTCTGTCTGTTTTTGCAACCTGTTTGCTATGTAAATCAAATGAGAATGTTTCTCACCTTTCCTAGTCTCCTTGGGAAAGGAGGTTGGGCTCCTGGAATTCTCTCTTCCTACTTTCACCATGAAAAAAAAAATAGAATCCTCTCATCAGAGAAAGAGCATAGAGCAAAGAACAGGATGTCAGCATCACTCCAAGACCCCCTAGACCACTCCCTACTTGTACAAGAGCCCCCTTCCACAGCAGCCCCAAAAGGCATGGCGTGGGTGAAGACCTCCATTGAGAAGGAAGTCATTCCCTCCAGAAGCAGCCCAATCCATTTGGGGACAACTGTAATGGTCCAAAAGTGTTCCTACCTCAAGCCTAATTTTGCCTCTTTATACATTCTGTCCTTTGTTTTTAGCTATGGCCTCCAAGTGTATTCCCTCCTCTGGCCTGATACATGTCCTACTCTGGAGCCTGGCTGGGAGTCCAGAGGTCTGAATTCTAAAGAGAAAAAGAATGCCTGAGATGGACAGAGCACTTTGCAGATACAAAGGGCTCATCCTCTCTGATGGTGATAACAACCCTACAAGATGGGGCAACAAATGTTCTAGCAAATCTGTCCAAAAAAAGAAAAATAAATACAGATGCACTTTTAATTTTGATATGAATTATTAACCCTTTTAAAAACTCTAAGTCATTAAGAAAAACTAAACCAAGCCCTAATTTGTTTTTTTGTTGTTCAGTCATTTTTAGTTGTATATGACTCTCCATGACCCCATTTGGGGTTTTCCTAGAAAAAACACTGAAGTGGTTGGCCATTTCCTTCTCCAGCTCATTTTACAGATAAGGAAACTGAGGGAATGGACTTAAAGCTAGTGACATCTGAGGCTGGATTTGAACCAACGAAGATAGGTCTTCCTGACTCTAGGGCTGGCTCTCTGTGCACTGTGGCGCCACCTAGCGCCCACAGGCAGTTTTGCAGTGTTTTATAGTATTTGCCAATTTCAGATGTGTAAATGGCCACTCTGAAATTTAACAACCAGCTCTCCAGAGAGTTTCTTATCTGACTCCAGTTCAGCTGGTAATAGCAGCTGTCTAAACTCATCTTCCCTAGCCTTCTTACTCAGTCTTCTTCTCTAGCTTTCATTAACTGAAGGCCCTGAAAGGGAGTGGGTCAGAGAGTGGAGGGAGGTGCAGCCTTGGGGTCAGGAAGACATGCCCCTGATGCTGGCTGCATGATCATGTCCTCAGTGCCCCAGCCAGCTCCCCAAGACTGGAAGGCACCAGCTTGTGTGTAGTCAGAGAGAGTTTCTGTGGCGAAAGTTCCCTCTACCACTTCCCAAGACTAGCCCATGTAGGATGAAACGAGCCTAGATTAAGACCAGAAAGGGACCTTCAATGTCACCCCCATTTACAAGTGTGGAAACTGAGCCCCAGACAAAGGACTGACTTGCCCAAGGTCACACGGATAGGAAGTGGCCGACCGGCATTTGAAAGCACATGCTGACATTCTAAAACCCATCCCCTTTCTCTGCTTGCTTCTTATAATACCAAGGCAGCAATAAGAGTCAAACAAAGACAAATTCATCTCAAGAAAACAAAGCCAGGGAAATGGGTGAAAACATGTGGAGCCCATAATGCATAGGTTATGCAGAAGGGAGGAGGCACAGCATTGAGAGACCTGCAGACCACAGTCATTTCTGACTGTGTGTGTATGCACAGGGACAGTAGGATAGGGCAGAGACCAACATCCCAAGTGAACAGCCCAGCTGCTAGTAGCAAACACTCTTGCTAAATGACTGGTGCCAGGTTGGACCATGGAAGCACTGACCCTGAGTGGTGGTCTCTCATTGTAGCTGCTGTTCTGTTACCCCAAGGATGGCAAGGTGAAAACCAGTCTTAGCATTGTGAAGGGATAGAGGGGTCAGTGTAGAAGAGGTTTGGGGGAAAGGAAAACTCTCTCCTCCCCCAGACTTTATGCTCAAGTGGCAAGAACCATTCTGAGATTCCACCAGATTTTAAAATGATTCCCTCATTATCTCACATTGTTTTTAAAAAGTAAAACATATCAAACTCACAATATTATGTCAGATTCATTTTTTCTTTCATATTTTCACATATGTGTGTAGCTATTACCATAAAGCTAATTTGTATGAGCACATAGGAGAGAGAAAAAAATCTATATATGTACATCTATATGTATGTATATTTATACGTGTGTGTGGGTATATGTCTGCCTTTCTCCCTTCCACATGCTCACACAAATTTTCTTTCTGATTATATTTGATTTACATATCATTCACATGAACACATTTGGTAATATTTGATCTACATATCATTAGCATTCAATACCAGAAATCTAATTCTTTGAACAGTAATTTTCATGCACAGTTATTGCATTCAGTTTAATACAATCATCAGACACATTTAAAGGGCTCACTCTACGTGGAATATCTTAGATAAACAGATTCAAGAATTGCATGGCTCCTCTCCTCAGGGAGCTTCAAATTGACTTCTCCGCACACAAAAAACGGAGCGAAGCCCATTAGCTGGTCCACGTTGTGAACCTCGTCAGTCATAATCTCATTATCTTTTCTCCAAAACCCAGTCCTCTTCCAAAATGTCCTATTTCTATCAAAGATATCATCATCCCTTAGCTTAAAATCTTCCGAAATAGCACGAACTCATCATGTTTCCTCACTCCACTCCTGTATCTCTCATATCTCTCCCCAGCTCTATCGTGTGACCAAAAGAACGCCAGACTCTCATCTCCTCTCTGCCTGAACAATGTCCTAATTGGCCTCTCTGCTTCCAGTATTTCCCTTCTCCAATCCCCCCCCCACCCCGGAAAGCTGCTAAGATGAGTCTCAACAAAGCATCGGTCTGACCCTAACTCAGTCAATGATTGTAGCCGCCATTGTCCTCACTTCCAGCCCAGCTTAGAGTTCTTTCCGCAGTGCTGCGCACACCTCCCATTTCTGTTCTCTGAACTTCAGCCACTCTAGCCGACCGGAGGATCCAACCCTGTCTCTCTGTTGGCCCTTCCTCATGCCTAGAATGCTCTCTCTCCTTCCCTCCCCCTCTTGGAATGCTTTGTTTCATTTCTACAAATATCTCTTGGACACTTGAGTCACATTTACAGCCCATGTTGACAGGCACATCTCACGTGGCCAACACACATACCTGCAACATGGAAGGGGATGATAGGCCTATCCCTGCTTCCCAGGGTGAGAATTGGATAAGACAGGAGAAGCGTCTCATAGACTTTAAAGTGCTATAGAAATACTTGTTATCCTTGTTGGTAGGCTTACAGCTCTTTTAGCTCAGTCTTTCAGGCTCCTACTGTGCTTCAGAGATAATGTTAAACTGCAGTGTTATCTCAGAGCTGCCTATGACTCTGCCCTCTCTCTACTGGAGATGTTGTGACCAAGAAGCCTCTTCCCAGCATCCTCAGAGTGCCCTTCCTCTCAGTCAGTCTGCACCTGAAGTCACCAGGGCCAGAAATAAGGTCAAATTCCCTCTTGGAGCTATTCTCAGGATTCTCTTGTGTCTTCCCTTCTCTTTTTCTCCCAAGTCTCTCATTTCATCTGTTAGCTAAAAAGAGTCAGAAATTCATGTTAGTTCTTGGCTGTGATCATGCCCCACTGCCTGGACAAACAGCCCCTGGCTAGAGTTCTGCTTCCTCAAGTGGAAAAGGAAGTGATTCGATAATTCAGGGGGATGGTGTTAACTTTCTGCCAACATGAATCTTTGTTCTCTAAAAGTAGCAGCAGCTGTGCTGGGTAAAGAAGACTGAAAAGGTTGATGACCTTTGTCTCATTTGCCCCCAGCACCCCACAATCCACTCTCTCCCATTCCTCTCTAAATGTAGGACCAAATGGAGAGTGATGGGGAAAAGGAAAGACCTAGACAAAGTGATCTAAGAAAGTGAGTGTGTGTGTCTGTGTGTAGTGTGTGTGTGGTGTGGTGTGTGTGTGTGGTGTGGTGTGTGGCATGTGGTGTGTGGTGTGTGTGTCTGCGTGTAGTGTGTGTGTGTGTGGTGTGTGTGTATGGTGTGTGTGTGGTGTGTGTGAGTGTGTATGGTGTGTGTGTGTGTGTTGTGTGGTGTGGTGTGGGGTACTCCTCCAGCTGAAGGGTAAAGTACAGCTTCTATGGCAGTCATAGGTTCATAGATCTAAAGCTGGAAAGACCTTGGGCACCATCTGCTCCAACTCCTTCATTTTCATGGAGGAAACAGATGCCAAGAGACATTAAGTGACTTGCCCGGTGACGTCCTGGACGTAGTAAGTAGGAGCTGCAGCAATGGATTCACCTCCCCAGCTCCGAGCCCTGCCCTCTTCCCACCATTTTGCCGTAAGACAGAAGTACAGCCTCTGAGAACTAAAGTTAGAAGGGACATTAGAGGTCATCCAGTCCCACCCTCGCATTGGTCGGAAATAGTAAGTGGGAGGGATGGAGGTGTTCTGATGGCTGAGCCAGCCTCAGCTCAGCCTGGAAGAGGAGGGTTCTGGGAGCTGGGACACATTCCACACATGTGGATGGATGGAGCACAGTGCTGGGCTCTGGATTCGAGGCAGCTGCCTTTCTGTCAGTCAGCCAATACGCATTTATTAGGCATAGATGAGTTTTCTCTCATCCTGCCTTAGTTTCTAGGTATGAAGATAAACTCAGGACAGTGAGATGATGACACAGAACGGGCTTAAAACGTTGCTGGTGTTTTCTGTGAACTTCTGATTAACATCTAAGTATCATTTCCTGTGTTAAAAAAAAAATATTCACACAAGTTTCAAAATGATGTCTGCTTTGGTATGGCAGTGAAACCTGCCTAGAGAGACAAGTGTCCTCTTCCTTGTCTCCTGCTGTGTACGACATAATTCAGAGCAGAAGAGACTCCCTCTTTTCTCATTAGACTTCATATGATTTGCTTGTTCAAATGGCATTTGTTAAGTCTTTAAGGGCAGCTAGGTGGCTCAGTGGATAGGGTCAGGCCTGGAGTCAGCAAGACTCATCTTCCTGAGTTCAAATCTGACCTCTGACACTTACCACCTGGGTGACCCTGGGCAAGTCATTTCACTCTGCTTGCCTTGGTTTCCTCATCTGTAAAATGAAATGAAAAAGGAAATGGCAACACACTACAGTATCTCTGCCAAGAAAACTCCACAGGGGGTCTGAAAGAGTTGGACACGACTGAAAACTACATAACAAGTTCTGCATTATACTAGGCTATCAGCTTCAGAGTAGATGCTGGTCTTCATTGGTAGTAGAAGTCTCCTGAGTTGGAGTCTTAAACCAACAAAATCCAGGGTCCAATGGGGGACAAGGGGAAACATGCTAGAGAAGATGGTATGAGTAATGGCTAGACAGGAAGTCAGGGGGACCTTGGGTCAAGCATCACTTGTGACATGGACTGGCTTTGTGGCCCTGAGCAGGTCAATTAATCCCTCATTTATAGACTATATAATCACATATATCTGTGTGTACATGTATGTACATGTGTACAAGACACTGGAGATACAAAGCCAAGAACAAAAGACTCTTACATTCTAATGGGGGAAAACATGTACACAGACAAGTCAATAAAAAGTGTATAGAAATTAACTACAAAGTAATTTGAAGAGAGCATGAAAAACTGAGGGAAAGAGGAGAGGACTCCCCTAAGAGGTGGGTCCTTCAAGGAAGCTCGAGACTGTCAGTGGGGGAAGAAGGAGCAGTCCCTCACCCAGAGGCAGAAGAGAAAGAGAATGGGAGTTCACTCAATCACATGCTGGGCTGGGGTCCCTTCCCCAAACTCCCACTAGGGATTCAGGCTCAGCAGTCCCAGGAGACCACTGTCCTGCCCTGAGCCATTGTGGGCAGACACAAGTGAAGGAAGAACATAATCCTGACAGGCCATCTCTCTCCTGATGGGACCCAGTAAGTGGTAAATGGACCAGTGATTTACAGAATCCTTCTGAGCAGCCAATGCCTCAAATGTGTTACTGCTGCCAGCATTGATCTCTCCAGCTTCCTATGGAATTGACCTTTACTCCTCCAGCTACACAAAGTCATTAACCTTCCTTTCATCTCAGGGGCATCATGAAGCTGGAAACAAAAGATCACAGTCGCCACATTTTACCAGGTGTCAGAATATGTCCACAAATTACATCCACGTGGTCTTTTCAACCACCTTCCCCAAGTGAGTCATTCTCCCTCTCACTTCACTCCCAAGCTATACTCAAAACATTAGGATGGAAAAAAAGGAAGGCCAATGGAACTTCTCTATCCCCTGTGATTGGCTTCTCCCTAATAAGCAAAACAGGATCATCTTCATCACTACGTCTGATTCTGTCCACCATATTGAATTCCATTTCTATGTCTTGAAAATCTTTTCTTTTGTCCAGTTCAGATCATTCTCCTGCCAACCCTCACCTTCAGAGACGTCTCTATTCAGTCAGGTTATTAGAAACAGGACCATACCAAGCACCACATGAAACCATGACTCCCTGGGTGAGCCTTGGGCTTCAGTCTCTTTATCTGAGAAATGGAGGAATGGGAGCAAATGCTGCTGAGACCTTCCCAGCTCTGGGTCTCTGATGCTATGTCCTAAAAGAAAGTCGCACCATTCGTCAAAGAACATCCCAGGTCTTCCACTCAGTACGGCATCTAGCGCATAGTAGGGGCTGAATAAATGCCCATTGACTGACTATTGATGCTTTTTCTGATGGAGAGCTTGGATGCACTGACTGGGGCTCTCCTCTTCCATCAGTCAGGGTGCTTCAGTTTAACATGAATGTATAAAGGGTCTGTTAGGATATGCCAGGCACTGAGGAAATGTAAAAAGGCAAACTCCCAGTGCCTGCCCTCGGGGAACCTTCTTTCTCTTTGAGGGTGTACCCAGACAAGGAAAGAGTCCAAGGTAATTGAATGTAGTTTAAGAGGTGGGGAGTACTAACTTTTGGGGAGAAAAGGAAAGACCTTTCTATGGCAGCTGGCCCTTGGCCAGGAAGCTCAAGACTCTCCTCGAGCTTGTGAGGAGATTTGGGAGCACCTCTTACTGAATAGAGAATTCCAACGTAATACAGTTATGACAGGAGGATGAGCTCACACCCACTGGGCACATGGAGGAACTTAGCACTAGACAACAATGCCCCCCTGGGCGCACAGGGGATTTGAGGGTGGGATAAGACCAAGATGTGAGGCTGATTGCCTCATCTCATTCCTGACCTGACTGCGCTCATCCGGGACTTCTCTGCCTCTGGCACCTCCTCCTGGGGAGGCTTAGCACAGAGGGACTGATGTTTGGCTGTTCCCCATGGGTATGATTGTGAGCAACCTTTGGTTGAGCTTCGGGGGTGGTGGTGTAGACCACAAGTTGCTGTTAGGTACTCCTCCCAGCTTAGCGGGAGTCACGTCAGTGATGCTGAGCTTCAGGGGGGCTGAGCCTGCAGGCCTTGGTAGCTTTGGAAGTTCCTGGGCAGGCCTGAGATGCCCAAAAGAATAGACTTCTTAAATAGTTGCTTACTTTGGAGTCCTCAGAACAGCCTATTCAGGGAACAGCAGAACGTCCTCTGAATTCATTTGTCCCCTTCCATTTTCCTGGTTTCTCAGGATTGCTCAATAGCATGGGAGCCTAGATTTTGCATTCCTAGGGAACTTAGAGGTTCTCAAGTCCAACCTCCTCATTTTGCATTTGAGGAAACTGAGGCTGAGAGATAAAGCCCCTTACCTAGGGTCTGTCAGTCAGCAAACCTTCACTAAGCACCTGCTTCATGCCATGCACCACATGAGTCAACTTGATGCAGTTTACTGGTCATCTGGATTAAGGCATCCGGGATTCTCTCCTTTCCACTTCATTTTGACCATGCCATTATGTCAAAGGGAGATGCAGTATCGGTAGCAATCATTTAAACACTACAGCTCCTTAACAGTCTACATGCTGAAGGGGAAGGAGTGATGGGCTTGGGGCCAGATGGCATGGTTTCAAACCTAGATACTACTAGCAAGTGTCCAGGGGCCATATTGGAATTTGGGTCTTTCTGGCACAGCCCAGCATTCTGTGCACTGTGGCACCCCTCGTGGCCTGATCTGTGGTACCTGAACTAGTCATTGACAGTTGAGTGAGATGGTGCCTTTTGTAAATGGAGTAAGGCCTTCTGGACTTGGGGGGATGGCCAGCCTAGTTCAGCCAACAGCTAGCAAGCAGCACCCTCAGGCTGGGTCACAGAGGCACACCAGGGAGAGCTAAGGACTAAGTCAGAGGAGCTTACTGAAGCCTGGCTGGAAGGATTTCAGAAGCCAGGCTGAGACCCCTGTGCTTCAGCCTGGAGGCTGCAACAGCTTTTGAAGTGTCCTGAACAGGGCATCGGTGGGGCTGGGTGCAAGCCTGAGAAAGATGGTCTGGGAGGCTGTGCAGCAGATGGCACGGAGGGCAAGAAGGGGGATCCACACCACATCCAACATTGCAACTCAATTAGTGCCTGCCATGAGCCCTGTGCAGGACCATTGAAGGCTTCTGTCACCTTCAGGTGCTTTGCTGGAGACGCTCTGGGGTGGGCTCTCCCATAATGGGAGGTCTTCTTTTACAAGTTAGGGTGAAGCAGTCAGTGAGCATCCATAAATTGCCAGCTCTGTGCTAGGCACTAGGCTAAGTACTGAGGACACACAGAAAGGTGAAGCCATTCATTGACACACAGTCTAACACATAGGTGCAAGGAGGTATTGAAGGAGAGCCAAGGACATGTTAGAAAGGAGGGCCCAAGAGGGAAGCTGAGGGGACCAGGAAAGGGCCTCCTAAGCAGAAAGAGGAGCTTAGGACAAGTCCTGAAGGGAGCTAAGGATAGTGAGGGGGGAGGAGGAGGAGAGCAAGAAGAGGTATTTCCACAAATACATGTAACATATATGTAAGCATATGTGTACACACCATGTGTCTACACATAGGTTTTCATACATATGTGTTTCTATATTGCATGAATATCTACAAGTTACATGCACAGAGAAATGCACATATGTGGGTATTTATGTGTGTGTACATGTGTACAATTATAAAAATGCAAGGTCTTAACTCTTGAGCTGCCTCAGGTGAATATAAAGTCTGGAAATGATATCTAGCAGGCAGACCTTCACCTGGGCTCCACTGGCTTCCAAGGGGTTCAGGAAGAGATTTTAGGGGGACTAGGACCTTAAATAAGGAAAAACAATGTTTTCACCAGCCTCTAACTGAAATGTAGCATTTTCTTCCATGATTTAAGAATCAAATTCTTCCCCAGACTGTCACCATGGGTTCTGTCACACAAAGGTTAAGAATTCTCTATGGGCACAGTGTCTCCACCCCACATTAGGCCTCACTGATTCAGCAGTGGTGAAGCTGTGTGGACCCATATGTAGCTACTGCCCAGGATCTATCAATTCTTGTTCCAGCTAAAGGGAGCAGCAGCAAAGGGCATCCTAACTTGACCCCAGTGAGTGGTGCAAGACTCATGGGAGGGTGTGCTACACAGGACAATGCTATGAATTACTAGAATTTCTATATTGTGATAGTTTGGGGGGTTGTCAGAAAGCCCTAAGTTGTCTTCATCAGGTTGGTCCTCAGTTGCCTCAAATTGCAGCATCCGTGGAATGCTGCCCCTCCAAGGGGTGAGGTCTTGTTAGATCGAGAGCCAGTGAGCGGCTTTCACTTAAGCCATGTCTCTCAAAGTGTTGTTTTAGCAGAAAAGCAAACAGCCCAAATATGCACATCTTGGGACTGACTTTGGGATCTAGGGGACTTCTCTCTGTGTGTAAATGGTTCAGTCAGTGCTGTGATTGGAGGCCAGCGGTGAAGTTAAAACACCCCGTGCATAGATCTTGTAAGGACGAAGATTTGCATGTTGTCTCCCTCATTTGAATGGGAACTCCCTGAGAGTCGGGAGTGAAGTAGGTTTGGACGGGGGGTGGCATGGGGGGAGTTGCATGTTGGGCGCCTTTCATTAATCAAATGCTTGTGGACTGACAGCGTCTGAGCGCTGTTTCAAATCCCATCTTCATCCGGTCTCTGCTAACGGTTGTCTTGTGGCCTTGACCAAGTCCCCTCTCGAGGGGATTTGTCTGACCCTCAGTTTGTTCATCTGTAAAATGAGAAGCGGGACTAGATGCCTTTGAAGGTCTCTTGCCAGTCCAGATCTCTGCTCGTTGGGCAGATCATTTACTCTCCCTGTGTCACAGTCCCCTCATCTTGGAGACCGATTACCTGCAGAGTCCAGCTCTAGAACCAGGATCCTACAGACTTATGTTGTTAAATACTTCATTCACTTTAAGACCTTTGGAAATGTTGGGTATTAGCATGGAGACCAAGCATCAAGGAGAAAGGAGTCAAGAGTCTTGTTCGAAAAGGGGTGAAGCTGGCTTCAGGAAAGGGGAGAAATTGTCAATGAAGTTGCCACTTCCCCTGACAGCAGGCTAAGTTTCTCTTCCCTCTGAGCCTAGTCAGCCATGGCCGTCTGTTCTCACACATCATTATTGCCCCCAGAGACTCAGTTGTGGAATCTATTAACACCTCGGTCATAAACAGACTCCCACATCCTGCTGCTCCTTCTCCTGATGAAACACAGCCTGAATGATTTGTCATGTACCTGAGTGGCAAGGATGCCCTACAGAGGGGGTTAAGGCTCCAAGCCTGGCAAAGATTCCAGTGAGACTGATGATCTAGACATTTGGAACAAAGATATTCTCTCTCTCTCTCTCTCTCTCTCTCTCTCTCCCTCTTTCTCTCTCTCTGTAATATTCTCCCCTTCTCTCTCTCTCTCTCTCTCTCTCTCTCTCTCTCTCTCTCTCTCTCTCTCTCTCTCTCTCTCTCTCTCTCTCTCCTTTCCTTCCTTCCTTCCTTCCTTTCCTTCTTTCTCTTTGGTTAAAAGAGAGGTAAGAGGGAGAGAAAGCAATTTTTTTTTTATTTCTCAAATAATAAATGTAAATTAAAAAGGACACAGAATCTCTTAATGGGCAGCTATCCCCCTTCCTTTGCCCCCAACCCCTTAGGTCAAAGCCTAAGGAACTTTGAGGATGGACCCAACTACGGACAGCAGTTGCAGCACCAGTTTAATCAAGATTAGGAAATCGAGGAAAACTCTTCATATGTAAATCCTTTATGCAATACAATAAGCAAAAGCTAGGCAGTCACCCACTACCTCCCCAAAGCAATAAAACCAGCATGTTGTGAATGTTTTATGGCAGGCACCAGGCGGAGGATGTGGCGATTGACGTGACTAGCTGTCTGTCAAAGATGTGGGGGATCTGAGGGGACTCATGCGGGGTAAGATGCCATTCATCCATTCGAGAAGCATTTACTCGGGCGTCCTATGTGATAGGCAGGCTGGAAGCATGATGTGAGCCAATTGGATGGGATAGCTAACTCCTTCTGGATGCGATTACAGGAGGATGGATTCACCTCTGAGGTGAGTTAAAGAACATGCGGCGGAACCTGGGAAAAGGAAGAACCGATGACTCTCCACGTATTTAAGATGGGTATCAAGAGGCTGAGGATTCTGCTTGGACTCAGGTTGAGACTATGAACTGCGCAGAAGCTGTAAAAGGGCCAGTTTGGGCTGTTGAAAGAGGAAACTTCCTGCGTGTGAGAACTCTCTTAGGCACGTGGCTGGGACTGCCTGAGGGGTAGAAGGGCTCCTCCACTCCGGAGGGCTTCGGGCAGAAGGTGGCTGGCCACTCCTCCCCCCACGGTGGGCAG
>NW_027186383.1:3358547-3385872 GCF_028583685.1 Petaurus breviceps papuanus
GCTTCGGGCAGAAGGTGGCTGGCCACTCCTCCCCCCACGGTGGGCAGGGACCGCTCATCAGTTCTACTTGGGCTGGAGGCCTCTGGAGGGTCCCATCCAGCTCAGAGCCTCCCTCTTGAGCACGCACTTCAGAACAATGTCTTGTGCGGATTTCTCGCTGCTTTATCTCAGTGATTTCTCATCATTTTACATGTTTTGGTGTCCCCTTTCCTACCCTCCCGCACTGCCTTTTCTGTACTCTTGCATTTCTTTTCTCTAGGTCTGAGTTTCTTTGAAAAATGCATTTGTGATGTGATTGGTGTGAAAGAGTCTGTTCACCAGAAACTGCAGAAAGCAGGATGTTAGAACAGGCACCCGCCAGCGAGGCTTCCTGTGGAGAAGAGATAGCGATCTGAAACATAGTTCTGTCGCAGTGGGGCACTCTATTTGCCCATGTCACAGGATCATTCTTTGCTGTGAGGAAGCCAGGCATTCCCTGCCTCGAGTCCCCTCCGTTTCCACTCCATCCTCCACTCAGCCGCTGACCCTACACCTACTCCCCTCCCACTCAATAAGCTCCCTATTAGCTCCAGGATCCATGACAGAATCCTGTTTGGTTCTGACAGCCCTTCAAGGTAGCCCTTGCTACCTTTCTGTATTCTTATATTTTATTCCCTTCTGCATACTCTGGGATCTATGTTATACTTTTTATTTTGTGTTTTCTCAATTACATGTAACCAAAATTTTTAACATTTTTTTTAATTTTGAGTCCCAAGCTCTCTCCTTTCCCTCCCCACTCCTTGAGAAGACAAGCAATCTGATATCAAGTCTACATGTGCAGTCATGGAACACCCACATCCTTTGTGATCTAGCAACAGGGTCTGCCTTGTTTTATCTTGAACATAGCTCCCCATCACCCTTCTGCAGGCCTTCATTGGCTGTCTCATGTGCCAGGACTTCTCTCCCTCCTCCCCTTCCTAACCTGCTTCCCTGGATTCCTTCAGTACTCCAATCTAATCCCAAGAGCCTTCCCAAGTCAGCCCCCCAGCCCACTGCTCCAGAGATGCTCTCACGATGATGCTGTACACATCTCATATGTACATAGTGGTTTGTCTCCCCCATTCCAATGGGGGTTCTTTGAAGTCAGGGATTGCCCTTTGGTTGGACTTAGCCTGGTTGCAAGCAAACGGTAGGAGCTTAAAATGCTTGTTGATGATGATAATAACAAACATTTTTAAAGCACCTACTGTGTGCCAGGCACTTTGCACTTATTATCTATTTGGTCCTCACAACAACCCTGGTGGGTAGATGCTTTTTGATCCCTGTTTTACAAATGGGGAAACTAAGACAGGTAGAAGTTAAATGACTCAAGCAGGGTAACACAACCAGTAAGTGTCTGAGGCTGAATTTGAACTCAAGGCTTCCTGACTCTCAGCCCAGCCTCTATCTACTGTGATGCCTAGGCATGTCAGGAGAGTCCAAGTGAGTATTTGCACATACACATAAGATTTGAAGTGTGCATTCAATAAAATTCCTGGCAAACCAAGAGAAATCTTTGAGCATACTAATGTGACCCAGCATGCCTTTAGAGAATTGCTGTTCTAGGAGAACTTATTTCCTAAAGCAAGAGCTGAGAATGAAATGGACAAAACAGATCTTCCAAGGTCTTGTGAAGTTCCCCCGTTACCACCGAGCTGATGAGACACAGACTAAATGAGGGGCTTCTCTTGTGGGCGGGGAGACTCCATCCAAAGAACCTTCTTACAATTGGATTATTGAAATACAACACATTGTCTTGATACAAGGTGAGTTTAGTGGCCCTGGTAAAGAATGACAGTTATTTGTTGGATATGTTGGAGGTGGGATTTATGCATTTGCCAGGATGCTCTCTGAAGTCCTTTCCAATGCTAGGATTCCATGATTATTCTACAAATATATGCCAATTGCTGTCTCTTTAAGGTTCATTCCATATAGAATTTAGTTCGGAAAAAGTCCAAAAAAGTACTTTTGTGTATAGGAAGAGGTTAATCGATACCTGATATGTCTAAGGCATTACTTCTATCCTAGCTGAACATTTTAATGACTGACAGGAGGGGGAAAGGACTTTGGCTTAATTTTTTTTTTTAAACTGCTAATACACATGTATGAGGAAACACAATTGTCAAATGGGATTTGAGTCATTTTGAACAGAAGATGAGCAGCAGTGTAAATATAAAGACAAATCACTTTGCCAAAGATAAAGGGCAATGCCTTGTTTTATGTGAACAATGGTTTGAGTCGCATAGAAATAATTAGAATTGATTAAAAACTGGAGAAAGGTAGATACAGGTTCCAGGGTCCAAAATGAGGCATAGTGCTGCCTTAAGAATTAAGAGCTGCCTTTTCTGCTGGCAAAGAGTTGGAAATTGAGGGGATGCCATCCATTGGGGAATGGCTGAACAAGTTGCAGTATGTGATTATGATGAAATACTATTGTGCTACAAGAAATAGTGAGCAGGATGCTCTCATAAAAACCTAGAAAGACTTGCATGAGGATGCAAAGTGAAATGTACTGTGTACAAAGTGACAGCAATATTGTAAGTTGATCAGCTGTGAATGACTTAGCTAATCTCAGCAATACAATGAGCCAAGACAAATTTAAAGGACTTAGGATAAAAAATGCTATCTATCCCAGTGAAAGAACTGCTGATGTCTAGATAGAGATGGAAGCAGCCTTTTTTTCTTGTTTTTGAGGGGTTTTGGAGAGGGTCCTATGTTTTCTTTCACAACATGACTAATATGGAAATGTTTTGCCTGACTATACAAGTATAACTTATATCAAATTGCTTTCTTTTTCAATGGGGATGGAAGGTGGGGAGGGAGGAAGGGAAATGGTTTGGAAATCAAACATTTTTAAAAAGCTAATGTTAAAAATTGTTTTTACCTGTAACTGGGAAAAATAAAATACTATTTTTTTAATAATTGAGAGTTACAGGGAATTTTGGTCTGTAAGTCCACTTACATATAACTATTATATGACTTAAGATGTTGAAACAAAAAGAAAAAGGCATTATATAATTATATAGAGACTATGGTATGATGATTTCAATGATTGTCAATTTTTAAGGGAAATTAAAAGTGAAAAGTAAATCACCCAGATCCAGGAGGCTCTGATTTAATTCACTGAAATATAGAGGAGATCAAGTCTGAAGGTGGTGTGGTGAAGAGAATGAAATATGCCTGGAAAAGAGCCTTCTTTGTAAATGTTGCTTTTTAGCGCCCCCTAGCGGTTAAGCCCACCTTGCCCTTTTTGTACCCACTCAGGTTTGAGTGGAAAGGATATAAAGGGGAAGGACAGGTTATGCAGTTGTTTTGGGAAATGAAAAGAACAGAGATTTGATCAGATAATATAGAATTCTGATGAGTGAAGAGCCGGCTAGTGATGGTTTCCTTTGGGAGGGATTCAATGTGAACCATTTGCTAAGAGCTCTGTCCGTTCTGGATAAGAGAGTATCCTGGTAAATGCAGTTACCAATCATAGGAATTTGACAGTTCTTTGGCATAAAAGCCATGTCTTTCCACATTAAGTGCCCTCCTAATGGCGATGGTCCATTGGAAGAGCTTGTAAACGTTACATCAATTGAATAATAAAAAAGAAGAACATTTGCCCAGTTGGAGAGTGATGAACACCAACACTCAAGTAATTAGCAGAGCAGCAGTTTCCTCTGGTGAAAATGTTCCTGAACTGACCAATGGTGTGAAAACCTCTGATCTAGGTTGTGAGTTACTCTGAGGATTTGGGTTTTCCTTCAACACATGCTTCCCTGTCAGGTTGCTGTAAATGCCCACACACCTTCCCACCCTGCTTTTCAACCTCCGACAGGGACTGCATGATTTGGGGGTAGAGTGTGACATGGGTATATGTGGGACTTATGATGTATCCATCTTTAATTCATTGCTTTGAGATATGGGTACGTGTGATGTTATTACTATTTATTTTGCTTTACCAAATAAATCGTTATATTTTAAAATCTAGGAAAGTCATTATTGTGAGTGGCTATTTTGTGTAAATGGAAGTTCATGACTGGAGATTTCAGATCTTTGGCATTTGGGGAAGGTATACCCAATTTCAGTAAGACTACATCCAAGACCCTGAAGGGATTAGTGCAACCTTGTAGTGGTAGCTCATTTCTGAGAACCAAGATCTGCCAATGTGAGAACAGAAGTTGGGTGTTGTGGTATTCATGTTGTCTATGTTTTTTTTTAAAAAATCATTTCTCTGCCATCTTTAAACCATCAGGCTGGAAGACTGGTCAGTCAGTCAACAGCTACTTATTAAGAGCATATTATGAGTCAAGCACTGGGCTAGACCCAAACCTAATGTTGAGGGTGGGGAGGAAGGACTGTGGGCTAGAGCTCAGGGTGATTGTGTGCTAGGCAAAGCAGACTTGTTATCAATCTATCTACCTATCTATCACCTGTCTATCAGTCAATCAGTCAGTCAATCCACCATTCATCCATCTGTCAACTATTTCCATCAGTATCTATTATCTATTTCTATGCCTACTTATCTATCTACATCTAGCTAACCTCTACCATCTATATATCTTTATACCAATCTATCATTTGTCCGTCATCTATCACCTGATTCTCCATCATTTATCATCTACCTCCATCAATCATCTATTGTCTCCACATGCATATGCCTATCTATCATCTAGTTATCATATTTATGTGCCAATCTCTAATTTATCCATCATCTATCTAATCATGGATTCATTCAGTTACTTTCTTATCTATTTATTGATTATTTTGTTTTTCATTTTCTTTTTTTTGGAGGGGGGAAGGTAAGTCAGTTGGGGTCAAGTGACTTGCCCAAGGTCACACAACTAGTTAAGTGTCAAGTGTCTGACCCCAGATTCGAACTCAGGTCCTCCTGATCCCAGAGCCGGTGCTTTATTCACTCTGTTCACTAGCTGCTCCTGTTTATTAATTTCTAGAGCCATCAGAACACCCTAAGCTTTGGTATAGATCATTGAGTACTTCATAAGAATCCAATAAATGTCGCTTGCACTGAGCCAAGGAGAAAAGATGGATTGTGCACATCACTAACAGTACAGGAAGTTTTTCTCCCTGTTCTTAAATATAAAAAAGGGGGCTAAATAAAGTGAGGTTCTTATTAGAGAGCTTTGACTGCCTCTCTTTATTTGGAATGGCCATGGTCTCTTAGAGGATAACATCCCCTGTGCTACCGAAACCAATCCAGATCCTTGACTGGATAATCGGGCTGGGCTGTGCTGCCACAGTAACCTGCGTCCTTTCCCTGTCTGCAGTGGCCCTCCCATATCCAGGATGCCTCTCTTCTCAGTTCTGCTTCTTAGAACTCCAAGCCATCCTCATGTGCCCCCTCCTACAGAAGCCCTTTCCTAATTCCCAGGTTGCTTGGCTTTCCCTCTACAATTCTTTTGTCTCCATTATGTCTGTGGCTATGGAGAAGTGCACATTATCCCAATAGAACATAAATGCTTGAGGGCAGGATCAGTTTCCCTTTAGGCTTTGCATCCTCAATACCCAGCACAGTGACAGGCATACAGTAGATGTTTAATAAATGCTTACTGATTGATGAGTTGATTGCATGACTTCCAAGATTGCTTCAGGCTCCAAGATGCCATGGCCATGGCTTGCCCTAAGAGGTTGCCAGGGCTCTTGTTTGTCACTCGTCACACTGGTATGCCATTGGATACACAAATGCTGCCCTCAGATGATGCCTCCAGGCAAAGTCAACGCCCTCAGAGCCTAGAAGGTGGCTTAGGGTTAGGGTTTTGCCCATCCTCTGCAGAGTCACAAGGGAAGGCCAGGGGGGAGACATATGATGGGCCTGAATGGACTGTCACATAGCTCCAAAGATACCTCATGCCCAAGATGTGACATAAAAGACAGCAAGTAAATGCATGATGGAAAAGAGGCAGGCAGGTCACGTAGAAAGAGTGAGGAATACCCCACCAGCACTCGAGTAAGTGCGCTGACCCACACAGAACGTCCACATCCAACACTTCCAACAGCAATTGCTGCGTTTCTATGGACCTAGTACTGTGCTAGGGCCTGGCAATTCAAATAACACTGGCCCCTGCCCTTAGGAAACATCCTCTGCTGGGACAAACAGCACACGCACATAAGTAATTGGAGAGAGAGCCCTAACGAGGGCAGAAAGGTCTCCTGGGGGCTGTGACCCCAAGCTGAGAGCTGTAGGGGCTCCCAGAGGAGGAGGAGCGGAAGGAGGCCATTCTGGGCATGGGGGCGAGTGCATGATGAGGAGACGCCTATCACTGAACCACAGAGGCCATGATGGAGTAATCCAGCTGGAAAAATAAGCTAGACCAAGAAAGAGAAGGGCTTGAAACATCCCCCCCCCCTCCAAGGGGGAAAAGAAAAAGGAATCTTTATCCTAGAGGCAATAGGGAGCCACTGAAGGTTCTTAAGGAGGGGAATGATGTGATCTCACCTGGGCTTTATAAGTATCATCCCAGAAGTGGGATAGAGGATATACTGTAGAGGGAGGAGGCTCCATAGGAGAAAATTAAGAGGCAACAGGAGGGGAAAGGTGTCGGACCGTGGTGGCTGTACGAGCAGAAAGGAGAAAAACGGGAGAGAAGAGCTGTTATGGGGAGAACCTCTGTATGGGTCTTCCGAAAGGATGTGGATAAAGATCCTGGAGGATGAGGGGAAGGGGAAAGGAAGAGGGGGGAGACAAGGATTTATTAAGTGCCTCCTTGTGCTGACATTGTGCTAAGTGCTTGGCAAAGATTGTCCTGCTTGATCCTTACAGTAATCCTGCAAGTAAGGGGCTGTTGTTATCTCCATCTGACAGCTGAAAAACAGGCAGATGGAGGTTAAATGAGACCAGATCTGAACTCAGGGCTTCTGAGGAGAGAGTGCCGGCTGGAAATCCACGGACAGATTCAAGGAGAAGCAACGAAGCTGGACTGGAAGCCACTAGATCCGCAGACGGGCATCAAAGGACACCCTGGTGCATCAGCAGTGTGAAGGGTGCAAAGTCATCAGGTCAGTCAGCAGGGAGAAGCTGAAATGTGAGCAGAGAAAGCATGGAAAGGAACCGAAGTCCTCATCTCTCAGGGCTGGTGGTAGGGGCTGCCCTTGGGCCATCAGAGCCCCAGCTGAAGCCTCCTGGGCTGGTGGCAGGGGCTGCCCTCAGGCCATCACAGCCCCAGCTGATGCCTTCTCCCTGTGACTGCAGGGAAGGGGACAAGGATGACAGTGAGGCCGCATGTTCTCAGTCAAACACTCGCTTGGCAGAGGGGTTATTTTTAGCTTACCTCCCAGGGCAGTCCTGAGTGTTCTTGTGATTGTCAACAGAGCAGATCCTGGAGGTGACCGAACCACCCCACCGAGGGCAGAGACTGCTAAGGGCCCGGCCCATCCCATTGGAGGTGCTCAAGAAATGCTTTATTGATTGATGGATTGGTTGATTGTTTGACAAAAGGACAGGAAGAGAAAGAGAGAATCTGTCACAGCCAAACCCGCCCCAGAACTTCGGCTTTTTGGCCCAGCAGAGAAGAGCAGGGCCACAGAGGTCTCGGGGGAGGGGCCCTTTGCAGAGAGGACCTCCCACTTGGGCCTGGACTTCCCATCTATCTGTGCTGCTGGTCAGTCATTCATTCCAGGACTGCTTCATTTTCCTTCTTTGAGTGACATTTCTCTCTGTAACATTCTAAGAGCCATTCCATAAAGGCACACTATCCTCCACTTTCCCTGAGTGCCCCAGGAAGCGTATCTTTGAAGAGCTTCCCAGAAGAGTCACCGATCCCCCAGAGCACCCTTTTGTGCCATGGCACAATTTCTGACACATCTTGTCAAAGGACCCTGGACTTAGGAGTAAAACAAGAACCCTTGACTTCCTGCCCATCTGGGTTGCATTTGCCCATAAATGACTTACGTTTTCCTCCCTCCACATACAGCTTGTTCTGAAGCCTGATTTTGGACTGGAAGGACACACCCAACTCCCTAGGACACTTGGGATAGGGCCAAGGACACCTTCAAGTATCCTAAGGGACCATTCCTTATCAAAAACTCCTTCCAGGTTTGAATTGATTGAAAGGGACTCAGAAAGTGAGATGGATGGAAGCTCTGAAGATAGGTCTGGATGCCCTGAACCTCCTCCCCAGAGACTTAGACCCCAAGGAGTGCTAAATTGGGTGGGAGGGAGAAAAAGGATGCAGAAAAGGGGAAACTTACCTCTTGAGCTTATAGGATTCCTTGAAACTAATAAGAAAGACCCTAGATTTTGATCTGGAAGGAACATTGGGGCAAGCCGCTCCAAAACTCTCGGTTCACAGTTGCAGAACCTGAGACTGAAAGGTTCATGACCTGCCCAAGGTCACCCAGGCAGCAGCTGGCAGAATCCACCGGATTCAGACCCAAGTCTGAATCTCACCTCTGACACTTCAAAACTTATAAGACCTT
This sequence comes from Petaurus breviceps papuanus, assembly GCF_028583685.1. Taxonomy (NCBI): domain Eukaryota; kingdom Metazoa; phylum Chordata; class Mammalia; order Diprotodontia; family Petauridae; genus Petaurus; species Petaurus breviceps. The sequence continues at coordinate 3,366,987 of NW_027186383.1, forward strand.
CAGCAAGTTACCTCTCTTATTTGGACTTCAGTTTCCTCATCTGTGAAACAAGGGGACTGGGTTAGATGACCTCTAAGGTCCTTTCATGTTCTAAGGCTAAGACCCTTTGGACTATAGATCCAGTGTTCTCTCTACCACATCACACTGCCTACAGGGGTGAAGCTAGCCCAGTGGAGCTGAGCTCCCTTCCCTGGTTTAAAGACCAATTTCCAGACTCATCTCCCTAAACCTGCTTTGATTTCTTCTCTTTGCCTCCCTCTCTTCTTTTCTCTTTCTGCTTCTCCTTGGTTGACCTGTGAGCAGGGATGATTTAGGGGATCCAGGGTGGTTGGTGGTAGCCCCAAGCTTCCCAGGCTCCCTTGGGATTCCTATACTCTTAGTTTACCACCAGGATTAGCCTGGGGATGAAACTCTCAGCACCTGCTTGCGTTTTCTGTTATGTTTTGTTTTATCTCATCTCCCAAAGAGGGTTGAGAGCTGGGAGGAATCTCACTCAAGTCCAGCCTCCTTGGCCTAGGGGGTCTCAAAAGCTTATCCAGGCTTAAGGACCCAACTAGGGGCACTAAGCAGACCAGGTGAGTCCGAAAATATAAACACTTGGCTTTGCCAGCTTTCTGCTAGCTACAGGTAATGGCTGGGCAGCCATGCAGAATAATCCTTGCTAAGCTGCTGTGTTGGCTTCTGGAGCCAAATCCTCCATGAACTTCAATTAAACCAATTAACATGCCCTGGGAAAGGAATCATGAGTTGGTTTCTTTTCTTCCTTCTTCCTTTCTTTGTTTTCTGTTCTGTTTTTTCCTTTTCTTTTTTCAGAAGGCATTCTGGAATTAGAGGACAAAGACACAGGGGGAAGCTGCAAGAGGAAGACAGAGCCATAAAACAGGGAAACACGTGCTAAAGGACAAAAGCTCCCCCAGCCCTGCCCCCACAGGGAGAATTGGTGCCGAAGCATTTATAAGACAATTACACACTCATCTCCCTCACCCGGCTCTGACTCTGGTGTGTGAGAAGAGCTCGGGGTCCTGATGCAGAGACCTGGGGTTGCCATGGCAACCGAGCAGGCAGGCCAGGAGGAGAGGACAGCCACAGAGATGAGCTGCAGTGCGCCTTAGTGGGCTGGATAACGGGCGAGGGAGGGATGCTTGAAAGTCAGGTCACGCCTGCCAGAGAGGCGACTCCCTGGTATTGGCAGAATTGATGCCACCGGGAGAGGAAACCTGAAAGGGGAGAATGACCGAAGGAGGCTGACTACTGTGAGAAACCTTCCAAAGCACTCCGGACTCCCAGGTAAAGGTCAGAATGTCAGGCCCCATCAGGCTGAGCAAAATAAAGATTCCACTCATCTCTTCCCTGATGTCGGTGCTAGCTGCCTCATCCCAACAGAAGAGGCCACCATTTCACCAGTGGGCCAGGGAAGGCTGCCTCAAAGGTCATGACATGATGGGATCCTGGGGGTTAGAGCTGGAGTGGTTGGGGGAGGGGCAGAAGGGGAGATCTGTCTAGTCCAATCACTGCTTTTTTCAAAGGATACTGAGTCTCACAGAGAGGCAGAACCTTCCTCAAGGTCATATGGGAAAGAAGTTTATGAGGCAAGATTCGATCACTAAATTTCTGAGTTAAAAAGGATTCCTGAGAGCACCAAGTCTAGACCATCCTGAATCCCATCTATAGACTTTCTGATGATGGACCATACAGCTTGTGTCTCAAGACTTTTAAGGAGGTGACCCCCCTTCTTTAAAAGCAGCCCACCCCATTTGGGAACAGCTCTTGTCCTGGAATGTGTCTGCACATCAAGCTGGAATCTTTGTCTTTGCTATTTCCCCCATCCCCCGACTGCCCTCTGGGGCCAAACAGAAGAAAACTCATTTCTCTTCTACTAGACAGTCCTAGAGACACTTGAAGACAGCTATCTTACACCCCTGCTGAAACACACCAATTCTTTGATATGGCAGGAATGGATGCATGATTCCTTGCACAAAGGAATGAATACAAGCATTAATTAAATATTAATTATGGTCCAAGCATTGTGCTAAGCTCTGAGAATGTGCTTTTTAGATGTGAGGAATCCATGTCTTCAAAGAGGTTACATTCTGATGGGGGGGTGGTAAAGGGGGGAGTGCCATGGGCATACTCTTTCCATTTGATCGAGGCTCCCAGAAAGAGAGTTGGGCAGGGAGGTTGGGAGGGGCCCGAGTACACATGGGGCACCTGGCAGATGGAACAATGGTGAAGCATCATGAATGAAAGAATGAATGGATGGATGTGTGTGGGGGGAGAGGGGGAAGCATTGATTTGGGATTGACTTTATACCAACAGCGTTTCCCCTTTGTGGCAGACACTTTGGGTCCTCTCCACTTTTTCCTTCCTAAACATGGTTCCTAGAGCTAAAGCTAGTCCCCTTCCCTGAAATGAGGGTGTGACTGAGGCCAAGGAGATCAGGACAATCACCTGCTACCTGGAAGTCCTGCTTTTCTTAAAGCAGTCCAAGGTCATATCAATATTTTGGCTGCCATGTCATACTGTTGGATATTACTGGGTTGTGGGTCCATTAAAGCCCTCAGGCCTCTTCCCCCCAAAATCTTCCCTCTCTGCTCTGGTAATGTTGGTTCCTGTGGGCTACACCAATGGTACATATCCAGCTGTAACTATTTGCCCTACAATATTGTTCCCTATGACCACTTTGGGTAGCAATGCTCAATTTTTACTTCACTGACTTAGCTGTGAGTTATCTAATGCACATTCACTACAAATCCATCCATTTCAGCATCCATCCCACCCTATAGGTAACAAGACTTAATTGTCTGGTCCTACCTACTGGGCCAGTAATAAGCTGCATCAAAATTACTTGGTGACTGCTTTAAAAAAGGATCAGGGGTGCACTTCTGATTTCACTAGTACAGGGAACTCCCAGATGAGGAAACTCACTCCTCTGAGGCAGGTCAGTACATTTTCAGTAGCTTACAGTCTTGGAAAATTACCTAGAACACTGAGAGGTAAAGTAACTCACCAGGGTCACACAGCCTCCAGGTGTCAAAGGTGAGACTTGAACCCAATTCAGTTCTTTATTCTCAAGGCCATAATAACTCATGGATATTTTCATTCGATTGCTCCTCCTCCAAGAACTTGTCTCTCCATCACTCTGCTTCCTTCCTCTATCCCAGGTTCCCAAATGCAGAGTTGGCCCTGCTCCCTTCCTCTTCTCCCCCCTTCACATCCAAGCAGCAGCCAAGACTCCAGTTGAGTCGGTTCCGGCTCCATGGCATCTCTCTCTTCTGTTCACTCACTGAAGTCCCTGCCCTTGTCCAACCTTTCATCACTTCTTACCTATATGATTATAACCCCCTCCTAATCCTTCTCCCTGTGCTTAGCCTGTCTCTTCTTTAGTCTTGCTCACAGCTTCCAGGATATTCTCCCTAAGGCACAGATCTGACCAGGATACTCCACTACTCAAGAACCTTCCATGATTCCATCTTACCTTGAATATAATATACAAACTCAACTTGGCATGTACCATCCTCCAAATCAGATGCCAGCCTACCTCCCCATGCTCACTTCAAACACTTCTCTTCATACCCAACTTGCCCATCAGCTTCTTTTTGAACTACTCACTTCCAAGCTATTTCTTGAGCCTGGAAGACACTCCCTCCTATTTCTGCCTCTTGAAATCCTATTCTTCCTTCAAGACTCAGCTCAAAGGTCTTAGTTATGACTGCTATCTTCCTCCTCAGTTACTTGGGGACCAGATATGCCTTTAGTAGAAAGTAACATCCTTGAGAACAAGGCCTTGTTAGCTTGTGTTTTAGACCTTGATCTGTCACAGAGAGGTCCCTTCAATATGTTTGTAGAGGCTTTCATCTCAGTAGAGGGACATGTAAAATCTTAGATATAGGTACATAAAATGATTTTTTTTTGCCATCATAAGGTAAGAAAGGCAGGAATCAAGAACAGATTTCTGGAGGTGGGGAGGGAGCAATGGTTGGCAGACCCAAAAGGATTTGGCTATGGGGTGGAGCAGTCAGAAAGTGAATGTGATTTTGGATTGGCCAGTTAAAAGGAGCATAGCTTCAAGGAATAGAGAAGGGACAGTCCCACCCACTTCTAGCCTTCTCGTACAGAATTCAGAGCATTGGCTTCCATGTTGGGCATCACAGCTCAAGAAGGATATTGACAAACTGACAAGGGTCTAGAAGTAGACAATCAGGATGGGGAGAGATCTTCAATCAATGTTATGCAAGCATAGATTAAAGGAACTGGGGATGTTTAGTCTGAAGAAGAGAAGATTCAGTGCAGACATGAGAGCTGAATTTAAGTACGTAAAAAGATGTCATATGGAAAAGGATGAGACTTGTTCTTTTCGGCCCCAGAAGACAGACTCAGGAGTAGTGAGTGGCAGTTTCAAAAATGTAGGCTGGAAATCAGGGGGAAAACAAATACAACTTCCAGCCAATTAGAAGTGTCCAAAGGTGTAATGGGATGCCAAAAGAGGTGGTGAGCTCCCCCTCTTTGGGGAGTCAGATAACATTAAGATACCCAGTGGTTGAGTGTGTATAATGCCATGCACAGAAACTTTCTAGAAGAATGCTACTGTGAACAGCTTTTAAAGTTTTGATTACACAGTATAGTGAACACTCTATTCCATAACAAATCAAAGCCAAACATTCACAGAAAACAAGGTATAGCATTCACAATATTACAACTTATCACAGAAAATCACAGTATAGTATTCACAACAGCTTATCATTAAAATGGCCACATAGTTTTCACCAAGGTGGTCACAATATTTAGAACAAAGAACAATCATCTCAAAGTCCAATAGTCAAAGTCTTCCACTCAGGGGACACACTTAAGTTAACTCAATAATCACTTATTCAGCAATCAATTACTAAGTATCATTAATCACTAAGTACAATAGCAAATATAGACCCTCCACCCCTATGTCACTAGTAAACTACAATTTCATCATTACTCAGTACCCACAGAGAGGTCTTTTCATCTTGACTTGGGGCTGGTTCTCAGATTCCTTGGATCCCCTTCCATGGTCCCAGATTCTACCTTGGAGTCACCAGACTGTCACCTGGGTTCAATGGCAGACAGCTCCCAGTTCCTTGTACAGCTCTCTGGGTAGGTCCTGCTCCATACTGAAGTTCACAGAGTCCAGTCCATCTCAACTCCTTCATAATTTCTGCTCCAGGGAATAATTCAAGGCTCAACCAAGCCACAAACAGACAAAGTCTCAGTGCCCCAAGTCATGCTTCCTCAGTCAACTGGGCTCTGGGCTCCTGTTCAGAAGAAGCTCCACCAGGACAAGTTCTCAGGAAATTCTGGCTCAGTTCTCCATTCCCTCTTCTATAGCTGCTCTGCCACCAGTGGCGGGTCCCAAGAAATCCTGCCTGTGCCTCTCTGGGGCTTTTCCTTATAAACACACAGCATTACCTTCCTGTTTCAGGCAACCCCTTCCTGTAACATCAGTAATAGGAGACAAGAGTTCATACCTTCTGTCCCCCCAATCAGAGGCTTGATCAATTGCTAAGTGCCAAGTACCTGCTACCTTTGCCCACACAAAGGGATGTTCAAATTCAAATTACATTGCCATTACAGTATGCTAGCAGGGGAATTTCTTTTGTATGTGGGTTGGACTCAATGGTCACCAAGGTCCCTTCCAATTCTCACCTTCTGTGAGTCTGATATTTAATTGGATTCACTCAGGACACCTGGATTCAAGGTCTGAGGGTTACTCATCCATCCATGATGGATTTTTTCAGAGCTAGTCTCCTGATGGCAAGCCCCTCATTCATCTTGTCCATTTTCAATGCCACATCTCTTTACAATCTTTCCTTCCCTTCTGGCGATGACCTAACACTACTTAGCCCTGTCTTGTCTATTTCATTTAATCTCTTAGGTAATGTTAAAGTCTGCCCCAGAGATGACTGGCTATGGGGACAGGCAGAGTGAAAGCAAAATTGTGTGGTGTTCTGTTTAGGGAGACATAATCTTCAAGTATCAGCACATATATTGGTATCAGAAACTAACCAGAGCCCTCAATGAATCAGTTCTTCTGCATAATAGGGTTTTCTGGGTTACTCAGAATTCATTCCCTCAGGTACCAAATGGTTTTTAAAATGGAATAAGTTTTGATGCTATATTGCACATTCTTTGAATTCATGAACACAAAAACATTGGGTGCTGCTGACTGGCTTCGGACCATTGTCAGAAAGGTTGGTGATTACGTTAAGCTGCATTCAATAATGTACCTCTCAGTGCCCTCACTGGCCCTAAACTGCTAAGATTTTGGTTTATTTGTATCTCTTCTTTGTCATTTTTCTATCTTAGTGACATCACCTGCTTGTCTCAGTGAACCTTCCTCAAGCAGCCTTTCCCCTTCTAAGTAGATGGCTTCCAATCTACTGTGGATTTAGGAACCAGATAATCAGAGAGAATTGTATATAAAATGAGATTAAATGGACTCTGAATGAAAAAACCAAGGGACCCTTCCTTAGCAGCCATATTGGGACAGTTAACTTGGCTACTTAAAGGATCATAGAATGGGGTCTGGAAGGCATCCAAGAGGTCAGTAAGTCAGATCCCCCTGATTCTAGAGAAGACAGATTTTAAAATATGGAGATGAAATCATATTTGATTCTGCAACCAATGGACAGGAACTGAGTTTAATTGGTTAAAGAAATGACCTGGCTGGACCTGAGCTTGAGAGATTTCTATTTGGCAGCTGCCTGAAGATATGGAGGAAATCAAGATAGGGAGATTAATTAGGGGCAATTGCAATGGTTACTGAGAGAAATGATGAGGACCTGGAGAAGGGTGGTGGCTGTATGAGTGGAGAGAAAGGCATGCTATAGCAACTGACTGGCTGTGTGGGCTGAGTGAGAGTGAGGAGGAGGGAGGGGACACCAAGGTGACAAGCATACCTGCCTGGGAATGTGATGGTGTTGTCAACAGTGAGAGGAATGTTCAGAAGAAGGAAGAGAAAGATAAAGTAATAAGCTCTGCAGTCCAGATCCCAGACCATCCACTCCTGCTTTCACTGTTTCAGAAATCACTTACCATTTACAATGCATACCATACATAGTTTTCTCCCCCTCTTAGAATCTTAAGGAAGAGGCCTTGATTTTGCCTTTCTTTGAATTCCTAGCTTAGCAAATGATTGTTGATTGATTAATTGGCTTACTGATTCTAACTTTTCCCCTGCTTCTTTCCACATCATCATGTATGAGTCTACAAGTCTACCAGTATCTTGTGGGTTAACTCTCTCAGAATTCTCAGAGAATTCTGATTCTTCAGAGATCATGGCATCCCATGATTTTCAACCATCGGGCAAATGAGTTTTAATCTCCAAAAGCTCTCTGATCTTGAGATGAAATAACTAATATATCCATAAATTGCCAGTGTCTATGACATTCTACCAGGGATTCTGAGGGTGGATGACTAATTCTGGGTTATTTTGAGCTGTATGGGATAAATCCACAAATAATTGACAGAATATGCAAAGTGAGAACTGATTCAAAGGATTTTTAAAAATTTCCATTTAAACTGCTAATCAAGCTGTATACAGTTGCAAATGTAGAAATCAATGTTATGCAAATTAGTTCCCAACAGGCACAGCTTCAGAGAAAAGATGTGGCTCATATCACAGAACATCAAAATTTCAAAGCTGGAAAGGACCATAGAAACCATCCAATCCAACACACCCATGGATAGGGATCCTCGATGACATCCCTTGATGAGGGGTCATCCAGCCTTTGCTCCAGGAGCTCAGGTGAGGTAGAAACCATTAACCCTCAGGCTAACCCATTCCACTTAAGGATTCCTGATTTCTAGGAAGTTTTTTTCTGGCATTAAGATGGAATTTGTCTTTTTGTAATTTCCAATAATTGCTCCTAAGTTTTTTTTTCCTCCTGGGCCAAGAAGAACTAATGTAATCCCTTTTCCTGGAGGCAGTCATTCAATATTTGAATCAGTTAATGAATAAATCAGCAATCAAGGTGGCTGAAAATTGTAGACCAATCATTTCCCAATCTGGTGTTTTTCTTCATATAGAGATAAACAGAGTTGAAGCAGACTGACATTTATTAAGCTACTAGTAGGTGCCAGAAGCTGTGTCAGAAACTAGAGATACAAAGAAAAATGCAAATGAATGAATCCCTGCCCTCTAAGAGCATATACCGTGTTTCCCCGATAATAAGACCTATCCCGAAAATAAGCCCTCCCCTTACTGTGTAAGATTCCTTGAAAATAAGCCCTATTGAGATTGCTACTGTAGTGAAGATGATCCCCTTCGCTACACGCTACATTACGGTACCCTCTGTATGCACCATCCCCCCCGGGAAACGCACGCTCCGAGCTGCATCCAATCAGAGCTGCAGCAGTGAGCGTGTCATCCTGTTCTTTATTGAATTCATTATTGAATAAAGGTACATTTTTTTGTTCACATTTACCTGTTTATTAAAATTGCTGTCAATGTTCATTAAAATAAGCCCTCCCCTGAAAATAAGCCCTCTGGTGTTTTTCTGTCCAAAAAAATTAATAAGACAATGTCTTATTATCGGGGAAACACAGTAGTAAAAAAGGAGAGTCACCATGTATGAATACAAATATGCACAGAAAAGCACACACACACCTCAGACACCCCTCATCTTCTTCAGTCTAAATGTTCTTAGGATTGTTCATTTGTTTGTTCCAGCTAACCCTCACCTTATCTTCTCCCTTAAATTTTTGATACTTGAGGGTAAACATTAAAGTTCCGGGAGAACTTTCCCAATCCATGTGACCCTTCGAAATCATCTGACAAATTAGAGTCTTTGCCCCCAGCTTAGGGGTTTGCTTACGTTTTTACAAGGCAACAATGCAACTCTAGCCAAACCAAGCCCAGTAGGGAGACAAATCAGAGATTCACCTCTTCAAACTGACACTTTGATTCAGATGACAGACTGCTATGGAATTTCCCATCTGCTCTATCTCTTTTTATGTCTATATGAAGAAAAACACTAGACTGGGAAATGGCTGATCTGGTGTTTTCAGCCACCTTAATGATGGCACCAAACCAACTACCAACATTGAATTTCTCCCCAGCTAAAGAACCTACGGTGTCTCCATGTTGTCCCTGCCCCTCCCCCCTCAAGTCCAAACTCATCTTAGCATTCAAGGAGCCTCCATCATTTCGACTGCCCCACATAATCCAGTCTTACCCCCATACACTTCCCAGTGCATGTGCTACATTCTAGTTATACTTGTATCCACCCATACTGCCCCAGAACCAGACTTTTTCCCTCCTTCCCGTTTTCTTATGTGTTATGTTGCTTGGCTCCTCATTGTACTCCATCCTACCCATCCCCATCCTACCAAAAGGTCAAGAAGGGCTCTCAAGTCCTCCTTTTATAACTCTTCAGCCAAATCAATCTCTTTCTTACCTTATTGCCCAGAGCTGACCCTTCAGTAGAAGTTTCAGCTTGTTAAGAAGTTGGTAAACTCTTTCTATTCAATTCAACTCAAAAAATAATGATTAAGTACCTATTGTATGCAAGACATGCAATTGTGAGGTCCTGGATAGAGGGACCTCCTGATGAGGTAGGGGCTCTGGGAGCCCCCTCAAGGTCTCCTTGAGTCCTTGAGGTACAGAATCTGGGAAACCCCCTTGAACTCTGATTAAATCATCTCACTTGATGAGGCATTTGCATGAGGCCATAAGCCTTACTAGATTTCCTACCCTGAGCCTATCAAAATATCAATACACCCTTGAACTGACCTAGCTCACCATTGTTTCTGGTCTACAGGTGGCCTCCAGCTACTTCCCACCCTTAATCACTCATTGACCTCATTAACTCCTCCTGAAGACCCTCTCTAAACTCCTCCTCTAGACCACCCCTAGATTCCTCCCACAAACTTCTGTATATAAGACCCCATCTTTTCTCCATGTTTGTGAGAGCACCATAGAATAGAGAGAGCACCATCGGATGACCTAGAACTGACTTACTCTGTGTCCAATGCAAGCGAACTTGTAATAAACTTTACTTTTCTATGGCTGAGAGAAGACTTGAGTTGAATTCACTTGGCAGGACCTGGTATGTTGGTATTTTGGGGTCTCCAAAGTGACCCTAACCCTCATTATGGGTAACCTCTTCATTTTTATGGTTCCCTGACCGGTAAACACTGCTAATCTCAAGTTCTTCTCCAGCTGGTACTGGAAGGTATGTAAGCCTCTCTCTTTCCCTAGTACCTTGGAAGTGCAGGGGTTTTTTTGTTTGTTTTGTTTTGTGGTTTGTGCGGGGGGGCAGTTCTTTTGGGGGCCTGACCTCTCAGATCCCATTAGGTCAGAAGGCTAGGAGGCTGTTTTGTGCTCAGCCTGACCTCAGGTCCTTGGTCCTGTTTGATTATTTTGAAGAACATGGACATGTGAGCAGCTTCTGAAGAATGGAGGACAAGGACAGATGCCCCATCCACAAATGTAAACCAGATTCAGTTCTCTTGGCACTAGGAAACTGGGAAAACTTCAGGTACTTTTTCGTAGGTTTTTTTTGTTTGTTTGGTGATGATGGTGTTTGATGGTGATGATGATGATGGTGAGGATGGTAATGGTGGTGATGATGAAGCTGCTGCTGCTGATGGTGATAGTGGTGATGATGGGGGTGGTGATGATGATGATGGTGATGGTGATAGTCGTGATGACACTGATGATGGTGATGATAGTGCTAAGCAAAAAGTGATAATGTAAAATGCTAGCAGAAAAGTAGTTTGGAGCCAGCTTGCATTGGGCTTTAGAAGCCAGGGTGAGGAGTTTCCAGTTTGTCCTACAGGCAAGCCAGGAAATAAGGGGTTAACATGATCAGACCTTCCTATTTCAAATTCTTCAGACTGTCATGTTTCCTTCTGTGTCTCCAAGGTATTTGTACAATGTTAGCATGGAACCAGTGGTGAATTGAGTATTTATTGAAATGGGTCCAGCAAAATTGCCAAAATCAGTTGTTCAGATGACCTTGAATACCTTAAGTTAACAGAGGAAAAAATACCAGCTTGATGACTACATAGAGACAGAGTCTCCAGATGAGTGCTTCCTCCCATCCAAAAAGTATTTGGGGAATATTTGGTTTGTGCCATAGAAAGGCAGCATGGACAGAGGGTGCACCTGAGTGAGGAAAATGTCATAGACACCATCTATTCCAGGACAAGTCACTTAACTCTTCAGAGCCCAGGGAAAACCTGGAAGGTCAGAAGATACCAAAGGATTACTGATTGTCATTGATAGGGAAAGGTTCCACATTGATGGGTTCCCAACACATGAAATCACAAGGATAGAAATAAAAAAGAAAAGAAAAAAAGAGAAAAGGGGAAGGGGAAAGGGAGGGAGGGGAGAAGAGAGGAGAGGGGAGTGAAGGGGAGGGGAGGAGAGAGAAGGGGGGGAGAGGAGAGATGTCTAGAACTATGTTAGGAGTTTAGGAGCTGGGACTACTGAGAAATAGTAGGAAATAATTCCTGCCTTACAAGAGCTTGTATTCTATATCACAGATGGTAAAGCCACCATAGGCTAACTTTTGCATTATCTAAATTATTTCTCATGAAACGGAAATTATTCTTTTTTCCATCCTCTGTAAGATTATCCATTTATTCTAGCACTACACAAGTTCCAAAATCTTTGCAATCTTTGTTTCTGGAGCCTAGCTCTGGTACTAGGTCTATGGAGAAAAACTAGATAGCTTAAATAACACCAAGATCTCTCCCCAGAATTTGTATAATTTCAGAGTCATGGTCCAGGACTAAACAATTGACATGCAAATGGAATTTGGGGAGAAGGATTGTTTTGGACCAAGCCTTGCCACTTAAGCTCATTTTTTTCATCATTCTTCAGTATTGAGAAAGAGGTTAGAGAAAGAGAATTGGGTGTAGGGGGAGGCTTTTGCCAATAATGGTGATCTCAGATAGCCTGGGCCATCAATCTTGTCAAGGAAGCTAGTCACCTAATGGGCTTCTTGATTGGTTATGCTGACTCTTATATTCTGTTAATGGACTGACTTAGCCACGCATGAGGGTTCAGCGACTACAGTCATCCATCATGGACTGATCACACATCTCACCAAGGCCACATCCTCAGGGGAAGGGGGGATGGATACTAGGCATTACTTACCCTATCCTCCATGTGAACCAGTGCCTCCTCAGAGCATATTTCTGCATTGTCCATGAATTGGGCATGAGTCCTGATTCTGTATCCACAGGCACATGAAGAACCAGATAGCAGAATCCAAAGCCAGCCATGACAGGCTGAGAATCAGTCACATTATGCAGCTTTTCATAAGATTTCTTAGGAAAACGTAAAGGAATCTATGAACCCTCAAACTTGTAGAAACAACTTTTGGACACATCTGGGGAGATAAGTGAAGACTGCTATTTTTGGATGGAGAAAATTTCCCAGATGAAAATAGAAGGAATGAACATTCCATCTAAATGAGTCCATTCTTTTTTTTTTTAAAGCAATTGGGGTTAAGTAACTTGCTCAAGGTTATGAGACCAGTTATTTCTGGGTGTGGTGCTAAGTATCAGAGCCTGGATTCGATCCCAGGTCATCCCAACTCTTGGGCTGGAGCTCTTACTCACCGAGCCACCTGGCCACCCCTAAATGAGTCCATTCTTGGCCAAAGCAGATCACAGCCCCTCTAAATCATGCAGTAGAAAGAGTTCTGTACTCAAGAGTCAGCAGAGGTCTGTCTCGCTTAGAATTCTGCCCCTGATGATAACTAGCTGTGATCCAGGGAAATGTGATCACCTTTCTGCACCTTAGCTCCCTCACTTGTAGAGTTGGGATAACACCTGTGGTGCCCATGGCACGGGGTTGAGGGTAAGGGGGGTTGAGGGGGTTGGGGGAGTTCTATGGATCAAATGAGACAAAGAACCTAAGGCATTTTTCAAGGCTTCAAGTGCTAAAAAACTGTGTGGTCCCATAGAAAACAAGCTTTGGGTTTGGAGTGAGGAGATTTGGGTTCAAATCCCAGCTCTTCCACATACAACCTGTGAGGCTTGGGGCAAGTCACCTTCCTCTCTTGGGGCCTCAGTTTCATAGAGTACTCAGAGCAGGAAGGGATCTTAAAGACCAATAATTCCAGATCATCATTTTACTTATGGGGAAACTGAGGTAATGTAAACTTAACTGACTTGCCCATGATCACATAGCTAGTGAGCATCTCAGATAGGATTTGAACTCAAGTCTTCCTGTTTTGATGACCTCTAAGGTTACCTGCATACTTAGACAATTGATACAAATGTAAGTTATCATTTCGAAACAACTGCCTCTAACATCCTCTCTAGTTCTAAAGCTATGATCTTATGATCACACTTGGGGAAAAAAAAAAACAAAAACAAATGAACAAACAAAGCAAAACCCAACTCTACACACAGCTCTGTCGGACAGGGTGGGGGAGGGCTGTAAGTCCTCAAAAAACTCCATCTCCTTATGGCTAGCCTGAAAATGAGTCCCTCAAGGCTTAGCTTAAAAAATCCTCAGATCATGGCACCCATACTAGAGGCTTCCAGCTGGATAGGACTCAACAGAACTTTAACTCTGCTGAAAAAAGTCCTGGAGAATGCTGAAATTGAGGCATTAGTCAGTGCTGTTCCTCCTGCTTTAAGTGTGTCTAGGGTTCTGTGTCTTGGTCTTCAATGAACCTGTGTAAAACAGGTAACCCTAAGATAGATGATAAATACATAGCCTTTTCCCATCCTTTAAAATAAATCTGTGTGTGGTCAGGACCTGGGACAGGTCCATTTTGCCTGCCCAGGCTTCATTTATTATTGAGGATTTGTGGGAAGAAAGGATGAGAAGCAAAGGAGAGGAAAACAGGATAAATGAAATAAGAAAAAGAAAGAAAATGAGGAGAGAAGTGAGAAAGGCTAAGTTGAAAAAGTACTTCAGGCCCCCTCCCATCTCTCAGGAGATTCAGAATATTTACTGATCTGTGCACATGTTGAATCTTACTGTCTACTATCTGCAGTGGAATGTGTGGTTGCCATGGGGTAAACCTGAAACCCTTGGGGGGGGGGGGAGTTAATATGCAGAAACCAACATAATCCTTAAGTCAGGAAGTACTTCCTCAGCACAAGAGCCTTTGGGAATAGGTCAACAGGATGAGATGGATTCCCCCTCATTTCAGATCCTCAACAGTCAGTCAAAAAGCATTTATTGAGTACTTACTACATGCCAGACACTGTACTAAGCACTGGGGACATAAAATATAAGCAAAAAGACAACCCCTGCCCTCAAGGAGCTTACATTCCAATGGGAAAAGACTAAGCAGGTTTGTTGTACAGTGCTTTTTTCAAGCACAATCATAAGATCATGCCTTAGAGTTAAAGGGCAAGGTAAAGGCCATTGAGTCCAGTTCTCTCATTTTACAAATAAGAAAACTGAGGACCGAAGAGAAGAAGCAATTTGTCTAAGGTCTAACAAACAGTATGCTGGCACCAGAATATCATAGCTTTGGAGCAGAAGGAGGTCTTTGAGTTCTTCAAGGTCTAACTGTCTCATTTGACAGATGAAGAGGTTTAGTAACTTATCCTGGGTCATACAGCTGAACTTGACTGATGGTCACTGAGCTTCTATCTGGCCTCAAAGGGCTGTGATCCTGGAAATGGACAGCGAGATGTGGGAGATTGAGCCCAGTTTCCTTTTTCTCTAACTAACTTTTATTTTGTTTTGTTTTGACTAACTTTGCCTGGAATGTAGTAAATAATGAATAAATTCTTGTTGAACTAAATTGACTATAAACTACTGAAAAGTTGAAACCAAACAGCTCCCCCACCTCAAACACAGCAGTTGAGGAATCAATCAACTAATCAATAGCTATCTCTTAAGGACCTCCTATGCACCAAACATTGGGCCAGGCTCTGAAGAGTACAAAGGCAATGATTAACATGATTCCACTTTCATTTTTACCTTTATCCCAACACTAAAGTTGAATCTCAAGGAATCCACTTTTTCCTATGGCCTGTCTCATGCTGAAATCAAAATGCATATTTAGCACTGCTGTTTTCCCATGTGTTTAATTACACCCTTAATTTAAACACTGTGATGCCATCACAATATGTCAAGTCTTGCATGATTAATTATCTGTTTACTGAAAGCCCCACGTGGCAAGTTTTTAAGGATTGTTCCCAAGATGATGTAGCTGTTTGTCTATCAGCAGGAAAATTACCTCTTCCTTTCTCTGAGTTCAGTCTTGAGGACTGCTAAAGTAGGAGCCCAGGAATATGTAGGGTTCTCTTGAAAATTAATAACAGAGGGTGGAGCTAAGATGGCAGTGTAGAAGCAGGAAAACTGTGAGCTCCCCTCGTAACCACCTCAAATACCTATAAAATATGATTATAAATAAACTTTAGAGCTACAGAACCCACAAAGTGACAGAGAGAAACAAATCTCCTAATGAAAGCAGCCTGGCAGGTGCATAGGAAGATGCATCACAGTGCACTGGGAGCAGAGCCCAGCCCCACATGAGCCCAAAGTTTTAGCCCTAGGGCATCCACAACCAGCAGTGGCTCAGGAGAGAGGATCACCAGCAGCTGTGGTGTTTTCCAGAAATATCAACCCATAAATTCCAAAGAAAAAGTGGGAGGTCAGTGTCGAACTCTGTTGGAACTGGGGGGAACAGAGGAGTGGGTCTGGCCCCTGCCCCTGGAGCTAGAAGTGGAAGAGGTAGGACAGTCCTGCAGCCACTGCCATGTGACTGCTTCAGAGCTCCTGGCCTGCAGATTGTAGGGGGACCAAGAGAACATTCAGAGAGTAATTGCTCTTGCTTTAACCTGACTGGAGCTGGATCTTGGGTGGTGGCCCTGGGGTGTGTGGCCAGTGAGCCAGAGCATGTGTGGGGGCTGTATAGATGGTGCCCTCCTAATAGCTCTAGCAGCTGTGAAAGACCCAGCAATTTGGGACAAAGCTCTCCCCTCTGGAAGCAGAGTTCTACTGGGGCAAAGAGCTCAAAAGTCAAGTAACTGAGTGGCAATATGAGCAAGCAAAGGAAGCAAAGCAAGCACAGGAGTCAAACCTTAGATTTCTATTTTGGGGACAAAAAGGATCAAAGCATGGAACAGGAGGAAGACAATGAAGTAAGAATTCCTGCACCAAAAGCTTCCAAGAAAAATCCGTGCTGGTTACAGGCCATGGAGGAGCTCAAGAAGGATTTTGAAAATGAAGGCTTTTGAAAACGAAATAAGAGAAATGGAGGAAAAATTGGGGAGAGAAATGAGAGTGATGCAAGAAAACCATGAAAAGAAAGTCAACAACCTGACTGAAGAAAATAATACCTTAATAAATAGATTAACTAAAATGGCAAAAGAGGCCCAAAAAGCCAATGAGGAGAAGAATGCCTTAAAAAGCCGAATTTGTCAGATGGAAAAAGAATCTCAGAAGCTCACTGAAGAGAAAAATTCCTTCAGAATTAAATTGGACCAAATGGAAGCTAGTGACTTCATGAGAAACCCGGATAGGATTAAACAGATCCAAACAAATGAAAAAATAGAAGGCAAAGTGAAATATCTCATTGGAAAATAGATCTAGGAGAGACAATTTAAAAATTATTGGACTATCTGAAAGCCATGATCAAACAAAAAAGAACCTAGAAATCATCCTTCAAGAAATTCTCAAGGAAAATTGCCCTGATATTTTAGAACCAGAGGGCAAAACAGAAATTGAAAGAACTCATCCATCACCTTGAAAAAGATATCCAAAAGAAAACTCCTAGGAATATTATTATAGCCAGGTTCCAGAATTCCCAGATCAAGGAGAAAACATTACAAGCAGCCAAGGAGAAATAATTCGAATATTGTGGAAACACAATTAGGATAACATAGGATCTAGCAGCTTCTATACTAAGGGATTGAAGGGCTTGGAATATGATATTCCAGATGTCAAAGGAGCTGGGATTAAAACCAAGAATCACCTACCCAGCAAAACTGAGTATAATGTTTCAGGGAAAAATATGGTTATTCAAAGAAATAGAGGACTTTCAAACATTCTTGATGAAAAGACCGGAGTTGAATAGAAAATCTGACATTCAAATACAAGAAGGAAGAGAAGCATGAGAAGGTAAACAAGGAAAAGAAATCATAAGGAACTTATCAAAGTTGAACTATTTACATTCCTACATGGAAAAATGACAATTGTAACTGATGAAACTTTTTCAGCATGAGAATAGTTGAGGGGAATATAAATGTGAATATATGTATACATACATATAGGAGGGTCTGTATAGGAAGGTATATGTGTGTATGAATATATATGTGAGTGTGTATATATGTTTGCAGGTATATATAGACAGAGGGCACAGCATTAATCCAATAGGAAGGGATGATATTTAAAAGGTGAAACTGAAGGAGATAGGAGAGACAGAATGGGGTAAATTATCTCATATAGAAGAGGCAAGGGAAAATGGTGACAATGGAGGGGAAGAACAGGAAGGCAAAGGGAAATGGGTCAACCTTATTCTCATTTGAATTTGGCTTAGGAAGGGAATGATATACACACTAAATTGGGTATCTTGCCCTACAGGAGAGTAGGGGGGAAAGGGATGAGAGGGGGGATGATGGAGGGGAGGCCAGGTTGGGGAAGAGGGAAGTTAGAAGCACACACTTTTGAAAAGGGAGAGGGTCAAAGTAGAGAATAGAACAAGTGGGGAGCAGGGTAGGATAGAGGGAAATATAGTCAGTCTTTCACAACATATCCACTAGGGAAATGTTTTGTGTAACTACATATGTACAACCTAGATGAAATTTTTTGCTTATCTTCCCACTAAGGGTGGGTGATGAGGGAGGAAGGGAAAGAATTTGGAATTCAAAATTTAAAAATCAAATGTTAACAATATTATTGTTGTTGTTATTATTTTTACACGGAAACTGGGAAATAAGATATATGGGCACTAGGGTATGGAGATCCATCTTACCCTACCAGTAAGTCAGAGGAGGCATGAGGGAGGATATAGCAGAGAGCAGCTTGGGGGAGGGGGTATACAGTGGGATGGCTGTTTTGGGGTAGTGGGTAGGGGAAACACGGGGAGAAAATTTTTAACTCAAAATCTTGTGGAAATGAATGATATAAGCTAAAAATAAACATTAAATTTAATTAAAACAAGAAAAGGAAAGAAAAAAACACAAGGAAGTTCCAAGACGAGCTAATTTTTCTCTTGATGTTGAGATTGAATTGAGACTTCATTCACTTGTGTACAGTAGCTCCACTATCATGTCACAGGATCTTCTAGTACATATGCCTTTTGAATCAACCAATAAATCCATTAAAAGAAAAGAAAGAAAATTAATAACAGAAAACATTTATGTATCGATGTAGGGTTTGTGAAGTTATGTGTGTGTATTTGTAGAATGGCAGAAATTAAGCTTAGACCAATATCTTATGCCACACTCCATAATAAATTCAAAATAGATATGTGATCTCAGGTATAGAAATTGTATTATTAGTAGAGAAAAACCTGATTTTAAAAAGAAGAAAATTAGAAGGGAAGATGATCACATATCTTTTCCAGTTATAGGGAGGAAATGAATTCTTAACCAATCAAGGGATAGAGACAGTGACAAAAGATGAACTAGATAATTTTTAAAAGTTGCTGCACAAATAAAATTAAAGCTTCTAAAATAAGAAAGAAAACAATATACTAGGGGAAAATATTTGTGTGAAACATCTTTCATATCCAAGATATAAAGATTTAAAAAAAACCAAATACACAGCATCAAATACCATCTCCAAACAGAAAATCGGCCAAAGCTGTGAGCAGAGACTAGGTCTCACCATTTTGCCCAGTCTGGAAATGTAGGGGCTACCCATAGCGAAATAAAGGAGTTCTGACATGCTCAGCTTCTAACCTGTGTGAGTTCTCCTCTCCTTAGACAA
>NW_027186383.1:3385882-3387507 GCF_028583685.1 Petaurus breviceps papuanus
ATGGCCACTGGAAGTCAACTCCTGAGCTCAAAAAATTAACCAGCCCCCACCTCCGAATTGCAGCATCACGGGCATAAGCCTTTGCATGCTGGCTGCAAATATTTCTTAAATGAAGATTCACAAACTATTAGCAGCCGTTTAACAGAATGCTCCAAATCGCTGATAATAAAAGTGCCAATCAAATCCACCTGGAAGTTTCACCTGGTAAGTGGCAGGATGATGAGATGAGAACAGTCAGGGTTCGAGAGGCTGTGGAAAGAGGACCCCAGGTGCACATACAAAACCATGTAGGAAAGCAATTTGGAGTTATCCTCATGAAGTGCCTAAAATCTCCGTCCCCTTTAACCCCGAGATCCCACTTTTAGTAGATACCTCTACTTTATCCCTGGCAAACAGAAACCCTCCATATACACAAGACAGTTATAAGTGTGTGTGTGTGTGTGTGTGTTACTGTTCTGCTGATCCTTCTGCTTAAAGAAGGGCTTTTGATGTTGATTTTACTTTGTTGTAAGGGATAGCTATCTGGAGGGAAGAAGGGGGATTTATACCGAAGGAAGTCTAGACAATGTTAAGAGAGAAGGTATCCCAAAAATCTAGCACTTATTTTTTTAAAGGGAAAGTCGGTCTACTCACAGCTATGAAGAACGAGGATTTCAGACAGATGCATTTGAAATGTGTTTTGCTTTCCCCAAAGCCATTGTAATACCTTCTTTTCTTTACTTTGAGGATTGCAATTTGGAGCCCAGATTGGAGCTGTAACTTCACACCTATAGGGCCTTCATTCTCCCCTTTGCATAAATGGGGCTTCACTTCCGCAGAACAATAGAAGAAGGATCTTCTTGCCTTGACACAGAACTAGTCAGCCCTGGGATTGCAGGTAGAGAAGGGATTTCCAGTGGCAATCAGGCCTGGTCTCCAGGCTGGGTTTCTGAGTGTCACTCAGTCCTCAACTCTGGTGAACAAATGAGGCACCCTGGCAGCTCTCCTGCATGGGGCGAAGGGAGTTTGGAAGTCATATGCCAACACGATTCCATAGTCTCTCCTTAATAATAACTGGCATTTGGAGAGCACCTTAAGGACACTGTCTCCAATTCTCACAAACATTCCATGGGCAAAGGGCTGCAAACACTATGAATTCCATTTTGCAGATGAGGAAACTGAGTCTTGGACAGGTTAAGTGAGTCAAATAGTTGTGAAGTGTCTGGGCAGGATTTGAGCCCGGTCTTCTGATTCCAAATCCAGAACAGCCTTCATCACTTTACCTCTCACAGACTCGGGCTGCGGCTGGGAAGAGGAGGCGGCCACATCCTTGCTCTTTGAAGGCTGGTTTCTATTTTGCTTAAATTTGATCCCATCACTTCACTGAAGCTCAGTCTTTCTATTTCTCTTCAGATGAGAGCAATGTCAAGAGAGAATCAGAACCCATCCCACCCCCTTCCCACCCGGAGAAGAGGAGCTCACCAGGGATGGGGATGTTACTGAGTCAATGCTGCCACCTGCTGTGAGCCGGGGAGAACTTCAGGCTCTCAGGAGTGGTTCTCATTGGGAGAAGAGAGCAATATTGACAGGTGGTGAGGAGTGTGTCTGTGTGTCTGTGTGTGTGTGTGTGTCTGTGTGTGTGTCTG
>NW_027186383.1:3387607-3390107 GCF_028583685.1 Petaurus breviceps papuanus
TGTGTGTGTGTCTGTCTGTGTGTGTGTATAAATTCACATTTACCTCATCTAGCTGGAAAAAAGTATAAATCCTAAAAAAGGGGGCAGGGGGATTTGTTTTGTTTTCTCTTTTGTTGCAAATGCAAATGAAAAACAATTCAGCTTTGTCTTGTCAGGGATCATTGAATTTGATTTTCCTACTGGGCTCAGAGTCAAAGGACACAGTTTGGATCCTCATTTTGGTATTCCCTTCTCTGACTCTTCACCTCTGAAACAAGGGGCTCAATGATCTCTAAGGGCCCTTCCTGCTCGAGAGCCTCTTGGGCAAGAGATATCTGGGCCTCAGTTTCCTCATCTGTCAAATGAAGTGGTTGAGTTAGCTGAGCTCCAAGGCCCCTTCCAGCTCTAGAACATGCTGTGACCCTTTTCCAAATCTGTTTCCTCATCTGTGAAATGAGAATTGGACCAAAGGCCCTTTGAGACCGCTTCCAATTCCAGAGAGTCAGTGCTTTGGTCCTGCTCTGTAGTTCTCATCAGAGAGGAAGGTGCATTTCCCCAAAGCACAGAGTGTAGAGGGGTATCTGATGCTCCTCGAACACCCTCCTCTTGCTACAGAAATACTGGCCAGCATCCATTCTCCCTGTGACACTTTATAAGCCCTGTCAGCTTGGGCACATGGAGGAGGGTGTGGGTAGAAAATGCTTCTGCTCACCTCCTAAAAGACCCGAAGTTCAGAACAGCCTCCACCCCAAGCTATTCCCCTCAAAAGTTCTGGAAACTCCTGGCAATTTTCCAGGTGCTTCAGCTACAGCCCAGCAGGGCCAAAGAGCCTCTCTCTCCTCCCTGGGCTCCATAAAGTCACCATACAAGAAGGCCTGGAGGCATCTCACAAGCCACCCCCCCCATTTCCATTTCATAGGAGATCCTCAAAGGCCTTCATGACTTTGATTCACCTTATCCTTGCAACATGGTAAAGCAGGATCTTTGAGGAGGCCCTCAATCCACTGGACCAGGGCTCATCCCATGGTGCTGGGCATGCACTCTGTTCCTTTGCTGTAGGATGTTGCTGCTTTCACTTGGCTGATGCTCCTGGGTGATTTCTGGTGATGGGGATTGCCCTGGATATGATTGTCCATAGAGGTCAGTTAATGAATAGACATTTCTTAAGTGCCTACTATGTGCAGACCCTGCACAGAGCGCTGGGGACAGAAAGGAAAAGCTAGTCCCTGCCTGGAAGGAGCTCTTAGAATGAAGTCTCATCCTAATGGGGAAGACAGACTACACAGAGTCAGTCCCACATAGACAAAATGCAAGAGAATCTCCGAGGGATCCTGGAGGAGTTGGCAAGATCTTCTGCAGATGCTGAGATTGGAAACTAGGACAAGAGGATCTCATACCCACTTGGTGGACTATGAGAAGAACTCAAAGGCTGCTAGGGGACACCATAGTGCACAGAGCACTGGAACAGGAGTCAGAAAGACTCATCTTCCTGGGTTCAAATCCAGCCACAGACACTCACTAGCTATGTGACTGTGGATAAGTCACTTCACCCTGTTTGCCTCAGTTTCCTCATCTGTAAAATGAGCTGGAGGAAGAAATGACAGTTTCAGGATCTGCCAAGAAAACCACAAAGGAGGTCATGAAGGATTAGACACAATTGAAAATGACTGGAGAAGACCTGATTGAGTTCTCTCTCTGGGGGGCAGGGGGGAGGGGTCCCCTGACCCCCAGGATTAATGGCACCAAAAGCACATGGCAGCAAAACTCTAGTTACCCAGGGGAGGTCTGAGTTCTTGTCCACGTTCTTCTGCCTTCTGTTTTCTCCCCTGAGCACAGGTGAATGGCCAGCAGTTACAGGAAATAGGTATTTCCAGCTCTGGCAGTTAAAACTTTTAAATTTCAAGGAGCAAATCAACAACACAATAATCACTGTGGACCTTGATGGTTTACAAAGTACTAGGATATATCCTCTGATCTGAGCCTCATAACGACTGTGCAAGAGGGGAGCTACAGATTCTAATTTACAATGGAGAAAACCAAGTCTCAGGATCAAAGTGACTTGTCTGTCCCACAGCTAATGAGGGTCTGAGGGCATAGTGGCAACCACACTGGCATCCCCAGGAGGGCTGCTAGCACAGGTTCTTAGATCTGCTTTACTAGGAAAAAGAGCTGTTCAAGGGGTCAACAGTCCTTTTAAATTACATTCACAAGTTCAGGGGAAAAGTCAGCACCCCAAACTTCAGAAAAAAAAATACAAAGAAAGTACACAGAAAATACAAGCAGAGAAGCAAAGACCAATAGACCCGGGCTTCTAACTATCTGAAAAATTAGCACAGATCAACAGACAGATCCAACTGTCTGACCAAAGCAATACATCCATAGTTACCAGAGAGAAGTACCGACATCTGGATTTTTAAAAACTCTGGGGCTCCTTAACAATTATCCAGAGTCTCATCTGGTCAGATCACAAGAACACTCTTCCAATGAGTGAGACCCAAAGCAAAATGCTGCCCTCTGTTTG
>NW_027186383.1:3436688-3456724 GCF_028583685.1 Petaurus breviceps papuanus
GGGGTCAGCAGGGAGATTGGAGGTCAGCAGGTAGGTTGGAGAACCAGGAGGAGAGACAGGGTGACCCAACAACCTAGAAGGAAAAGATTATCAAGGAGGACAGAGTGATCAACAATGCTGAAGACTGCAGAGGTCAAGGAGAATGAGAACTGAGAAAAAGCTATTGAATTTGGCAACTTAGAACTTGGTCACTTTGGAGAGAGCAGTTTCAGTGGAATGCGAAAGTTGGAAGACATATCGTAAGGGTTAAGAAAAGAGTGAGAGGAAAGAGGAGGTGCCTGTTGTAGATGACCTTTCCAAGAAGTTTAGCCACAAAAGGCAGAAGAGACATTGGGTGATAGTTGGCAGGGACAGAGGGGTCATGTGAAGGTTTATTCAGGATGAGGAAGATATGGGCATAAGGCAATAGCAAATGAGCCAGGAGCCAGGAAGAGATTGAAAACAAGTGATAGCGCGGGAATGTCAGAGGGAGCAATCTGTTGAAAGAAATGGAATGGAATGAGGTCAGTTGAGCAGGTTAGACGGGTTGGCCTTTGTCAGTGTTAAAGCCACCTCATCATGTGACACAGAAGGGATGGAAGAGAGAGGGGCAGAAGGCACCTGAGTGATAAGCGATGAGGTGGAGGGAAAATGAGGGAGTTCACAGACATATTCCAAAGCCAGATATGAATGTGGTCCAGCAGAAATGAGATATGATAACCTGACCATTTACTAAATATGCAACTTTAAGTGAGTCATTCTAATCAATCAAATAATAAGCTTTTAAAAAGTGTCTTCTATGTGTCGGGCACTTTGCTAGGCACTGGAGATACAAAAGTAAGTCTTATTCCCTAGGAATTTACATTCTATTGGAGGAAACCATATGCACCTATGTAAAATAGCTTGGTGGTACAGTGGACAGTTGTGCTCTTTGAGTCAGAGGGACCTGAGTTCACATCTAGCCTCAGACACATTTTCTGTGAGTCACTGGAAAAGTCACTTAACTTGGGTTTGCCTCAGTTTGGTTCATAATAGCACCTACCATGCAAGGCTGTTCTGAGAATCAAATGAGATGAAATTTGTAAATCACTTAGCAAAGTGTCCAGCATATAGTAAACACTGTATAAATGTTAGCTATTCAGCATTTGCAAATACATACATATGGTTATCATATTCTATATATCCATTTGGGGACAGCTAGGTGGTACAGTGGGCTGGAATCAGGAAAACTCACCTTCATGCGTTCAAATCTGATCTCAGACACTTACTAGCTGTTTGACACTGGGCAAGTCACTTAACTGTGCTTGCTTCAGTTTCCTCATCTGGAAGATGAGCTGGAAGAGGAAATGGCAAACCTCACTAGTATTTTTTCCAAGAAAACCCCAAAAGGGATCACAGAGAGTTGGACACAACTAAAATGACTGAACAACAACAATAAATGTATGCATTTAAATACATATTAAGTTTATATGATATATACATGTGTTGAGAGACAGAGACAGAGAGAGACAGAGATAGAGACAGAGACAGAGAGGAGAGACAGATGGAGAGATGGAAGGAGAACAATGGAGAGAGAGAAAGAAAACAGAGAGAGAGGAGAGAGACAGAGAGATGGAGAGAGAGGGAGAGAAAGAGGAGAGAGGAGACAGAGAGAGATAGAGAGACAGACAGAGAGAGAGAGAAAGGGGAGGGAGAGACAGAGAGAGAGAGAGGAGGGAGAGACAGAGACAGAGTAGAGAGAGGAGAGACAGAGAGAGAGGGAGAGAGAGGGAGAGATGGAGAGAAGTTCATTTTCCCATCTATAAAATGAATGAGTTGATCTGAATGAACTCTAAAGTCCATTCTAACTCTGAGTCTTTGCCAGGGACTTTGATATCTCTCTGAGGTTCAGGATTAACTTTCTCACTACTCTTTTTTAGCAATAATTGATGCTAGCATTGTTTGAACAAAGGTGGGGGAAAGGGGGAAGATGGTTAAATAAGTTAAGGTGATTAACTGAAATGGAATGTAACTGGGGTGTAAACAATTGTAAATGTCAAGAAAACAGGAGAAGATTGAAATGAACTGATCCAAAGTGAAATAAGCTGAACCTGGAAAACAATATATATGACAATATATCAATTTAAATGAAAAAAACAAAAACAAAAGGAAACTGAGCTCTGTGACTCTGATGTCCAAGCTTGGCCTCAACGCTGTTATGTAAATGTACCTCCTGCCCTTCTTTACTGAGGCAGGAGAGGATGCATGTGGTTAGACATATGCACTGGGTGCATGTGTTGATTAGTTTTTCCACACTGCTTTTTCTTTCCTCTCTATTTTTGATTCTTTGTTCGGGATGGATATTGGGACACGTACATCTGGTACTCTCCCCATGCCAGGAGAAAACAAGGAAGACTCTAGCATGTGGTGTGAACCCTCTATGACGACCTCATGCATGACCATAACCAAGGTGTAACAGGATGGGATGTGACCTGCATCCTTGGACAGAATTCCCAAATCAATGAGATCTCAGTTTCATTGGATTGTTTTAGTAGTGTCAATATCGAACAGGAGGTAGAAAAATTATAAACAGTCAGCTCCCTGTGCTGCTATTTCAAGGGAGGCAGACTTGTACCCACTTAGCCCTGGCATTCCCATGCTGCATCTCTACTTAACACCCCCACTATACCCCTCCCCAATGCAGTTGTAATGAAAGTCTTACATAGATATGCAAAAATCCAAAACAAGAATTAAAAGAATAAGGAAAGCCCATTTAATGGAGAGTCATTAAATATTTCATAGCTTACATAAATTCTTCTTGGTCTTTCAACAATGCTAGGCTGGACATTGCCAATCAGGGGCAACCCTCGATGCACTCCATAGCCCAGACGTTTGAGAAGTACAGCTGGAGAGATCATTCACTGGGCAGGCCAAGCCACTCCTACTCAGACAGATTTTCCCAAACTGAGTTCTTTTTCTCTCTCCCACCTGAGTGTCCGTGACCATGCTCTCTCTCTCTCTATCTCTGTCTCTCTGTCTTTCTCTCTCTCTCTCTCACACATACACACACTCACAGTGGCTGTCTAGCACTCAGCTGAAACACGACTCTAGTTCAGTCCATTTTGAGATTTCTATATTATCTGACTGTCCACTGTTCTTTCATAAGACAGACTCAGTTTCCTGATCTGGTAACAAGAGTTTGTCCTCTGAGGTCCATTATAGCTCTGGACCAATGATTCTGAGGCCCTAAGTTCTTCAGAGGCAACTAGTTGGTGCAGTGGTTAGAGTGCCTGACCTAGACTCAGACAGGCCCAAGTTCAAATTGGGCTTCAGACACTAGCTGTGTGACCCTAGGCAAGTCATTTAACCCTGTTTGCCTCAGTTTCTTTATATTCAAAAATGAGCGGGAGAAGGAAATGGCATACCTCTCCAGTATCTTTTCCAAGAAAATTCCTAATGGGGTCAGTAAAATAAGGACATGACTGAAATGACTGAACAGCAATGGAAAGTTCATCATCTTCCCAGGTGGCTGTAAGTTGGCCAGTCACCTCCTGGAGCTCCCTGATTGATCCCTTCAGAGACTAGCTAGGACCCTGCTTTATTCAGTCCCACTCCCCTTGAACAATGTTTTAAATGAAAGTGATTTTGTACCAGCCTCGGGAACAGACGTGCAGATGGTGTGCAAGATGAAGCTTGAGCTTTGCTTGGCTGGTCTCTTTTCAGCTGCTTACAGAAATGTTTACGTGGCAAAAAGCAAGTCCTGCTGCCTGCCTCTGACTGCTTACACCAGAAATCTTTGTCTGGGGTAAACACTAAGTAACTCCGAGTTTCTGAAAATGCCAAGAACATTTCTGAGATTTCCAGAACAACCTGAGGACCAAATGGACTTCTCCAGCTCCAGAGGGCCAGGAAATGTTGCAGCCTGAACACAGTCCTGTACTCAGGGACCTTGGGGCCACCATGTTCAAACCCTTCCTTTCATAGATAAGAAACATCCAGCCTGGGACTCAGCAGCCTGCCAAAATGACCGGCAGAACTGGTTTTCACGGACATTGGATAATTTTAGTCTTATATCCCTGTGCAGTTGGTATTATGGGTATCACCCTTCCTGTTTAATGAATAAGAAAAGTTAACTGAATTTCCCTTTGGTCACATAATTCAACAATCATTTATTAATTGCCTACTATGTGTCAGACAATGGGCAAAGCAGTAAGGTACAAAGACAAAAAATGAAGCAATCGCTGGCCTCAAGGGGGCTCCCAGTCTCTTGAGGGAATGGAGGCAGGGATAGCATAGACACAGAAAATTAAACACAAAGTCTACACAAAGTAATTTCTGTCAGGATAGTGCATGTCTCATAACCATAAATTTCTAGGGAGCACAATAACAAGGGAGGGAAGAACAGGATGGGGGCATGGGAGGGATGGCACTATGGTAGATAGACATGAGGAAGGGGGTGGGGAGAATGGGAGAAAAGTCCAGCCCTAGGCAGCCTGTGATTCACATTCAAGAGAATTCTCTGGGAATCCAAAGGGTGATTACATTGGCACAACACTCACAATAGCTACCGAGATTTAATTTGGTTAACAAGCCCTGATGAAGATGGGGAAAGGCAAGGCAGGTGGGGTGGGGTGGGAGAGAGGTACTGGAACCTTCCAGGGGGCACATGACAAGTCCTTGGTCAAGATTGTCACCTCTGATCCTTCGCCCTGTCAACGGGACTCCCTTGAAAGCTGTTCAGTTGGTGGGGAAAGGAGAGGTCAGGAGATTTAATCCTCAACCAATGACCTGAGGCAGAGCAGGAGGGGCAGGGAGGCTATTAATATAGAAACAGAAGACAGACTTAGCTCTTTCTGTCCCTATCTCCGGCATACTGCCCACTATGGTGCACTGCCCTTCAAATCTGGTGACGATTGGTGATCCAGCCCCCAAGCAAAGTGCAAAGGAACCCATCCCATCTCAAGCTAGTTCCTGTCTTTGGACAGCTCCAATGGTTAGGAAGCTGATTCATACATCAGGCCTCATTTTGGGCCCCTGTGCAGCTCCTGCTCACTAGTCCCAGAGCTGCCCTCTTGGGCATGGTAGAAGAGCCTTCTTCAAACAACAGCCCTTCAAAGGCCTGGAAGTGAGTTATGGTGAAAAGAAGACTGCATCTGGAGTCAAAGGACTTGAGTTCTAATTCACATCCAGGTTCTTCCACTTAGTTCTAGTGTTCTTGTTTGGGTCTTCATTTCTCTGAGCCTCAGTTTCCCACTCTGTAAAATGAGGGGTGTTTTAGAAAGCCTCTGAGGTCCCTTCCATCTCAAGAGCTAAGGGTCTATCAGTCTGGGACCTGGACACTGCTATCAAGGTCCCTCTGCCCATTTCCACCAAGTCTTCTCTGCTCCAAACTAAACAACTCCCATTCCTTTGAGCTGATCTTCATGGCATGGCCTTCCCCCTTCACTACCCTTGTGGTCTTAGGGAGGTGAAGGGAGAAAGGGCGCCCTGGACCTAGGTTCAAATCCTGACTGTGCTCCAATAACCTTTAAAAAAGGTCTTGAATTATCTGGGCCTCAGATTTCTTCCTTGTAGAATGAGGGGCTGACCTAAGGCCCTTCGAATTTAGGCTCCTTCCAAATCAAGAGACTGGATCCTTTCTGGATCCCTATTCTTGATGTGAAAGCAAGGCTTACCTATTGTCAGCCTTCCCTTTGTAATGATCTATGCTTTGCTTCTGGCCCTTCTAATTCTGTCCATCAGATCTGCCGCCTGGCCCGTGCCCTTTTTGTCGAGAAAGCCTTTTTATGGATGCGCTTTGCACAGACTATTTGGGGAGATCCATGCAGCGGTATGAGGACAAAGCTTCTGCATGTGATGGACACCAGAGCTATAAAAGGTTCAGTCCTTACCAACGCCTGCCCACACCCCTCTGGGAGTGCCTTATGCCTTTGCTCACTTTCTATGGAGAATCCCAGCCCTCTCTGATCAGTGGTCAGTCCCGGGTCTGCTCTGCACCCTTGATACTCTGAGACTACATAACCCTGGTGAGCAAGACCAGAGGCCAAAGGTGACTCTCACTAGATATGGACAAGCCATCTCACCTCTGCTTGCCTCAGTTTCTCAATATATAAATGGGCATAACACCAGCAACTACCTCTCAGGGTTTTCATGAGATCAAAAAAGGTCATAATCACAAAGCCCTTAGCACAGAGCTGGACACACAGTAAGTGCTATGAAAATATGAGCAGTGAATGGGGGTTATAGAGGCAAACTGGGGTCTAACATAAGAAGAAAAACCAGAACATAACACAGCAGCTTTCGAACGATGAGAGATGCCCCAAAGGGGCTGGGGCTGGTGGGCGGACAGCTCCCAATCACTGGAGGATTTCAAACAGAGGAAATTTTGTCAGGAGGTTCCTTGTTCATTCATGGATACAACTGGATCAAAAAGACAGACAAAGAGAGGGAGACAGAGAGTGAGAAAGAGGGAACCAGAGATAGAAAAAGACAGAGACAGAGATAGAGAGAAGAAAGAGAGGGAGAGGGAGACAGACAGACACAGAAAATAAGAAGCAGAAAAAGACAGAGAGACAGAGGCAGAATAAAGAAAGGGGGAGGGGGGGAGAGAGAGACAGAGAGAGAGAGATCAGAAGGACCATTCAAACTCTTGGTGCAACATAAAATTAAATAGTGAGAAATATATCATAGTGGGAAGCAAGTTGGCCATGATGAAGCCAGCAGGACCAGTCCTGCTTCTCACCTCCTGGCCATGTGATGAGGACAGAATACATGAAAACATGGGTCACCTATCCCAGTATACCTTGCCATGACGGTGGAGGGTTGGGGGAAGGAAGAGAAAGGAATCCCAAGGGGATGGTCTTGCCTCCAGGGCAGAATTATCTCATTAAGGTGAATACAGTGGTGAAATAAGGATGGTATTGGTATGAAAAAATCCCATAAAATTAACCTTGAAATATTAACATTCTCAAGCACAGAATTTACCTTCTTTGTTTTCACCATTTAATTTAATCTGAAGATTATATCTTCATAGTTGTACCACATTGTACTTGGTTCTTGTTCTGAGAATTTTTCAATTATGTTCATTCAAAAAAAATTAAAATTCAGATCCAGACCAAGGCTCCTAACATTTCCTCTAATGCATCAAGAATATGATCACTGAGTCTGGAAATGCATACAAGACAGAATAGTGGACAGATTAGACAGGCACTGAAATCTTACCTTGGAAACTCAGAGATTATCATTTCAAATTGGGCTCGACCTTTTTGTGACTGGTCAGAGATTTAGAGCTGGGAAAGCTTTAAAGAACATCTATGGCAAGCCTTCCCTCAGTCATGTTACCCATGAGGAAACAGATGTCCCAAGAGGCTAAGTGACATCTATAGCATCTTATCAAGCCATCTCCCAGGGGGAGAACCATGGCAAAGCATGAACAGAAAAGGTATAAAAGCCATGACACTCTCACCCCCTACTGGGGCCAGTTAGTAACAGAATCACAGGTTTTGAGTTGGAAGGGACCTTATAGGGCATTTAATCTAATGTTCTCATCTAATAGCTAAGGAAACTGAGATCCAGAGAGGGAAATAGTGAGTCCAAAGTCAAAGGCAGTTAAGTACAGAACCAGGTTCTATTGCTAATAGCATATGCCTACACCACCCAGTTATTAATGAATGGATAGATAGATGTATGGGTAGGTGGGTGAGTGGGTGGGTGTATGTATTTATGTATATATGTATGGATGGATGGATGGATGGATGGATTGGTAGGTGGGTGGGTGGGTGGATGGATGGATGGATGGATGGATGGATGGATGGATGGATGGATGAAAGGATGGAGTGGCAGGTGGGTGGATTAATGGATAAAGTATTTAGTAAGTACTGGTTATGTACTGGCTATGTGTAAAGCACTATGCTAAACATTGGAGATACAGACAGAGAAGACAGACCTTGCTCTGAAAAGTTCACGCTTTAATAGAGGAAGCTGACTCCCAGGGTCTCAGCTGCCAATCAGATGGACAAGCCCCACCTGAGAGCAGTCATCTGATAGTGCAAATGGCTTTGGAAGCAAGACCTATATTTCCTTCAGTAGCCGTAGCACCTGTGGCAGCACTTGCCAGGGTGCGCCTCCACAGGGGCTGCTTCCTGTAATGATGGCTCTTAGCTCAAGGTCCTGGGCTTTCTCCAACAGGGTCTGAAGGGATACAGGTGTTCTGACCTTCTCCACACCGAGGAGTCTGGGGGCTTCTCACTGTTTTTTAGTTCTTCTCTATGAGTGGTGTTTCCCCATTAGAATATGAGATCCTTGAGGCCAGAGGCCATCCTGTTTGCTTATATTTTATCTCTAGCACTTAGCACAATGCCTTGTATATGGCATGGGCTTGGTTAATTGCTAATCTATCTATCTCTCTATCCTGTCTAACTATCTATGCATGTGTCTAAACTTCTATGTATCTATCTATATATGCACATGTCTATGTATGCATGTATCTAAGTATCTATCCACCTATGTATCTAGCTATTTATATATGTATGCATCTATCTATCTATCTATCTCTCTATCTATCATCTATCTATCTATATACGTATGCATCTAGCTAGCTACCTATCTAGCTACCATATAACCTCCTTCTTTCTTGTTCCCTCTTTGCTATTTGTCTTTCTAGTTTCCATTGTCTCTGAGTTAGACCTGTTATTAAACATTTTGCCCTCAGGGAAGACATTCCTGGTGTGGGAGGAATGTTTTAAAGCCCTAGCCTCATGACTGTGGTTGGAATAGGAAGAATTCTGCTCTATGCTAGAAGGAGATTGGTGGAGCAGGACACATATGACTCCTAAGCTGTCAGAACTGAGGAAAGAGTCTAATAGGATTTCCCAATCTCCAATATTTATTTCATGACCTGTGGCTCAGTAATTCTGGGTCATAAGGCTTATTCTTCTGCATCTTTAAAAGTATGATCCACTCATTAGGCAATGGAGGCATTCAATCAATATACATTTACTAAGAACTCACTATGAAAGTGATTTTTACCCAATCAAAGAATAGAATTTCTCTGTATGATTATTAAGAATATTGTTTCTGACAAAGAAGCAGTTCTCAGACAGTGGGCATCCTGCTTTCCTGCTTCCTTTGTTTGATGCATCAAACCCTTCTGGGTGCCACAGGGGTCTGAGTTCAACCGAAAAACATTCATTTGGCATCTGCTGCAGAGCTGGTCCAGGATCATAACCCAGAGCCTCTAGAGATACTCCAGACTAGGCCCATTTCTTCTGGATGCCTCTAACATGGATAGAACAGCTCATTCCTACCCTCTGAATCTTGTCTTTTTACATTCTTGAAAATCATTTCTAAGTTGTAACCTGGCCTTCTCCTTTCTGGGCAAAATAATGTCAGTTCTCCTAGACTTTCCTTGTAGGAAATAGGTCTGAAAGACCTACTTTTAAGTTGACTTAAATCCATAACCTTCTAGCCAATGAGTGGTGCCCCCAAATTCTGTGCACGTGCAGACAATAGAAGGTAGCCTCATGTCTAACTCAGCTTTATTAAAGGTGCTTAATAGAAGTTGATTGGATCAACATTTATGTGAAGAAGAGCCATTGATGTGTGGTTTGTGATGAGGTAATGGGGGTAAAGTGAAGGGCACCCCTAAAAGCAAACCATAAATAGCAGGTGTCCCTATGTCTCCTTCTTGCCTCATGATCTCTATGGCAACAACTGGTCAGACAACAAATAGCTGGTACTAAGTCCTAAGGGTGCAAAGAGAGGCGCAAGAAAGGGTCCCTGTCCTCAAGGAGTTCCACTCTAATGGGGGAAACAAATGCCAACAACTGCATGCAAACGAGATAGAGGCAGAATAAAGTGGAGATGATCAGCAGAGTGCAGGCAGGGGCATTAAGGAGATTAAGGCATGAAGGGTTCCTCCATCAGCCAGCCTCACCGTGTGGACAGGACTATTAGCATCATTAACCCAGAAGCTCAGAGAAGTAAATTCCCTTCCTGGATCCTGTGGTTAGTGAGCTCCAAGCTGGGGTTTGAGCCTCACATTTTTCACCACCCCACACTCTCCTGGGCTTTGTGTTTCTTCATCCATCACTCTAGTCACCAGACAATGGTGCCTCACCCACGTTCATGGAATACCTAAGTAACTGCTGAACAGGAAAGGGACATTCTACTTGCTAACATCCACCTTGTCCAATAGAAATTTCAGAAATGAGAATGTATCTATATAGTCTACTGTGATGTGACCCCACAACCAAAATACAAAAGGTTCTTGGAATAACATAACTCACCACACACACCTCCACATCAAATGACTGGTCTTGCCCTTTCCCATAGAACAATTGCCAAAGTGGGTACCTGACAATGGCCAATGTCTCAACAGATTGTGGTCCATGAAAGTGCTTTGCTACAAGTGACAGCAAATGTGAAACATTCAGAAAATCATGAGATTGTATGTTTCTCCTTTTAACATTACCAATGTGACAGCAGCTAAGTAACCACCTTCCTTGAACCTCAATTTCCCCATCTTTAAAAGAGGGGGTTGGATTATGAGGCTTTTGAGTTCCCTTCCAGGTCTAGATTTATGATTCCCCCTCCTATGAGCCTAAAGCTAGTTCTGGGTACTAGGGTAGGAAATGCCATTACACCTTCCCCATTATGTCTGCTCCCAAGTTCTCTGTCTGGAATGTCCCTTCCTTGTTCTCTCCAAGCACGAACCCCAGATTTCATGAAGTCTTCCCTTTGAAAATCTCTCCAATTGATCCTGTATGTATCTTGTTTATCCGAAGTAGTTTGCATATTTTTCTCCCCTATTAGACTAGGAGCTCCTTGAGGGTAGGAACTTTCACCTTTCTGTGCATTTCTAGGGCTTTGCTTGGTGCCTGCTATATGTGAGAGCTCAAATACTCTTTGACTGCTTGATGTCTCTATTCACCCAAGCTAGAAGTGATGGTTCTCTTCCCCATGTTCTTTTAGAAATTTGATTCATGTCTTTCTTGTGCACGTATGAACCCTTACTGTGTTCACAGAATGGATTCTGATCTGTGCATAAAAGTCATGTCCGCCCCCAACACACACTCCCCTAATATCCCCAAGTGGCCAAACTGCTTCCCCCTGAAGACCTCCAGGGAAGGAGAACACGCAGTACCCTGTGACCTCCCAGACATCTTTGGGACAGATCGCTCTGTGAGGAAGATGCCCTCAGATGTAAGGCTTTCCAGCTTCCCCCACTGCCTGTGGTGGCTCTCTTCAGTAGAGTGAGTGTGAGTGTCCTCATGTAGGAGTTCCCTCTACCCTTACTGTCCCAAGTCCAGTCTCCACCCACGTGGACTGTCTTCGGGTTAGGGTCCTTGTTTTACTTATTCCAATGGGGTCAAAAGTCTCTTTCCCCTGCTGTACACAGCACAAACATTCTGGAAATGTGTGTTAAAGCTCTGAATGATGTTTTAACTCTACCATCAGTGGTTTTCAGGTAGAATCAAGACCTTAACTAAGATCGAAACATAACAATCAGGCATGTCCCCTGTAATGTAATGCCAAGGAAAGGCAACTTCCCAAGGTTCAGAATACCAGCATAGGCGCTCTCCATTTTATTCAGTGACCAACCAAGAACAGAGAAGATCAAAACATGACATCATTCAAAATACAGCATTTACTAAGCAGTGATTAAATAATCTCCAAGTACTTACTACCCCACCCCAGGACCTTCCAATCATTCAATCAATTACAAAGAACCGGTTCTAAATACTACTCCACCCCTAGGCTGTACCTTCATTTAGTCCATCACAAAGCCCCTCTTCTCAAATGGAGATTAGTTTCCAATCTAAGTAAAGTACATTCATTTGTTCAACCATAGAACACAAAAAGGTCAAAAGTTCCCCACCCCTGGATCACAATTGAATCTACCCCAGAGTTACAACAAGTTTAAGCACAGCACTTAATACCCAAATGGAGGTCTTTTCTTCATCTTGACAGGAGGCAAGTTCTCAGCAATCTTAGTTCCTGGGGAGACAAGGCTTAGCAAGGCCACAAGATACATTGCCACTCTCTTCATTAATTCATCCTCTGTCTGCAGAACAGTTCTAGAACCCCTGAAAACATTAGCATAACCCTCTCCCGGGATTTCTGTAAACATACAACAAGAAAATCCTTCTTCAGGGCTTCTGAACCAACAGAAAGGTTCCCAGACCCCTGCAACAACAGCACTGTCCTTCACCAGTGGACAGTATTCACTCTCTGTCTGCAGGACAGTCTCAGGAGCTCTTAGCCAGCAGCCAGGTTCCAGGACTTCTTCAACAGGACTGTCTTTCACCAGTGGACAAATCTGGCAAAACAACATCAAAACAGACAGACAAAGTACCAGCAAAACAGCCATGTCTCCTCAGTCCTTGGCAGCTCTGGGGGCAGGTCTCAAAAGTCCAGGGCGATTCAAAGTGGCCCTCAGCAATCCTCTCAGTCTCTCTCTGCCTCCACAAGGGTGCTGCTTCCAAAAAGTTCTTCTGCCTCTCTCTTGTGTCTCTCCAAATCTATGTCACCAGCTCCTCCCAGTTCGTGTCTCTCTTTTCAAGTCAACAAGTCCATCCCACAGGTGGGATTAACAAACTCTGGGTTTTAACACAATCAGTTTGAAAACCAAGCCAATACAGGGGGATCTTTATATTCCATTACTATCACATCCCCTCAGCTGGCTTTACTCTTTAGGGCCTGAGTGGAGCTTTGAATGTTTTTGGTTTGTCAAAGCCAATTTCAAGCATTTGCTTCCCAAGCCAAATGTAGGCTTTGTCCTGATGGATGAGAGGAGACTGGCTGCCCAGGTTTCTTCATTCCACCTTCTCCCAAACATCCCCAGCTGCCATCAGCACACTGCAAGGAGAGATGGCCTTTGTGGAAGACCCGATGTTTCCCCCTCCTCGGCTAATGGAGCAATCACTGATCTCATCCAATAAGAAGATGAGAGAAGCAGAACTTACTGCCATCTCTTCTTAAAAGATTTTATCCTAGAGTTGCGAATGAGACAGACCAAAATGGGAGGGAAAATATTGGGTGGGCTGCTTGCTGCATCATCATTGGAGTCTCAGCCCGGGAAAAATCAGTTTCTAGAATAAGAGAAAAGAGGCATTTCTCATTCCCCGAGTCAATGAGGTAGGACCCAAAGTACATGCTATTTGGGGTCGGATGATTGTCAGTTATTGTATGCATCTGGATAGGTCACTTAGCTACGCTGAGACTCAGTTTCCTTTTAAAACGAGTAAGTGGCAGCAGCTTCCTCTGAGGCTGCGGGGGCTGGCAGCAGACACGGGGCTGGCTCACGTGGGGCTGTGGGCATGGACGACTCTGCAGGCTGAGAACTCACCGCGGGCCCGACGCCCTGGCTGCAACATCCTGTCCATCCAAGTGGATGGTAATGACATGTTTGCAGTGTAAAATGCCACCCGAGGGGGCAGTGGCTAAGAACCAGCCCTTCCTCACTGAGGCCATGACCTACAGGATCGGCCACCACAGCACGAGTGACGACAGCTCGGCCTGTCGTTCTGTGAGGAGGTGAATTACCGGAACAAACAAGGCCAGCCTATCTCCCGGCTGCAGCACTACCTACGGAGCCCAGGAGCAGGAGAAGATCTGAATGAAGCAATCCAGAAAGAAGGTGATAGAGGCCTTCGAAGAGGCCGAATGAAAGCTGAAGCCCCGGCTTGGCCTCCTCTTCTCAGACATGTACCAAGAGATGCCAGCCCAGCTCCAGAAGCAGCACCACCTGCAGACCTATGGCGGGCACTACCCACTGGACTATTTTGAACAGTGAGAGGATCAGGGGCTAGGGCCCAGACACAGCCATGCCTTGAGGGTCTGTCCCTGGCTGGGGCCCCCTTCCCTCCCTCCTGTTGCCAGTAAAGCTTGGAGAGGGGGACTATGCCAGACACTTTGATAAGAGAGGAAGAGGGGGATGAGGGTGAAGCAGAAGCTGTCCCCTGTCTGTTTGAACCCTTCTGACAGACAGAACTGCCCCCACCCTTAGCACACCTTAGAAACCCTTCCCTCTTCCTGGTGGTCACTGCACCTGGGAAGGTAGGGGCAGGAGGGGGACAGGACAATGATCTCTAGCACCTCCTGTCTGGGACAGGGCCTTTTTGCCAAGCTGGAGCTGCTGGTCCCTTAACGCCTAGCCAGAAAGACTCAGGGCTCAGAATGGGTCTCCCAGACCAGAACATAAATGGATTTATACCAAAGTGTGTCAGGGCTGGGAGGGGTCAGAAATGGTGCGCTTGGGTGGCTGGGAGGCAAATAAAGATTTCTTTGCATTTGGAAAAATAAAATAAAAGTGGAGATTCTGCCGCAGCTGAGGTCCTTCCCTTCGCATTCCTAGAGCACAGGTTGGTATGACTTCCACACTTGCACACTTGTACCCAATGGTTTTCCCTAGGTGGCATACATAACCTGCCATTTCTTTGTTCAAGGGGCTTCAGTGGCTTCCCATCAACTCTAAGACAAAGGAGAAACTCTCTATTTGGCCTTAAAAACCCATTGCTGTGAGGAACAATAGACAAGGAGCAACTGGGTTCAAATCCCGCCTCAGACACAGGTCTTCTTGGCTTCTGGACTCAAACTCTAGCCACTGCACCACCCAGCCATCTCCTCTGATGATCCAGGTCAAATGTTCTGCAAACATTGTCGTGTTCTGTCCACGTGTCCATGTGGATGATGGTGACATACCCCGAATTACAGGCTCACTGCCATCACCTTCCTTCAATTCTGGGGAGTCAAGTTAGCAAGATTCTTGCTCATGGTCCAGAAATAAATCGTTGTGAATAAATGCTAAAAGAGAGAAGCAGCCTGGGCGACAGAAGGGGAGCAGGATATGAAGTGCCAGGTTTGCAGGATCACCAGCTTAGGCCTAGAAGGGATGCCAGAGGTGGTCTCATTCAACCAACCCCTTCATTACACCCTCTTTACACACAGATAACTTAAAATCCCAACAATACCAAAGGGCACGTTATGTGGCTAAGAGACCCTGTCATTTCTGAGCATCACAGACTGCTCCCCGTAAAATCGAAAAGGGAGGGGAGGGAGGGGACTTGCCAAGGCCTTGCCACTAATCTGTTTGGCACTTAGTAGGTGGCTAATAAATGTGGATTAATTGACCAATTCACAAGCCAAGCAGGCAATCAAACTGCGGTTTTCTGAATGCACATCCAGCTCTCTTTAGAATCTGCATTCAAATCCTGGCTCTGCTGAGTGCTACCTATATGACCTCTTGGGCTCACAATCTCTTCATACTAATAGGTTTGGTGCCCTTTAAGATCTTAGCTGAAACTCCCTCAGGCATTGAGACTCCCTTTGAAAAACTTCAAATCATCTGTGAAGAGGCCGTTTTGGTTTCCACATGGGGTTGATGAGTAAGCTTGTAGTTATTAACCAAAGGCCAAATAACCTAGCAAGAATGAAACCCTTGACTCCTCTAAAGATCGATTTTTCTCCATGTTTGAGAGAAAACAATGATACTCCATCCTTTTTTCCAGCAATCATAAAGTTCCTGCAGGTGGAGTCAGTAAATCTTCCAGCTAATTCCAATGCCTTGAATAAGAAGCCTGTGTTTTTTGTTCATTTCCTGTGGGCAAATCTTTCCTTCTTTGAGGGAAAAAAAAAACCATTTGGTCTTTTTGGGGGGGATTGTGATTTCAACATGGACTATGTGTCTGTGAAGCTCAAAATTGTTGGCATCTTTTAATAATATAATGTACCTTCTTGTGTTGTTGGAACATTAATTATTCAGCAATCCAGACTCAATAAGATCAGTGTGTCAGGCGATGTACAAAGCCTTCCTGCTGCATCATTAATGAGGACTGTTTGCAGGCACACCATGCTGAAGGCAGTTTTCTCTAAAATGATTCCTCATATATCCAGGGCGGTGTGCAAAAAACAAGCCAGCAACCTTCCATCAGCCAAATTCTGCTGTTAATGTCCTTGGTTTAAAAACCTTTTCAAAGGGTTTTCAGACTTTTCAAAGGATGTTCAAAACCAACAATGCCCAATGGGCTGAATGAATAAAAGCCCTCTGTCAGTGACAAAATTAAATGCACTAAATGTAATAGACATTCTATAAGTGCTTGTTGTGAACCAGGCACTAGACTAGATAGTAGAGATCTCACGGTTGAGGCAAAGGCTCAGCTCTCTGCCTTAATTTACACTTAATTTCCTCTCTCACTAGCCCCTAGCCTCTTTTTGACTGAGGCAAAATTCAGGTTATTTGATGTATTTGCATAAATGAGTTAGCAGCACACATTCCAGCCACTGTGAATAGACAGGCACAAGGAGGGGATGTTGGAGAAGAAGGAGACCTTTCCCTAGAACTTCCCTCCATCCCAGATGAAGTTGGTCCCACTACTGGGGTCAGGATGTGGCTCCTGCTCAGAGATTCCTGGAGGGTTGGTGGCTGTCCATCACTCCAGGTGTGGCTCAGGTCTAACTTCTTTTGCCTTTGGTCAGTTCAACTCTAACATGTGCAAAAAGAAATCGTTGAATTAGATGACCATTTTGGTCCTTCCCAGCCCTAAACCTATGATCCTAGAACTGAATGAAGGAGAATTTTTTAAAAGGAGCAAATTACATCAAGGATGATAACAATACAGATATTACTTGTCAGAATCTATGGGAGGCTATTGACGAATATTGAACTCAGAAACAAATTCATGACTTTTAAGGACAATATAAGTAAGAAAAAGAAGGTTAATGAACTGAATCTAATCCTTTGAAATAAAGAGCTTGAAAAAGTAAAGAACCAATAAAACCCAGAAATTACAGAGATCAGAGCATAGATAAATACAGAACAGAAAAGAATGGGACTGATAAAAAACCAAGAACTGTTTTTTTAAAAGACTAATTAAGTTGCTAGACAATTAACAAGTCTAATCACAAAAGAAGAGCCCAAACCTAGAGCACCAAAATTGGGAATGAGAAAGGAGAGCTCAGCACAAGGAAAACAAAAATCAAGAAAAAGAGCCAAGACTGTTATTACCCCCAGCTGTATGCTAAGTAATGTGGGAATCCAAAAGAAATGTCTGGCTCTCTCCCCAAACTAACAAAACCAAATGAGGACAATAAAAAAAGCCCATGGAAAGAGGTGAAGTCTGACCCAACATAAAAGAGCTGCCTTGCAAAAAGCTACTGGTGCTAAACAAATGCAAGGTTGAATTCAACTAATAAATCAATCTGATATTGTATGGTTTGTTTCAAAACAGAACCTTCTGTGGGAAAAATCTATTGAGGGTCCTTAAGCTGAATGGGAACAAAAGTTGGAAAGAAAATCATATTGGTGAAATTAACTATGTAGATATCAAAATTCCAAATAAGATAGCTTTAACCAAATAAAAGATGGAAAAAATCCGTTGTGACCATGGATGATTTATACAATGAACGAAAGAGTAGTTTGCTTTGAGAGAAAATGATCAATACCATAGATCTTATCAATAGCATAAAGAAGAAAAATGTCATGCTATTATTATTACATGCAGAGAAAGCTTCCAATAAAATATAGTATTCATTTAGATTAAAACCATTTCCAAGCATAGATACAGAAGCCTCTAGAGAATAAGATTCAAAGTCATATATCAATTTGTTAATTCATATTATATACAATGGAGAAATGCTAAGAGGATTCTCATTTTGAAAGAGAGGTTTAAAAGGGTTGTTTATTCTCCCCACTATCACTTAACACATTTTTAGAAATCTTAGGAAGAGTTATAAGTACAGAAAAAAAGAAAGAAAAGGTATGGGAGTCAGCAAGGGAGAAATGAAAACTTTCTTTACAGACAACATAGCTGGATACTTAGAAAACCAAAGACCATCAACAATGCCCCAACCAAACCCCCAAATAACCCTAAAGTCAAAATCCAAACCCCTGATGGTGGTAAAAAGTGACCTTAGGGAAGTAAGAAGCTACAAGAGAAACTCATAAAAATGATGGACACTTCCATTCACTAACATCAAGAACCAACAGGAAAGGAAAAAGAGAAATTGCCTTTAATAATGACAAAACACATCACATATTTGGGCCTTAACTTATCTAGAAATACAAGAGACCTATTCAAAACCAACTTCACAGTGGCTACTTTCCCTCTCTGGGACTCAATTTTCTCCCCTGTAAAATGGGGGTGTTGAACTAGTTGGTCTCTGAGGTCCCTATTAGCCTTAAATCTATGAGCTTATGACCCAAGAAGTGAAGGGATAAAGGGCTATACCCTGCTTATTATTAGGTGGAGTATAATATGTTACTGTTAATATTCCCTACATTAACTTGCAGATTAATATGATGGACATTGAAATGTCAGTAGATGAGGGGCGGCCAGGTGGCTCAGCGAGTAAGAGCACCGCCCCCAGAGTCAGGATGATCTGGGATCGAATCTGGGCTCAGAAGCTTAGCACCATACCCAGAAACACCTGACCGTGTAATCTTGAGCAAGTTACTTAACTCCAATTGCTTAAAAAAAAAAAGAAATACCAGTAGATTCTATTATTGACTTGGATAACCACTATGAAATTCATGTAGAAAAATAGACAAGAAAATGAAAAGCTATGAAATCAAAAGAAAACTGATGAATAGTGACTAGAGTTACCAGATGTTATGCATCATAGTTAAGAGTTTGTAAAGTTGGAAGGGACTTCATAGTTTATCTAGTCTGACACCTCTATTTTACAAGTGAGGAAACTGAGGCCCAGAACAGGGAAGTGAGTTGCCCAGGACTACGCAAGGCTGAAGTGACAGAGCCAGGATTCAAACTCAGCCTCTCCAAATGCCAGTTTTAGATCAGCTAGAACAGCAGTTTCCCTCTGTTGGTTATTTCCAATGGGTGTTCCATATGCTCTGTTTGTAAATACTTGTTTCTGTGTCGTCTTCCTCATTGGACTGTGAGCTCCTTGAGAGCAGGGACTCTTTTTTTATTTTGTTTTTATATTCCCAGCTGCTCTGCCTGTTCCTGGAATATAGTAGGTATTTAATAAGTGCTAATTGATTGACTTCGCAAATTTGGAAGATCTTCCCTGCCCCTAGGCCAAAGTGCACCTGAAGCCTGGTGGGAGGCTTGTTTTTCAGTAGATACTTTTTGATTGGCCAGTGGGTCAATAAGGTTGTTACATTCTCTGAGCCAGGAGAAGGCTATATAAGCCCTGATGTGTAGCTTTGTTTTGGGGGCTCACTTTGAGAAGTGTTCTGTTATTTGATCTGTATTCTGGGAAGCCGTTATCCAGGGTCCCCCCAGCTTTGAAAAACCCAAATGTGAAAACCCAGATGTTGACTGGGTATGGATGTAATGGTTGGACAGTTTTGAAATCTGTCTACTAGATCTGTTTCTGTCTTGATAATTCTGCCTGTGTACTTTGAAGTTTGGGGTGCTGACCTTTTCCCCTGAACAAGGTAAACGATATATGTCTGACTGATTAAAGTAAGCTTGTTAACCCATTTTGAGTTGCTTTCCTTTATCAAAGCAGATCCAAGAACCTGTGCTAGCAGCCACCCTGGGAACGCTGGGGTGCTTGCCGCTACACATAATTTCAAAAGTATAAATAATAATAACACTAATTATACATAATGAAATAATAATAAAATTGCTTAGAATCAGAAAAAAGTAAAAACAAGTAGAATATATTAGAGAACCCAGAGATAGTACCCAACACATGCAAAACATCTTTTTTCTTTTAAATTTCTTTATTCATCTGTTCATTTTCTTGTTTGTTTATTTATTTTAGTTTAAGTATTCAGTTGCACAAGTGGAACTTTTGCCTACACTCATAATTTTATCAAGTTTATCCATTGTAAGGTTCCTGGGGAACTCCCTCCATTAATGCAGACAAGCACTTCAAAGGTATTTTAGCTTCTTGAAAAATTTGAGGAACTAAGAAGTTGACTGACTTGCCAGGTTCATGTAGGCAATACATGTCTAAGAGAGGAGTGTAACCCCTAACTTGAAAACTGACCCTTTTTTTACTAGGCCTTGCTTCCCTCTTTTTCCTTTCCCTGACTTTACCTATGCTCAGGCATATTTTCAGTCTCTCTCTCTCTCTCTCTCTCTCTCTCTCTCTCTCTCTCTCTCTCT
>NW_027186383.1:3456734-3458183 GCF_028583685.1 Petaurus breviceps papuanus
TCTCTCTCTCTCTCTCTCTCTCTCTCTCTCTCTCTCTCTCTCTCTCTCTCTCTTTCTCTCTCATCTAGGATCTGATCCAGCCATGCTTTGATATATACTAAAGAATGGAATCACTATTCCATAAAAACCATTTGGCTACACAGTGAAATAGGGGCTTGAGTCTATGTCTCACACCATCTAGTCCAACAAACTCCAATTGAACCAACCTGGTAAGTAAAAACTATATAACACAAAATGACTATGGAGAAAAAGATAAGTTTTGTCTCAATTCTGGAAAGAAGATTTTATCAAACAAATAAGAGAAATTATTGGAATCAAAATCAATAGATTTCAGAATGTGAAGATGAAAGGATTTCATCTGAACAAAAAACACTTGTTTTAAAATGAAAAGAAATGAATCATATTAAAAACATATTAGAAGTAAATATGTGAGATAAAGGTCTGACATCCAGAGTTGAGAAGGAACTGAACTATAACTGTAAGATTAAGAATACAGACTACTCAGATAGGAAGTAGTCAAAGGAGGTGAGCAGACAATTTCAGAAAGAGGAAATAGAATCTGCTCAATACAAATCAAAGCAACCTTAAACTAGCTCCGTACCGTAAGCAATATCTTTCCCACTGAAATGACAAAGATACTGATAAATCAAAAAATCCAGCATTGGTAGGCCTAAAGGAAAACAGGCACTCTGATGCACTGCTGGTAAGATTAAATACTGGTACAAACATGTTACAGAGCAATTTAAAATGAGTCACAGAACTCAATCAGCAAATCGGCTGGCCATTATTAACTTAACTGATCATAGACTTTATCCTGATGAATCTATCCCTGAAGCATCATTAAAAAAGAGGGAGAAAGGGGCTAGGTGGCACAGTGAATAGAGCACCAACCCTGGAGTCAGGAGGACCTGAGTTCAAATCCAGACTCAGACACTTAACATTTACTAACCCTGTGACCTTGGGCAAGTCACTTAACCCCAATCGCCCTGC
This sequence comes from Petaurus breviceps papuanus, assembly GCF_028583685.1. Taxonomy (NCBI): domain Eukaryota; kingdom Metazoa; phylum Chordata; class Mammalia; order Diprotodontia; family Petauridae; genus Petaurus; species Petaurus breviceps. The sequence continues at coordinate 3,457,725 of NW_027186383.1, forward strand.
TTCCCCCCCTCCAAACAAGAAAATAAGAGGGAGGAGCAGATATATCTATACAAAAATATTTGTAACCACTCTATTCATAGTAGAAGAAAAAACAGGAACCACCTATATGTCAAATAAATGGAAATTCATTGAATAAAGATAGTATTTTAATGTAATAGAATATCATGGTAACAGTAAGAATGATGACTAAGGAAGACTCCAGGTTATATGGAACTATCAATACAAAGTGGTAGAGAGTGAAATCAGCAGAATGAAATCTGCTTCTACATCTGCTCCAACTTAAAATAAAAAGTCAGCACAATTAACTTCATGTATATGTAGAAGGGGACACAGAACAAAAATATTTTCTTTGCGAATTTATTGTTGGTCACTCTGTCTCATTCTTCCATTAAAGGTTAGAATTTTAGGTAAGATTTTCCACCTGATCTAAGTGTTTTGTTGATTGTGGTTGCTTATGGA
>NW_027186383.1:3458193-3470693 GCF_028583685.1 Petaurus breviceps papuanus
TGATTGTGGTTGCTTATGGATGGCTCTTGCATTTCAATTAAAAAAAAGGTAGTTCAGGTAGAAAATTATGAAGTATATGAGTGATCTGGTTTGATTGCAAGATAATAATCATAACTTAAATTTCCGTAATATTTTAAAGATTACAAAGCACTTTAGAAAAATTATCTAATTTGATCTGCACAAAAACTCTGTGGGGTAAGTACTGCTGGCCTTGTACCCATTTTACAGATGAGAACATTGAGGCTCAGAGAGGTGAAGTGACTTTCCATGCAGTTAATATGATTTCCATGCAGTTAGTGTCTGGATTAGAACTCAAGACTTCCTAACGCTAAGTCCAGCCCCCCAGTCACTCCCCAACACTGGTTTTCTTCAGACTGGGAAGTTGTGTGAAATAATGCTGGAACATTCAGGGAAGTAATGTGTTGGGGAGAGCAGTGATTCAGACTAAGGAATCCAAAACAAAATTCAGCAGGGAAAGAGGCCATTGAACAGTTTGGAGTTAAGGAGGACAGATCCCTGAATCAGAATCAGAGGACCACCTAGGAAACAGGGTGGTACAGAAGACAGACCACTCAACAAATAGAGTCACAAAATCTGAGGTGACTTCTCACCTCTGCCACTAACTGCCTCTGTTAGCTGGAACAAAGGAATCACTTAACCATTTAGCCACCCCCCCCCACCCCGCTCAGTTGCCTCACTTGTAAAATGAAGATGGTCTCTAAGGTCCCTTCCAATTGTTTCTGCAATATTGTGAACCCAAGTCCTTCTACTTGCTATCTGTGTGAGCTGTCTGTACCTCAGTATTCTCATCTGTAGAAAGGGGGTTTGGTACCTCAAAGACCTTTTAGTTTCGGCACCAGGTATAAATCTGTGATCCTATATTCTTACAGGTTGGTGCTGGAAGAATATTTAACTGGCATCTGTATGCTAGGAAGGTAGAGAGTGGAGGCAAGGGAACATTTTACAGTTAAGTCTGGAGGGAAAAGGTTTTTTTGTTTACTCTGCTTCAGGAAATCTGCAGTTTTTTCTCTTCCCATCAATATTCAGCTTAACCGGGAGAAATCAGAGAACCTTGTGCTCTTGCATCCTAAGCCTTGTTTCCCAGCTTCTAAGAAGTCATAGCATAGATTTGGTATCAGAAAAGAAAAAAAAGGGGGCTGAAATGATCTTGGGCAGTCTTAAGGGAGGAGTAACTTCAGAAACGAGGAGGTAAGTGCCCTGTCCAGGGCAGACCATTGCTGGAGTACTTCATTCTTTTAAGCATTTACGAAGGATATTGGCAGGCCAGAGAGTGCCCAGGAGAGTGCAAAGAGAAGAGGACAGGTCAGGAATCCAGTTAAAAACGCCTGGGGATTCAGATACTTGGGTCCCCTCAGTAGCAATGGCTGACACAGAAGTGGAGACAGTGTCAGCATTGGCCTCACTCTCTGTGGGCAGCCTGGTAGAAAAGAGGCCCCCAGAGCAGCTGATGGAGGAAGAGGAGGAGCCTATGAATCTCTAGGGCTTCAGGATGAATAAACCCACCATCTCAATCCTTGTTGAGCTCAAGAGAAGACAAGTCCATTGTGAGGCTTCCAGAGGTCTCCTCCTCCCTGTGCATGATCAGATATTCTGTTGCCTCTCTATTCCCCCCTTTCTACCCCAAACTTACTGGGCTTTCAGGGATGTCCTTGCCAGGCACTAGGACATAGCACAATTTGGTAAAAGTTTCTAGTTAAACAATTCTCCACCCCACTCCCATCTTCAGTGCTTGCACTGTGTATACCTTGATTCAACCATCTCAGTATTTTGGAGAGTGGGCAAGCTGTCCCTCTCCCCCACCCCATTGCTACCCCCAAGCAGATGGTGCCAACTTCCTTATCTTCTCTCTGAGATACAACATAACTTAGAGGGAGCCTTAGCTTTCCCATCTTAAGGCTTGCCTTGCCTGTCCCCACATAGAACTGCCTTAGCTAAAGGGAAGGAAGTAAGGTAAAGATGTGGTCCAGTGAGAAGGGTTGCTCCTGGGGGCATCAGCACAGGGGCTTCCTAGCGCCAGCTTGGGGCCAGAAGTATTTATGTATGTGCATGTATGTCTCCTCCACAAAACTCCTGTGTATGTGCATGGTTTTGTTTAAGAAAAAAGAAAGAAAAAGAAAAATCTGAATAAATGTTTATTTGCTTTAAAATTGTAAAAAAATAAAAACCCTGGGGACTCTTAGCCTGGAAAAGAGAACATGACCCATTAAATGTCAGGCAGAGGAAAGTTTAGAACAGCTCTGCCTGATACAAGAGGGCAGAATCACATGTAGAAGGTCGGTTGGGAGTACAGAGACAAATGTAGATGGTTGTTAATGAGCTTTGATGTTTCCAATGTATCTTCCCTCCTGACATCCTTGGAAGAAAGAGAGCAGATATTATTTCTGCTTTGTCCATGAAGAAACTGAGGCTCATGAAAGTCACACAACTACTCAATGTCAGAAACAGAATCTGCTTTGATCCTCCTACTTCTGAGTCCAACATACTTTCTCTTAGACCTCTCTGCCTTTGTGGCTGTTGGGGAGAAAAGGTCCTTTTCTTTCAGTAACTCTTTCCAATTTGTCAAAGTGATGGAACAAGGGAGGAGAGAGGGAGGGAAAGAAAAAAAAAGAATAAGCCAATGAATACAAAGAAGGAAGGAAGAAAATGTGGAAGGAAAGAGGGAAGAAGGAACCGAAGAAGGGAGAGAGGATGGAGGGGGGGAAAGCCAACATCATTAGCAAAAGAAAAAAGAGGGAAAACACACACACACACATACTTTCAGATTTGAGTTATCATTGTTTTGAACCAACAGATCGTTGTCATTTCCAAGTGGGACCTTACAACAGATATTATCCCCAGTACTATCTGTCACATGGTGATGAAGTAGTGATGAGAAGAGGCAGAAGCTCAAAAAGATTTTGAGCTATGATACTGTTTCTTTGTTTCACCAGTATAGTTTCCATGTGCCACAAGGCAGGAGTCTGAGAGCCAAGAGGCATTATATTGAATCAGGAGCCATTCCTCCTCTTTCTCCCCTTCCCACTACCAAAGAGTGTCAAAATATTTTGAAGACACCTGTTTCCCAGAGCTAAGGTCCAACAAGAAGGCTGTGCCTTGAGCTTGGCATAACAACAATCCTTTGTACTCTAGATGATCTCACCCTCTGACAAAGTGTATTGCTTTGACCAGTACCAGGTATTCACTGCCCCCTCCCATTTCCCAGGGAACTGAAAGCCAACATACTGCACCCTAAAACCATCCATCACATTTCTTGACATGATCACAATCCTTATTTCTTGTAACAGCTAAGTGAACCAAACCAGGTACTTAACTCCTGTTCCCACCATGCTAAGTCTGGTTCTGTACCCCACTGTGAGACAATCAAATTGGATATTATTCCTATAGGAGCCAGGGATGTCTGCATTTTTCACACATGAGCCCGCCCTGGGAAACTGCTACTCAAGACCTAAGAATGATTATGTCATGGTCCAGCCCACATGAGGTTTTTATTTCTGCAAAGCACTGTCTTGCCCCAGCATGTTAAACCCTCCTCCTCAGGAGGATTTCTGCTTGCAACCATTTTCTCACTTTGAAATTAAACCTCTGTGTTTGTCCTGACTCTCCTGCTTGGTTCTGGTCCAGTTAACATTAATTGGTGTCAGAAGTGGGATTGTTCATGAAACTGAGCCACATGGACTTTCTGGTACCAGCAGAGTACAGTAGGTGCCACTGGAGATTTAAGTCTCAAGTGTCTAACCCCCCCCCACCCCCCTAATCTAGTGAGTCCTCTTCCCTTTGTTCCTGCCCCAGTCTCCCAAACTCACCCTTGATTGAGGTCACCTCTGTGAGGAAAACTCTAGGACCCCTCTTTCAACCCAGTTGTGGTAAGGACATCCTATGTACACCTCTGTTCTCTATACAGGTCTGTAAATTTGCATCTATGTTCCTTTGGGTTTTTTTTTGGGGGGGGCGGTTCTGCACACCTCAATGTCATGTGCCTCCCCTAACCAATTGTTCTTACTTTCTCTGATTTTTACAGCCTCCAGGCCTCTGAAGATGAGGAGGCTCTTATCTGCCTCTATTCTGTCTTTGGCCACCTGAAGGCTAAGAGAATGTTAGGTTACATTGATGAATGACTGACCTCTGTAATTTGGTTCCTCTGTATACCTCTGGTCTGTGCATGCTTCTGTTTTCTTTTTTTTTCTGCACACCTCAAACTCTCTGTCCCGAGCTAATTGGGTAAAATTAGATTTGTACACTTTGTTGTTTGTATGTTTCTTTTCATTTTGTCTTTGTATTTTTGTAAGATGCAGAATGTCTGTGTTGTATTTGTGCTGTGAGTTAGATTCTGCTTCCTTGAAAGATTTATAATCCATCCAGCCAGAAAAAACTTCTAAGGGCTGTAGCCAGAAAAGAGAACATTTGGAAATATTAATGAATTTCATAGTTGAAGCAGTTCTGCCAGTAAGATCTAGTTCCACCTTAGGCTTTCTGTAAGAGATTAGATTATTAGAAAAGAGAATAACCTGTAAGACACTTTTTTTCTACTGCTTCAACACTGGTCAAGTTGGAATTATAGAAATAAAGATAGATAATTAAAGTTGTAGAATCACTAAAACCATCTTAGCATATTCTGGACATTTGGAAATTAATCATTAAGAAGTCTGGCAATTAAACATTTTAAGACTGCAGGAGAAAACTCCTGAGACTATGGAGTAATTACAAGAACTCACTCCATTCTGAAATATCTTAGTAAGTTTTGGGGTACCACTCTGTAGGATTTGTTTTAAGAAAAAATAAGAATTAAATCTTATAAACGTTTTTAAAAAGCAATTGACAATATTAATAGCTTCATTGTTCTAGGGCAATAAAGGAAGACAGTCTGGAAGTAATCCCAGAGTGAAGAGAAAATAGGTCAATGGTTTGTACTTCATAACAACCTCTTTTTAACCCTTTCTTGACATTTCAGTTTTTATCCTGCCTACCTCTAAACAAACTAAGCTGACTATTTCTGATTGGCAACATTCTGACATTGGGTTCCCCCCTTGACACCACAGCTAGCAGAAGAGGATGAAACTAGTCCCTGAGTTCTTTCTGCACCAATAGAAAATTTCCAATAGGAAATGTCCCTTTATCAACGAGAAATGCAAGTTAGAGGCCTGCTTTTATTGTAAGAAAGATGATGTCTGGAAAAGAGAATGAAGAATAAAGCCTAGGAAAGATGCTGGAAAAAAAAGGAAAGTACCCCAGAAAGTATTGAGGGATCCTCCTCACAATCCCAATCATTCAGCAACTATCTTCCAGGATTACTGTGAGGATCAAATGAGATGTTTGTAAAGTACTTAGTACAGTGCCTGTCATGTAAAACACACTATATAAATATTAGCTATCATTTGTCATTAATGCTGACAACATGACCCAAGTTTGGCCTATTTTGCTGGCAGATATGTACTAGGAGTTATCTGGACAGGGTCCAGTAGAAGTGAAATGTAAAATGCCTAATTACCCATTCTTTAAGCTGTTTTGTATTCAAATGGATTTTACCTATTCTACTAGAGTACTAATAGTTATAAGATGCTTTATAGCTATGAGACCTTAGGCAAGGCACTTAATCTCTTGGCCTCAGTTTCTTCCTCTGAAAAGTGGAGATAACAATAGCATTTATATTACAGGGTTGAGTTGGGGATTAAATGAGATATTTTTTATAAAACACTTTGTTTTTTTTGTTGAATCATTTCAGCTGTATCTCCATGACCCCATTCTGAGTTTTCTTGGCAAAAATATTGGAAAGGTTTTCATGTCCTTCTCCAGCTTACATTACAGAAGAGGAAACTGAGGCAAACAAGTTAAGTGACTTGTCCAAGTTCACACAGGTAGTAAGTGTCTGAGGCTGGATTTGAACTCAAATCCTCCTTACTTCAGGGTCAGCAGCCCAACCACTGCACCATCTAGCAGCCTTATCAAGAACTCTGCAAACCTTAAAATCCTAGATAAATGTTAGCTACTACTACTACTACTACCATCATCACCACTACTATCACCACTACTACCACCACCACCACTACTACCACCACCACTACTACTACTCATAATTATTTTTTTTTATGTTTAGTCTTTCTTATGTGGGTAAGAATAAATTACCTGATCCACATTCGATTTATTATATTATATTATGTGCTATACAAAATCTTTGCTATACTGCCCCTTATGAGAAGACGTCAGACACGGATTATAGGGAACATCATTCCCGAGGGGCTGACATAGGGAACACAATGAGTCAATGAATGGGAAAAAGGGCGTCTCCTCTCCCTAGAGGTCAGGTGTCCCAGGACAGATCCCAGTCTAAACCCAGTCTGACTAGGTACAGAACCAGGAGTGACAGTGTACTCCAGTCCCTGCGGGTTCAGCCAAGTAGGTCTCTCAAGGATGGATCTCAGAATTTAATTGTGGAGTCTTGGGTTCTCTGTGTGCAGTAAGCCCAAACAAATAGGCTATACTCAGTCTTTGATTGGGGTTTTAAGTACCCAGCAGACTCACTGGATTAGAATACAAAAGGTCTCTATTTAAATTCTGGTTTAGTCATTTAATAAATTACAGAAGTGAGGTTGTAAAGGATCTTTGCACTGATGAAGAAACTGAAGACCAAGAGACATTTGTTACTTGCTAATTGTCTCACTGATAGTAAGTGTGACAGAGACCTAACTCCAAGGCTTCCAACTCTCATTCCCTCACTTTTCAGGTGTTTCATACCCCCGAGCACCTCAAACTAATATTTTCCCAAAGTGGCCTCTGTCTTTTCCCCAAACCCACCATTTGGGATCTGTTTTTTGCTCCTCCATTTCTGTTCATAGTACCACCATTTTTTTAGTCACCCAGTAAATAAACCCCAAAGTTATCTTTGACTCTTATCTTTCCCTCACTCCTTCCCCATCCATCATTCAACAACTCCAAACAAGACTACTTCTAAAGCATCTGAGAGCAAAGGATTTGGTGTCAACAAATGAGGCTTAGAATCTCAGTTCTACTACTTATTACTGAGTGGTCTTGCTCAAATCACTTTTCCTCTGTAGCCCTCCATTTCCTCATTAGTAAAAAGAGAATCTGACTCAATTACTTCCAAAGTCCTTTCCAGCTCTATATCAATAATTCTATCAATGAGAACTACTCTTTATTCCTCTTACCAATGAATTTAGGCAAGGCCTACATCATATTAGGGGGCAGAGGGAAGAAGAGGGAATTTATTCCCATCCACCTACATTGGCCATAGTGCTTAGAAGCAGAAATAGAGGAATGATTGCCTCAGTTTAAGAGATTGTTGGTTTATCAGTTTGAGAAAGTCCAAAGAACAAGTGAGGGTGCATGGAAACATACTCTAAAAAGACACAGATATAAAAGAACCATCACTGAAGGGAGGAAGTTTCAAAGAACTGGACCACTGGCAGTAGAGGAGAGAGCCAGCTATTAAGTAGAGAAAGAGCTAGGTCTTAGTAACCAAGAACAGTGCTGCTGTGGAGACAGTCAGACCTGAGAAACAACTGAGCAAGTCACCCAAAAGAGACAATGTACTCAAGGGGACCTACATGAAGAATCTATAGAGAAAGAAAAGTTGTGCAGAGTCTGATGTGCCTAGAATTGTGAGATGCCTTTGTCTGCAGTGCATTCTACATATGTGCCTATCACTGAACTTAAAAGTTTGAGCCTGTCCTTTTTCAGTAGATCTGTGTACATTTACACAAGATTACACTGTAGGCTTATGGGGGAAAGCTTTTTTTTTTTTTTTTTTGCTTTGCTATGTCAGTAAATGCCTTCACTAAGAATTAATTCACCAAGAGTTAATATAAGCTGAGTCTTCATGGAAAGCAGACTGGCAGGAGCTAGTGAGCTGTGTAGTTCAACCACAGGGTTACCCCAAGAATCTGAGGGAAAAGCCACCCTCCAGGGACCAAACCCTCTTGAGTAAATGCCAGGTTGGAAGGAATAACTGCTGAAAAAAATAGAAAGTTCAAGAAAGTATTCTCAAGGTAGTCAATGGTATGAACCGTCCATTGGCCCCAAGGGTATCTAAGAAATAACATACACTTTTCACTGAGTCTTCTAAGAATGGATACATTTTAGGGCTACCCAACTAAACCTAATCTAACCAGAAGGCCATGAGGGAAAGTGGGCTATTTCAGATTCAATTTTCTTGCAAACAACCTAAAAGGCACTTTTATAGCCTATAGGATTACATTATTTTCCCAAGCTACACAGATAGGTCAATTGCCCTGTTTTCCTTCTGAAAGACATTATTGAGAACGGTATCACTTTTCAGAAAAGAGAACTGAAATGCCATCTCTAAAGACTTGAAAAGCCTGGAAGGGAGAGGGAAGGAGGGAGGGGAAGAAGGAGAAAGGAAGGAGGAGAGACAGGAAGAGAAGGGGGGAAAGGAGAGAAGAAGAGGAAGAGGAGGAGGAGGGGGGACTGGAATGAAAGAAGGATGGAGGAAGGAAGAGAGAGGAGAAAGAATCAACTTAATGTATTCTCATCACTTCATTCATTCATTCAACTGCTGAACAAACCTTTACTAAGCACTGTGCCAGGCAATATTCTCTGCCGAGTTCTTGGGATTTCATGCCAAAAAGTAAGCAGTCACTCACCCCAGGAGTCTCCACTCTCCTGGGGAAACGACAGGGTCCCAGAAAAGCAAATACAAAGAGAATCCAAAGCCATGGGGCTGGGGTTGAGCACTGGCCATCAGGGAAATCAGGATAAGCTTCCTGCAGGAGGTGGCTCTCATCCTGATCTTTGAAGGAAACTGAGAAATGAAGAGAGGCGTTCCAGGCACGGGGCACAGCCTGGGCAAAGGCAAGAAGATCATGCAGAGAGAAGAGCAGGCCGGTTGAGCTGGAGCAGAGTGAAATCCTAAACTCTTTACCAAGTTTTCTCCCTGAAGGAGAAGCAGCAAAAGGGAAACTGTGGTTCCTGTTCTCAGGGGGTCTCAGTCTAAAAAAGAAAAGCTCAGCACGCACGGCACCATCTCTTTTCATGTTGAGAGCTCTGCACTGGTTGCCAACATTAGCACAATTTAGAGACTAGATTCCCCAGCACAGAATCTTCACAGTTCTAAGTTGGAAGGGACCTTAGCAACCACAGAATCCACCCCCCCCAAGATTGACACCCTACAACCATGCCTTATGGCTAGAACAGAAAGTCTGTGATAACCAGCTTAAATCTGGAAAGTATTTCAGAGTTAAATTAGACCAACTCATCTTCCCATTTTGCAGAAGTGGAAACTCAGTCCAATATGGGTGAAATGACTTTCCCAAAGTCATATAAAGAGCAGAGGTAAGATTCGAACCAAGGTCCTCCGACTGCAAAATTAGGAGTCACTCCACAGTGTCTGACACATAGTGGCACTTAATAAATGCTTGTTGACTGACTGGGTTCATGTTTCCTCTGCATACAATAAATACCAGGCACTCATGAGGTAATACTCAAAACTTAGAGACTGGATTGTTTGGCAAATATGCAGCATTTGGTCATCCACCTTAGTTAGGTCCCTCCAAAGGCCATTGGCTCTTGTAATGGATGCCTCCATTCCACCTCTTCTATCAGAGCTAACCCTTGTCATCAGCTCAGTAACTTCCAGTGGCTCCCCAACACACCAAGGGCTTCCCTTGACTTTCCAAGCCTTCTGCAATATGGATCCAACCTACCTTTCTGGAGGCTTTAAATCAATGAGCCCAAAGGGACATAAGTGCACTGCTAGCTGCTTGTGGTAGGAAGGGGGCTAAAGAGAGGTGGTCCTGTTCACACTCAGTTCTGACTAATTAATTCAATCAAGTAATGTTTTTGCCTAACAATGGGATAATGGTGGAATCCAATCCTTACAATCATTGTTGTTCAGTCATTTCAATGGTCTCCAACTCTTTATGACTCCATTTGGGCTTTGCAGTTTGCCATTTCCTTCTCCAGCTCATTTCACAGATAAGGAGACTGAGGCAAACAGGGCAAAGTGACTTGCCCAGAGTCACCCATCTAGTAAGTGTCTGAAATAGGATTTGAACTCAGGGAGATCAGTCTTCCTGCCTCCAGAGCTGGTGCTCTTATCTACTAGCCCCTCCCCCCATAATCATGGGCTATTTTATGTAACTCTTTAACTTTCTTTTTCGAAGGTGCAGGATCGATCCCTCCCATTGGATTATAAAGTTCCCAATGGGCAGCAAGCATTTCTGGTAAGTACTTCACATCTGCCAGTCCTGACAGCATGAAGCATACCTAGGCAGGGTTAAGTTAGTCACCTGGATCCTTGGTCCAACCAGGCATCTCACACTTTGTATCCTTGGTTTCAGAAAGGACTGGGGACTAGAGCTAGCATGATCTGGTCTAGAGGAGAAGTCTTAGACCACCCTGCCCCCACCCCTGCACCTGCCATGGAGCCCCCTCCATTGTCTCCCTAGTACCTCATGGCCTACTGGGGGTGAATGAGGTAAGACCTGTGAAGAATCAGTGAATTCAATACAAATTTGTCCAATTAGGGACTGGGATACAAGGGGGGAAATGACCAAGACTGCCAGGAAGGTGCCTTCTATCAAAGGAAAACTCGTGCATGTGTGCAAGTGTCTACGAAATATTCAGAATGTCATTTCAGGCCTCATCCTTTCTTGTGCCTTGGCTCCTGCCTCATTTTCCTCCAAAGAAGGATCAGAGGTAGAGGGGAAGGGTGGGGTTGAGGGGCCTTCTTTAAATCTATCCTTCCTTTGTGTGAATGTTTTTCCTCCTTTTAAAACATGTTTCCTTGTAGGCTTTCCCCCGAAAGAGGCTGAAAAAGCCATCCAAAGTTTGATGCAATGATGTAATGCCCAGTGATGCTGCCACTCCTCCCAATATAAATACCCCTGCCTACACCGGGCCTCCTGGTAGGGGCCTGCCATCCATCCCTGACCATCTCTACCTCGATACTTCTTAAGGAGTATAACCCTGTCTAGGTTATCTCCAGACATCTCAGCCAGTAGCCTTTCTCAAGGGTTCAAGGAATCCATCCGAATGCGGAAAGCTTGGCCTGGGGAAGATTAATTTGGATGTCACTGGGGCTTTTCTGTTCCTAGCTATCTTTAAAGGTAGGAACAGACAGGCAATAGGGGACTGGAAAGAGAGCTGAGGTTGCCTGCCATAAATCCGGGGGCTGGTAATTCTCCTAAATCCTAGACTGACACAGAAAGTCATTTCTTAAGAAAATGACTGCAGCTCGCTTTGTAGCTGCGGCAGAGAGAGGATGCCCTCCATCGAGCCCAGGATGAGCCAGGCCTTCAATCCCCCAGCTGTTCCCATGACAACTGCACATAATGGGGGCACAAAGCCCTGAAGTCAGCTAGAGCATTCACTTGTCTCTATTAAAGGATGCGAATGGGACAAGCCAACCTGACATTGTGTCTGTTTCATTGGCCCTTATTCTCATCTCTCTTTCTACAACTCTCTCTTTCACTTACCGGGCAAGCATTTGCTAAGAGCTGACTGTGTAAGTAAGGCACTGCACGAGATGTTGAAGTCACAAAGACAAAAGTGAAAAAGCATGCCTGTCCTCAAGAGGCTTACATTCTAGTGGAGGAAACAACAGATATATGGAGGAATATATTCAAAAAGTATGGAAAGTCAGAGTCACCAATAAGGCTGCATTCAGCAAAGATGCTTGAGTTGAATCATAGGGTCATAGATTTAGAAATGAAAGTTACCATGGGGGAAATTGAGTCCAACTCCCTCATTTTCAAATGAGGAAATTGAGGCCCAGAGCAGTTAAGTGGTATGTCTAGGGTCAAATAGATAATAGAAATAAGGGGTGGTATTTAAACTCAGGACTTCCTGACACTGAATCTAGCACCTTCTCCAGTCCACCAGGACAGCTCGGTATTCTGAGAAGTGGAGATGAGGAGACAGTGCATCCCAAGGATGGGGGCTCACCTTTGCAAAGGTTGGATGAAAGGAGGTAGAATGTCAGAGCAAGGAGGCTGGTTATGTCAACCAAGTAACCACCATGAAAGGCTGTTGGGAACCAGGATGTGAAGGGCTTGAAATGTTTTCAGTGAAATTGGTCAGTGGGAGAGGGATGGGCACGAGACTGATGACTTTAGTGATAGAAGGAAGACCTGGATGAGGGTGGATCAGCACCTTCTCTGCAACTAGAAGCCCTTGAGAATTGTCTAGGGCAGTAGTGTCAGCCTCAGACAGGGACAGGGGCCACCAGGCTGTTCGAAGGATCCCTGTGGGTCTCATATAGACTTCGTTTTAAAATGGCATATTATCTACAATTTGCTATATTTGTATCGATTTTGTTTGACATTTCCCGATTACATTTTAATCTAGTTTGGGTCTGACAGACGCTATATTACCCAGGAGGGAGTGTTGTGGGCCCCCAGAGTCCATGCGCTACATGGTAACAGTTTGGATCCAGTGAGTGGCCCAGAGTCACCCAGGAAGGATTTCTGAACTGGGCTGCTTCTCCTTTCCTTGCTTGTCCTGGCGGC
>NW_027186383.1:3472018-3491822 GCF_028583685.1 Petaurus breviceps papuanus
AGAGAGAGAGAGAAAGAGAGAGAGAGAGAGAGAGAGAGAGAGAGAGAGAGAGAGAGAGAGAGAGAGAGAGAGAGAGACAGAGACAGAGACAGAGACAGAGACAGAGACAGAGACAGAGAGAGAGAGAGAGAGAGAACCTGCTTCCATCTGCATTCAGACACCATCAGTTCTTTGGAGGCAGATAGCATTTTTCATGATGACTCCCTTGGGATTGTCTTGTATCACTGTTATCACTGAAAAGAGCTAAGTCATTCGCAGTTGGTCATTGTTACAATGTTGCTGCTATTGTGCACGATGGCCTCCTGGTCCTGCTTACTTCACTTTGTATCAGTTCATGTAAGTCTTTCCAGGTGAGATACATGGGCAGCATCTAGGGAAGTCTAAGAGCCTCAGAGCTCAGGGCCGGGGACTATTTTCAGAAGATTTCTTCTCAGAGGCAGCTAGATAGACCAGTGAATAGAGCACCAACCCTGGAGTCAGGAGGACCCAAGTTCAAATGCAGCCTCAGACACTTAACACTTACTAGCCGTGTGACCTTGGGCAAGTCACTTAACCCCAATTGTCTTCCCCACTCCAAAAAAAGAAAAAAAGCAAAATAGAAGATTCCTTCTCCAAATGGGGCATTCAGGGAGTGGGAGGTTATCTGATGAGGAGACTTGTAACCTCTACATTTCTGCACCACTAAAGTCAGGGAAAAATATTATTGTGTAGATCTCCTGTTTAAATCACAGCTCTAGCCCCTGGGCCCTGAACACAGGTGAATGTGGAAGATTTTTAAGGGAATGCTTTTGGTGGAAATAACCTATTTGAAAGAGACTTTATGTCTATGTGAATTTTAAATTGGCTCTTTTTCTGGTTGTCATCTTTTCAAAAATTAAATTCATTGTTTTTTAAAATTAGGCCTCCCTGGGCCTGTGGAAGACTTGAGTCCAAATCCAGCCTCAGACACTTATGAGCCGAGTGACCCTGGGCAAGTCACGCAACCCTGTTTGCCTCAGTTTCCTCATCTGTAAAATGAGCCAGTGAAGGGAATGGCAGAGATACTCCAGTCTCTTTGCCAAGAAAACTTCAAATGGGGTTGTGGCTGATAGGCAGCCCCATGCTTTGCAGACTCATGTGCTGTGCAAATGAGAGTTAAGGATCGTTTTGTTTCCATCTAATGATAATCCACATTTCTGTCATACTTTGTGACTGAAAATCAGGGCTCCTGCTTGGAGGAGGCAGCATCCAAACTTGGCTCCTAAGGCAGACTAAACAAGGCCTGGTCTTCCTGCCCTTTCTTGGCTTTGGCATACCAAGGAGTGCCTCACTTAGTCCTGTTAAAAACAAGCCATTAGTTCTCACACACTGAAGGTTTACAAAAAGCACCATATTGTAGATATATTCTCATTTGATTGGGAGCCTGATGACCCAAACTTGAACCGCAGCTCTATCCTTAATCCCTCTACCATTGATCCATGGGCAAATGACTTGGCTTTTCTGAGCCTCAGTTTCCTCATCTGTAACGTGGAGGAGGAGGGATAAATGGTCCTTTCCAACTCTCATTATATGATCCTCACCATGTGAGATTTAAGTATTACAGGTATTCTTATCCCCATTTTAGAGAAAACTGAGGCTCAGTAGTCTGTGACCTCACAGCTCAGGAAGCCTCTGAGAGAGGACATGCATCCCAGCCCTCTGACTCACCTGGCTAGAAGCCCGGCGCTGTGTTGTTTTGTTCTATTTAACCAGGCTGCCTCTTTCAAGAAATCTTCCTACAGATGTGTTTTAAAAGAGAGCTCTTAGCAGCATATACATTAAAAACAATCACCCTGTTTTTCTAGATTTACTAATCTCCTTGGTCCCTCTCAGTCCTCTTTGCTTGACAAAGTAGGAATTTTCCCTCGTCCTCTGTATAAATCCAGTCACACTGTCCAGGGCCCTCTTGGCACAAAGTTCCTTTTGAAAAGAGCTTTGACCTTGACATTCAGAAAAGCCTCTCTCTGAGGTGTGTGGAAACTGCTCAGCTGCCTCTTTTTTTAAAGGAAAAGAAGCACCACCTGACCCTTTCCCTAGAAATACAAACCCACCGTTTCCTGGGAGCATCTCTGGTACACATAATGGGCCAGAGTATTTGTGTTGGGGGGGGGGGGTTTTAAGTTGTTATTGACTCCTATAATAACTACCCGGGGTTGGAAAGCAATCCCAGGTGTTCTTAGGAGAGATAACCTCATGCAAACACGAATAAGAGAGCCTCTTAATTTTTCTTCTTTTTAATTTCCTGGACCAGGGTTGGGATAAGCCGGTGTCACACATGCAGGAGTCTCTTTTTGTTAATGACCAGGGACAAACATCAAAGCTGGACAAACAAAAAGCATCACTGAGATGATTTTTCAGGAACTAATTTCGAGAGAGTAAAACCAGATCCTGGGCCACCTGGTTTGGCACGCTCCTGGGGGTATTTTAGGGGAGTGTTGGTGCTCAGCTCTAGCAATTAGACATGATGACAAAACTCTTGGGCAATGACTAAGCTTTTTAATTAACTCACTAAATCGAGGAGGGAGGGATGCAGCCAGGGTTCAGGGGCTCAGGCCTTGTCTCTCCCTCCTTCCCCCACAACAAGAACAAAGGCTGGCAGTCTGAATCTAACAAGATTAGATTGTTAAAACCAGCTCCCCAGAGGAGCTGCAAATGAGGAATTTTTGCACCTGGGACATATGACAGGAAACAGTCCCTGGTTGGGGGTGAGGGAGCCAGACGTTGTCCTGCAGAGGAGAGAGGTCCCTGAATGCCAGTGTGATGGGGTAGCTACCAGACAGACAAGGGCAAGCTCCCCTATCTGGTAGCTCTTCATTTGAACTAATTTTTCTTGCTAACAAGGCACTAAACGCTCGTTTCTGCTCTTCTGAAGCACTCTAAGTGTGGTCAGCACACGGAATTTGACACCCTAGGACAAAGCATAAGTAACCCCTCCCTTGTTATGCTTCTTCTCAAGAGGCTTTAGCGACCTGAGGCAAAGAGGGTAGTTCTATGGGCTGTGCTTGTCCTTCATTCTGGAAGAGGACTGGGACATCAGGGACATGGAGATATGACTTGCAGTTGGCCTGGCCTTGAGGGAGGGAGGGCCATGCAAGGTCACCAGCCTCACTTTCTCTTCCAGAGCCATCTGGGCAGATATGGATCAGGATGGCTGGAGGTGGCAAGGGTAAGAGAATGTCACAGCCGAGTTTCACCCAGTGGCTAAAATGGTTTCAGTGCCACTTCTGAAACTAGTTCTGGTTGCAAGTTGCAGTGATCAGAGCAGGGAACTGTGACCCCTAGGGAAGAATCAGGGGTGGTGGAAAGAAGGCTGGCCAGAACATGGAAAAAGAATTTGGAATCAGAAGGTCTGTGTCTACCTGCATGCCATGGTCTGATCAGCTTGCCTGCTGGGGCCTCAGTTTCCTGATCTGTAAATGAAAAGAGTAGTTTCTACGGCCCCTTCTAGGTTTAAAGCTATGCTGCCTTGGCTGGCTAATTGTGGGACTTCGGAATAAGGCATTTGGCCTCTGGATTCTTGGTGGTGAACAAGAGAGAGTCTTGTCTCCTAGGTAGGTGGTGTTCTGCAGCAAGTGGTATATACACACATTGCTGCATTTTGCAAACAAAACAAAACTCTGAGAAGCTGCCTCGAAGCTGATTTCAAGGGTGCAAGGAAAACTTTTCTGTGTCCCTCCCCTCCCCCCCCCTCAACCCCACCCCCAAAATGACTTCACCTGTGCAGTGATGCTTGGGATTAGGAAACTGTGCACAAGGCTTTTCATCCACAATTAGATTCAAGGCTTAAATAAAAATGCAAATTCCCCTGAGGGGAAGAACCAGGTGACCTCACTTCAGAAGCAGGTATGAATCAGAGCTTCTGTAGGTGACTACTGCTCTGACCTTGGTCAGTCTAGTCCCTATCTCCAGCCTCAGATCACCATCTGTAAATCAAGACAGTTGGACCCAAGGAACTTTAGAGTTCTTTCTAGCTCGAGGATTTTGTCAGTCTATGATTTTCTGGATCCTCATATTCAATTGCCAAGTGGAGATGAAGGTGACCTCAGTTTTTGGAAACTAGAATCAAGCAAGGGAAAAGATGCAGATAAGCATTTATTAAATGTGCCGGGTAGTTCTACAATGTTGTGCTCGACCAGGTTCTGGAAAATGGATGATGCTCTCCAACTTCCCAGTCACCAGTGGAGAGAATCAAGGCTGTGGGATGACTCCTGTTTTCAGCAACGTTGTCAAATGCCCTCAACAAGGTCGGATGTAACATCAGTGTCAGCTACTGCACTTACTGCACTAAACGTGAAGTACTTAACTTAAAAAGGCTACAAGCCAAGATGGAAGAAGAGGGAGAGTCAGTTTGAGGCCTTTTGTTTGCAGGTGATTGTGAACTCAGTGCAGCCTCTGAGACTGAGAAGCAACAAAGTACTGACCAATTCTCTGCCACTCAGGCTAATTTTGACCTGACAATTAAAACTAAGAAAACACAGGTGCTCCACCAACCAGCATCGCATGGTTCATATGTGGAATCATTGGTTACAGGTAATGGAGAAACGAATGAGTGCTGTGGATAAGTCCACTTACCTTGGCAGTATACTTTCCAGGGATGTACACATAGATAATGAGGTTGACACATGCATTGCCAGAGCTAGTTCAGTGTTTGGGAGGCTCCGAAGGAAAGTGTGGGAGAGAACAGGTATTAGACTGACTACCAGACTGAAGGTCTGCAGAGCCGTGGTGCTGACCTCACTTTTGTATGTCTGTGAAACCTGGATGGTCCACCAGCACCACGCCAGGAAACTGAAACGCTTCCCTTTGAGCTGTCTTAGGAAGATTCTGGAACTCTGGCAGGATGAAGGCACCAGAGGCTGAGGTCCTTTCTTGAGCTGAACTGCCAAGCATTCAAGCTCTACTGCAGATCCCAGCTCTTTCTGATGTGATATGAAGGGACACACATACATATATACATAGAGAGACACATATGTCTAAAATATACAAGATCAATACAGTATAAGTGAGAGAGTCACTAGCAGCCAGGCAGGAACGTGGGCCTATTGCAAAGCCCTCTGCCACCCCCACCCCCAGTGACCACAGAGCCACATCCAGTTTCCAGGGATACTCTCTCTGTGTGTGGTCTCAGAACTCACCCCATGCTCTAACTGGGCTCCCACAAGGTCTATAGCAAACCTCAGTGGCTGTAGAACAGGGAGGGAAGAGATTGGGAGTGGCCAAGCTTTGGATCGCCTTCTCTAGCAGAGGGGAAGATATAACAGGTCTCAGAGAATGGGCTGACATTAGCTGTGCCTTTCCTTCATAAAATTAACTTTTCTTTGGAAACTTCCGAATTAGCCTGGCTCTGTCATTTACTATGGGACCTTGGGCACATAGTTCTCAGTTTTCTCCTCTGTAAAGGTGAGGGGTTCAGATCAGAGGGTCTCTGAGGTCCCTTCTCCCTTCCCCAGCCCCCCTTAATTCAAATACCTTTTCTCTGTTAATTTTTTTCCTTATTTCCCTGTATGTAACCTGTTTTGTATATATTTGTTTGTCCATTGTCTTCCCAGGCAGATTATAAGCTCCTTGAGGACAGGACTGTCTTTGGTCTCTTTTTGTATCCCCAGTGCTTAGAACAGTGGCTGGCACATAGTAGGTTCATAATAAATGCTTGTTGACTTTTCTATTCTCCTAGGCCTGCCCATTCTTCTTTTCTTTTCTGTCAAAATAATGAGCTCATAAACTTAAAGTTTAGCTCATTTCTGCCGAAAGATATTTCCATACGTCCAGGCTCTTTCAGATTTGACCTTTTGTAGTATCATAAAATCCTGTAGCATTAATAGACCCTGATTTATTACTACTTATAATAATAATGATGGCTAACACTTACGGAATGTTTGAAAGTTTGCAAAGCAGCTTGCATTCAATTTCACTTCGAGCCTCACAACAATCCTGCATGGTGAAGATTGTAGGTACTTTCATACCCTACTTTGCAAAGGAGGAAACTGAAGCTTGAAGATGGGAAGTGGGTTTACTCATCATCAGAAACTGAAATAAAATGAAATTTGAAGCAAAATTTCCAGACTCCAAACCTAGCCCTTATTCAACTGCTTCTCCAGTGGCTAGATGCATGAATTCTTTACACATTTTGCTATTCCAAATAGAGGAGCTGTTCATATGCATACCCAACAGTTCTTATTCTCTCTCAGGATTTTTTTTTTCAGATACAAGTCTAGCAAGGGAACTACAGGATCAAAAGCCAGGATCAGTTTTGAGACATAGATTGCCAGGCTCGGCTCCCTCTCCAAAATGCTTGTACAAACCCACAGTTCCACCAGTGGTGTAATTAGGGTGCATTTTCATTTAATTTTCTCAACCCCTCTCTCTCTTCCTTGTCTTTCTCTTCTCTCTCTCTTTTCTCCTCTCTCTCCTCTCTTTTCTTCTCTCTCTTTCCCTCTCTCCTGGTCTTTCCCTCTTCCCTCCCTTCCTCTCCTTCCCATCTTATCTTCATTCTTATCTTTCTCTTCTCTCTGTCTCTCTCTCCCTCTCTCCCTCTCTCTGTCTTTCTCTCTTTTTGTCTCTCTCTATCTCTGTCTCTGTCTATCGTCAGCATAGGAATAAGACTAAAGGCTGCTTTGTATTTTTCAGGCAATTTAAGCATCTTTTCATGCGGTTCTTACTAACATAGTTTCTCTCGGTATTTGTGTATTTATGTCCTGTGGCCATTATTCCCTTTGGTGAGCATCTTTTTGTCTTAAAGATAGGCATCCTTAGGTTCTGGGCGTCAGACCTTTATCAGATGTATTTAGCACAAACATATTTTCCTCTCTCTTTTTTTTTCATTTTATCCTTATGTAGCCAAGACGACACATTTTTATTATGGTTTCTATGTTTACTTCATTGGTTAAAATGCTCCTTTCCATAATGAAGCAGATGGAGTAGGCATTTTTCTTCCAGATTTTTTAAATAATTTGCTTTTATTTAGGTAATTCACCATAGAGTTTACTATGCTTTATACTGCCCAGGTTGGGTTCAAACCCTTCCTGCAGGTGTCCAGCCTTCCCAGGAGTTTTTACTGACTATTGGATTTATTCCCTGGGGTTTTGGAAATGGAGATCCATCAAAGTAGTATTTTTTTTTCTATCCATTGGGCTCCAGGGCTGGCTTTTGATTTTGCTTCATTGATCTACTTCTTAGTTTTCTCCAGTATCAGACATGTGTTTGTTTGTTTTTTTAATAACTGATGTCATATCGTTCCCTACGTCTTAGGATCTGATAGCTGCAATTCACCTTTCACCCATTTTCTTTTTCATTATCATTTTTCATATTCTTGTGCATTGATTATTTTAACTTGACTTTCTTGTTCCTTCTAATTCTATGAAATAACCTGTGGCTATTTTAACTGGTAGAGTTTTCAGTCTATAAGTTAATTTGGGGGATCTGAGATCCAGAGCTGGCAGAGACCTTGGAGGCTATCTAATCCAACCTCCTAACTTTACAGATAAGGAAATTGAGACCCAGACATATTAAGTGACTTGCCAAATATCACACAGGTAAAATGCACCAGAGGTAAGGTTTGAACTCAGGTCCTCTTGAATCTACAGCACCAGCATCCTTTTCATTGACTCTCATTACCACCTGGTAGAATTAAATCCTAATTGAGAGGATGGAATGGATCTCCATTTTTTCCCCCAATTATCTTTTGATTTCTACTAAAAATTATTTTGAAGTTGTATTTGTGTCCTGTCTGTTTTGATTCAATGTCCAAACGTTGGTACGTTTTGTCTTTGTTGTAAAGGGTCTTTCTCTTCCCAACTGCCCCTTTGGTTTCTGATAGTAGACAAGAGTAGAATGTTTGCGGATTTACCTTCTTTTCCTATTACTTTACAAAAGTACTTTTTATAACTTCCATGAACTTTTTTTCTTTTTGTTTTCTGTAGGTTTAGAGAGTGATGAGGTTGGCCAGCTGGCTGTGCATTCCTTTGGTGTTTTTTTCTCATTTTACTATTCTTGCTAAGGTCATCGATACTGTGATACATAAGATGAATGATGGCATTTATACGGCACATTTTTGTTCGTAAATGGCTTTAGAAGTATTATTTTATCCTTATAACAATCCTGGAAAGTAGGTGCTATTTCCCTCATTTTGCAGGTAGGGAAACTGGCAACTAGAGGTGAAATCATTTGCTCAGATTGACAGCCATTAGGTGTCTGAGGTTGGGTTTGGACTCTGGTCTAGGTCTCTGGACTCAGAGCTCTAGTTCCAGTGCCACCTGGATGATGGTTTTGAGAAAATCGGACATCTCTTTTAAGCCCATGGAGAGCTTTTAATTGGAGCGCTATTAGAATTTCTCCATTGCATATAATGGATTTGAGGCTTCCAAATCATACTTTTATCCTATTCTAGCAAGATCCTGACAATAAAACGGTAGACTCTGCCCCTGAGCTCTGATACATGACTTCTTGTGTTACTTTGGCCCAAGTTAGCATTCCCTTACACACCTGGGCCATATCCAAACACTGCCTTGCCCTCCCTCTCACCCTTTGCTGGGGTTGCCTCCATCTCTTGTCTTCTAGCTAGAAAGCAAGCTCCTTGAGGGCAAGAAGAGTCTGGCTTGTTTCCGTTTACACCTGCAGCACTTAGCACAGTGTCTGGTACACAGTAAGCACTTAATAGATGCTTTTCATTAATCAGTTCAGCTGATGTTTGTAAATAGCACCACATAAATGAGGGTCATGTTTTCTTGAAGACTTTGTCCGTATTGAAGCATAAGAGCACATCTCTTGGCTGCTGTTGTTGCTTTGTTAAGATTGATTGGATTGACTTTTCCTGGCATAGACACCCCCTTTGCATTCCATGTATAAATCCTCCTTGGTGATGATGGTTAATTGTTTTCCCCTCTCTGTCTCTCATATTTGTGAGCATTTTATTTAGCATTTGTGCATTGATGTTCTTTAATAATTTTGGTCTAGTCTTTGTTTTCTCAGCTTTTTCTCAGCTTGATTCAGGGAATCATCACTCCCGACACTGACCTTGCAGAAGGAGCTAGGGGCCCTCCTTCTTTCTCTATCACACAGGAACAATTTTTTTCAGTAATGATAGATTCAATAGAGACAGGTAGGTGGTATAGTGGTTAGAGCACGAAAGGAAGATCTGAGTTCAAATCCTTCCTTAGACACTTCATAGGGGTACTATAGTGGGCAAATTACTAAACCTCTCTCAGCCCCAGTTTCCTCATCAATAAAGAAGAGATAATAATAGTATCTATTTCCCAGAGTTCTTAGGATCAAATAAGATGAAAGATGCATCATAGACTTTGCAAATCTTAAAGTCTTATATAACTGCTAACTATTATTACTTCTACCATAATTATCATCTTGAGCCCACTGTCCTGTTTTCCGTAAGGTGGTTACTGAGTGACTTATCTCTAACATTGATCTATGCCCTTTATCTGCTTCTCATTTCATGAATTGGGTTATTTTCTACTTTTCTAGGTGCTCATTCATTTCTTTCAGATTCCCAATGACATCAGCAAAGAGTTGTGGGCAGCAATCTGGCAATTTCTTTGGGTTCTTTCGTCCTTGTTCTAACCTCTCCTTTATCATCACCAACTTTCGCACTCATCTATGATGATCAGGCTTGGAATTGTTTGGTGGTTTAATTAGCCTTAAAAAAAAGCAGCTCTTGGATTTCTGTAATACTGTATTTAATATTAGTTTGTATGTTTTTTTTAATTGCTTGAATCAAAATCTGCTCCTATCCAGGTTAGTTCTCTCTTCATTTCCTTTTCTATTTCTTGTGATTTGACTTCAACATGGCAAATGGTAAAGCAGCCTTTAAAAAAATCTATTTAGATCCTTTGTAATTAAGTGTGTTTCCTGTGAGAGGGATGCTTTTAGATTTTACCTTTTTAACATACTCTTTAACTCTTTTTTATTTTATTAGGGAGTTTAGACCCTTTGCATTTAGCATTATAACTGTTAGCTTTGTGATTTTCCCTCTGGTCACTCTAGCTTCAGGTCATATTCCCTGAAGGGCTTCTGACTTCATAGTTTATGATTTCCCTTCACCTACAAATAACACAATCCACCCTTACAATTATCATAGAGTTTCGAGGAGGCCTGAGAAGTAAAGGGACTTATTCACTGTCACACAACTAATAAATGTCACAGATAGGAGTCTCCCTGGCTCCAGGTCCAGTCCCTTATTTGAGATGGCTTCCTGCCCATGTATTTGAATATTTTAAATATTTCTTTTGATTTCACCAGTTTGGGGAACTCCCAGTGAGGAAAATCCTTATCTCAATACAGATCAACATCTTTTTGGCAACTTAGAATCTTTGAAAATTGCCTCAGTCACAGAGAATTTAGGGGATTTGCCCAGAGTCACAGAGTCAGCTTCTGTTAAGAGCAGGACTCTGATGAGTCTGACATAAGCTCTTTGAAGGCAGGAAATACCTTCCTTTTTTGCATGTGTGTAAACCCAGCACCTACTGATATGCTTGCACATAGGAGGTGATTAACAATTGCTTGTTGATTGACTGATTGATGGAAAGAGAAGTTGAGATTCTCAAGTATGAGGACTTCATCTCTCTCTTCTTCCTTCTCTTCCTCTCTTTTTTTGTCTCCCTCCCCTTCCCCCTTCTCTCTCTCTCTCTTTCCACATACACACACACGCTGATATACTTATGTGTGTATGTATGTATATATAACTGCTGACTTTCTTTCTAGTCTCATTTCCTCTCTGTTTTCCCAGGGTACTTTCCATGTGACAGGTTCTCTGATTTCTTGTCATTAACAAACTGATTGGTTTTAGGGTCTGTCAATAAAACCATCTCAGTGACCAGTTGTTTGGTTTTTCCCCCCTCTTGTTCCAGCTACATAGAACTCAAGGCCTGGAAACTTCATGAGCTTCTTTCACAGGCAGACTCCGGAAGAGACCCAGGTGGCCAAGGGCAGATTTTTATATTTCATTGACGCACACTTATGAGGGTACAGGTTGATTCTATTCCTAGAAAAGGCATTGAGGCTTCAGTCTGGGGTAAAATGAAGCAGAAACAGATTCATTTGCCCAGATGGACACAGACCATTGGGACCAAAGGTGCACAGCAGAAAAAGCACGTGTCAGGCCACATAAGAGCCCCAAAACATTTTGTATAGTTGAGATCTAGGCCTTCTGGAAAGCCTTCCAGAATGGAATAGAATGGGCCTCTGCCTGTCTTAAAGGGCCCCAGCCTAGATACAGGAGACAACAGGGCTAGGCTGAATGTGTTGCTGGGGTCAGGAGGAGTCTAACCCTTACAGAATCTGTCAGATCAAGTCAACAAGCATTTATTAAGCCCTTATGGTGTACCAGTCACTAGGCTAAGAACTGGAAAATACAGATGTAAGCAGAAATACAGCCCTTACCCTCAAGGAGCTTCCACTCTAATGGGATGCTGAAAGGGAGAGAAAAGAGTGGCTTGGGAGAGAGAGTCTAGGGAACAAGGAGTACAGCCTGGAGAGACATGAAGACACGGGTGGCTTGGAAGTCTTCCCTAAATGTGGGCTCTGGGAGGATCTAGCCCTCGGACGAAAGGGCTGCACGGGCAGAGTGAGAAGAAAGGTGGCTGCACAGGTCCTTTTGTAAAAATAGTGATGATGATTATAACACTTCTGTACTTTTTTACCCTTTTCTAACTCATTTACTGCTTTACGATTATTGTCTCATTATATCCTTACAAGAACTCTATAAGGTTGGTGCTGTTATGCAGAGGAGTAAACTGCACTAGGCAGGAGTTAAGTGACTTGCCCAGGGTCACACAGCTTCTTAACTCAGGACAAACACACTATGCCCTGAAGGCTTGGGCCTCTGCCCATTACAGGAGGACAGAATAGGAAGAGAGGGATCAAGGAACAGCATGAGGGATTTGGGTAAGGTAATGGTGAACTTTCCCATCCTCTCCAGGGATCTACCAGGAAATCAGGGCCTATCTTGGCATTTTGCCTACTGTCCTGCTGCTGCCCTCCTTTGCCCCTCCTGGACTGGTAACCTCCCCACTCCCACCACTGGACCAGCCCCTCTGCTGCAGCGCATCTCCCCTCACCGCCACCCGGAGCTGTAGAACATAGTGAGGGGAAGGAGGCCAGATGGTGGTTGAGGACAGGCCCTGAAAGTGTCTCTTCTTTCCTCTTCTCTTTTCCTTCCTCCCTGCCTTCTTCCTTCCCGATCCTTTGTCTTTCCTTCCTTCAGTTTTAGCAGGATTTTACAAACCACACTCTACCACTGGGTGGAGTTTTATACATTTTAAATTTGGAATGATACTAAAAAAAAAGAATAAATTTCCCTCCTACCCACAAACACGCACAAACTGCGATCCATTCATCATATGTACCCACACATGCTCCTTGCAGAGCTTTCAGAAAATAAAACAAAAGGAGAGAGCTTTAATTTGAAGTTAAAGAACTCTCCAGAAAACCAAGGACTCTCAGAGTCGGAAGGACCATCAACCCACTGCTCTCCCATGAATTGGCCCATGAGGGTGGCCTTGTAGATACTAGACTTGGAGTCAGGAGCCCCGAATTCCTATCTCAGCCACAGCACAGCCCTGGCTATGGGAGCTTGGACAAGCCAAGTTGCCCCTCTCAGACTTGGTGTTCTCATCTATAAAATGGGAAAGGCAGTAGTAGCTCCCAGGGTTGCTCAGTGGTGCAGAGGACAGAGCTCTGGGCCTGATGTCAAGAAGGCCTGAGTTCAAATCCAACCTCAGACACTTACTCTAAGCAAGCCACTTAATCTCTCTTTGCCTCAGTTTCTCCATCTGTGAAACAGGGTTAATAATAGCAGCCACCTCCCAGGAGTGCTGTGAGAATCCAGTGAAGTCCCAGCTACAAATGGCTTCCTTTTTTTTTTTTTTTTACTTTTTTGGGAGGGCAGTGGGGGTCAAGTGACTTGCCCAAGGTCACAAAGCTAGTTTTTATATTAAGTTTCTGAGGCCAGATTTGAACTCAGGTCCTCCTGACTCCAGAGCTGGCGCTCTATGATGGCTTCTTTCGGATTGTGTCTGGCACCTAGTAAGCCCTGTTCATGTTAATTATGATTCTTACTATGACAGGGAGAACACATTCTAAAGCACCCAGCTGCTCGGCTGTCCTCACATGTGGAATAAAGGATACCTGCTTAAAGATTCTTTCAGAAAATATCCTTTGTTGTCATATAGACAAGATGATTTGTCTGCAAATGTTCATTGAGCTAGACTGCTCAGCTCTGTCCTAGGCACAAGGGAAGAGGCAGGCCCAGGAGAGGAGACCTTTGTACTCAGAGAGCTCAGAGACAAGGCTTACAGTGTAATAAAATGCCTACTACGTGCAAGACACTGTGTTATATAACAGGTATTGAGACCAAAAGGAAACAGCTGCAGGCCATGCGTCCAGGGCTGCCCAGAATTCAGTGCTGAGTGATCCTGCACAGCCTGGGACAGTGAGAGGGACAGAGACAAGGGGAAGACCAACAACCCTCCAACACAAAGGAAGAGGCAAGCATCTCTTGGAGCTGCCCAGAGCTAACTCTGCCCTCTCCTCAGGGGAGACGGGGCATCCTTGGAGTGTGAAATATTCCCTGGGCTCCAGTCCATCAAGCATTTCCTGCTGACGTGTGGGACAGACATCAGGAACCTACAGAGTAACCCCTGAAGAGTCAGGGATGCACCAAGCTTGTAACAGCTGACATCTCAAGTCTTCAAGGACTGGTGATTCCAGCCATGTGTACATACCTTCCCATGATGCTGATAGCAGCCTCTTGACACCATGGCAGGTCTAATAGAATGAGCAATGGGTGAGGAGTCAGGTGTGAATTCTATCTCTGCACTTATTGTCTCTGGAAGCCTCAGTTTCCCCATCCATAAAATGGGCATAATATTTGAGCCTCTTACCTCAGAGTGGGGCTGCTCTTTGTAAACCACATTGTGCTATGGAAACAGGACTTATTATTCGTGAATTGAACCCTTGGAGCAAAGAGGGTGATGGGCTCAGCTCATCCAGACTCCCTGCTGGAGTCCTCTCCAGGCCTCCCCACCCCCACCCCCTGCCCCCTGAGGGGGCCTCTCCCCCCCACCTTGGATTGACTTCGCCTGCATTTGAATTTTTAACCTTAATTTTAATCTGCAGAACAAAACTAGTACTTTTTGCTTGTATTTATCTGAGTACCTGGGGCTTGTTCTCATAGACTGAAAGCCCCTCGAAGGCAGAGAGTGTTTCTCTGTGCCTTTGTATCCCCAGCCCCTGACACTGGTCTGTGGTTGCCCAGAAGGTGTGTGGCGTTCATTGATTGGTCAATGGAGCCCCCACACACATTTGGCCTCCCCACCCTCACCTGAAGCCCTCTGACCCAGAGCTCCTGCCTTCGAGGAGCCAGGAGCACCTCCAAGCCTCGACAGGGCTGGAGGAGAACCTTGGTGAAGGAATGGGTGGTGTCTCTGCAGAGATTTTGTTTTCATTTTCAAGTTGGTGCTTTTCTAGGATCTCAGATTGAGGGCTCCAAGGGAGCTCAAGCTCATCCAGTCCCTTTGTTTCATAGCTGAAGAGACCAAGGCCCAAAGATTAAAGTGACTTGTCCACGGTCACATGAGGATTTGAACCCAAGGCCTCTGACTCCAAATCCACTCCTTCCTCCAACTGTGAAAGTCCCTGAAAAAAAAAATTAGATTTAGGAGGATTCCTGTAAAGAGACATTGGAGACCTCAGTGGGGCCCCCAAAAACCCCCTCTGGGCAGGAACAGCACAGAGTAGGTTCATGGGCCTTCCCTCCACCAGGTCTCAGGGAGACACCCACACTCACCTCTTGGGTGATCAAGCCAAGGACCACTTATCAATTACATTCTACATGTGGCATCTGCTACTGGGCCCTGGGGAGACCAAGGCACTTGGGAACTCCCAGAGGAGGGAACTCCCCCTAGCAATGCAGGCTGGACCGGCTCAGCAAGTTATACTGAAATGACTTGGCCAGGGTCCTTCTGCCATCATGTGTCAGACACGTGAGCCCTGGGATTTCTGGCTTCAAGGCCAATTCTCTGAGCGTACAGAGGCAATAGCCCTGCCCTCAGGGAGCTGATGTTCTATGGGGCATATCATATGAAAATAGAGCAGGAAATGCAGGATAATTTAAGGAGGGAGAGAGCAGTAGTAAGGAGGGGGATCAGGCAGGCTTTTCTTAGGAGGGAGCCTCCAAACTGAGCTTTTAAAGAAGCAAATGATTCTCAGAGGCAGAATTGGGGGGGGGGCAGGGATGAAGGACAGTACCCTGTACAAAGGCGTGAAGGTGGGAGATTCATGCCATAGCAAAAGTCAGGTTGGTCTGAGGCATCAGGTTGTTGTGTTCGTCCCTCGTTCTCAGAGGCCCGTGGCATCAGGGAGCTGGTGACAGGACTTGCAGTGGGCTTTGATTGGAGGGAGGGAGGCTGTGCAGGGACAGCAGTCTCACTTTCTCCTCCAGAGTCATCTGGGGCCAGTGACCAGATATTCCTCAGGAGGACTGGAGATGGCCCAGGATGTGAGAATCAAGGCTTCCTTTAAGGAGTTCTTTAGGTGTATTAGTTCATATAATCATCACACCAATATTTTAACAGTAAAGAGAATCATGAGGTTTGAAGATTTAAAAAAATTGGTACCTCTGTATTCTAGGCCCTGGGATACAGAGACAAAAGCCAGGTGGCTCCTGCTTTCTGGGAGCCCACATCTCATACAAGACAACTTGTAAACAGGCAACTATGTGCAAAATAAATGCAAGGTTATCGTTTGGTTTGGTTTGATAGGGAAGGAAAGTATGAGCATTCCAAGGGACCAAGAAAGGCTTTGTGTATGAGGTATGTGTGACCCCAGATTGGGGCTGGGCAAAGCTAGGGATACTACAAGGCAAAAAGGAAAAGAAAGAAAGGCTTTGCCATCACTCAGGGATCCAACCCTCTCATTTTACAGGTGAGAAAGCTGTAAGTTAAGTTATTCGAGATCACACAGGTGGCGAGGGGCAGAAGCAGCACTAGAACCCAGGATTCCAGATTGTCAGAGCCTTTCAGCTGCATGAAACAGCCTCCCCAGCTAATGCAAGCATGGCCATGCCATTCTGTAGACAAGGAGCCTGAGAATCAGAGATTAAAGCATTTGCCCAAGATCACCCTGCTGGGCCGTGGCACACCTGGGAATTGAACCAGGGCTTAAGCCTCTGCAATCCACCTCGCCGAGCCTTAAAACAATACACTAGGAAGCTAGAAGGTGAAGGTGGCAAATAAATAGGAAAGCCATGGCAACGAAACTTGGACCTCGGGAAGCCAGGCCAGCAGAAGCAGCTCACTCTTTCAGGGCTCCCAGGAGGAGGCTGGAGGGATGAGTGCAGCCCAAGGCCCAGATTGAACCTGAAATGCATGGATGGGCTTGGGAGGGGCAGGAGAGGAAGGCCAGGCTTTAGGACCCCTAAGAAAGGGAAAAGGAATGGAGGTCCTTGTGCCCTGGGCTTGGCTGGGGCTGCAGGATGGTACCTGCATTTCCTAGGTACCTCTGGACTGATGCAAAAAATATCAGCCCTAATGCCCTGAGCCCAGTCTTGCTATGTCATTCAATATTCCTCAAGCTATGTGTTATGGGTAGCTTCAGCCCCAGGTCACTCTCGGTCACATCCAGGAGCTGGCAACATAGCCCCTCTCCTTCTAAAAGGAAGAAAGGGACAATCTGCCCCTGTGGATCAAAGTGGGAGACCAGAGCACCTGCTAGAAGCAGAAGATCAGAGGCCCCAGGCCTGTGCTCCCACCTCATTCCACTGAATGCTGAGTCTCCCCTCTTCACCCGCAATGCACTGGATCCTAGTGGGGTTTCCACTCCCAGGACCACAGAGGAGAAGTGACTCAGCTAAGGTCACACAAGCCCTAAGTTACAGAGCCAGGATCTGAACCCAGGTCCTTGGATTCTAAAGTCAGTTCTCCATTGTACCACACCACCCCCAAACACCCAAGCTATTAGCTAAGGGGCTATAATGGCAGAATAAAGGTGTTTGACTGGGTGTATCAGCAATGCCATATTCACAATGCCTATGGAAATTATAGATATGCTGATATAATTATCCATCACAAAATACATCATGCTTGCCATATGGGGGAATAAGCTAGAAAATTTATTAAGATGCCAAAAGACTGAGTCCCAAAACCAGAAAGTGAAAGCCATCAGAGTAGTTATGACATTGGCACAGGTAGATAAAGTAGAAAGCACCCACATTCTCAAGTCTTTAAAACAGAACAGGCTACCTCAGGCAAAGGTCCTCCTCTCCCCACTCACAGCAACCACCCAGTGTCCAGGAAGTGAGCTCCCAGCAGCTCCGGCCCCTGGCAGTCCTCAGCAGGAGTCCTTAGCAGAAATTCTGGCTAACTCAAAAAGGGCTTCATGCTGCCGCTGCCTCTGCTGCTGCTGCCGCCGTCACCGCCACTGCTAGCCACCGCAGGAACTCTAGTTTGGCTTCCGCTTCCTCTTGCTCTGCCCCTTCCTGCTACGTCAGCAAGTACAATGGGGCATGGAAGATCTTTAAATCCCATAACCCTTACACCAGGGAGCAAGAAGCTAAGGTCCCCCCCCCTACACACACACACACACACACACACACACACACACGCACAGGCCCACACAAGGACGTACACACAGATGCAGTCATCTTCATGCTGTTCAGAGCCCTGCACATAGCAGACAGTATTAAAGGAATGTTTGCCTTCTCATTGTGTCCGGGTTCATGACAAAATCCCTGCAGTCTAAGGGAGGAGACATGTGCCAGAGAAGCAGCTGCCACCCTCAGGGATGCTCCTGGGGACCGGGAGCTCCCTTTCTCCAGAGCCTCAAGCTTTTTCCCACAGTCTTGGCTTCCATCTATCTCCCAGGTCCAGCTTCACCCCTTCTCTCCTACATTGGTCATAGGTGCTGACCCTCTCCCCGAAGGCCTTGCTCCTGAAGGGCCTTGCAGACCCAATACAACATCAGGCTGGCCTCTGCAGTGGCAACCACAGTGGCAACCACACTGGCATCCCCAGGATGGCTGCTAGCTCAGGTTCTTGGATCTGTTTTACTAAAAAACAGATAGTTGTTTAAGGGGTCAATAATCTTTTGTAATTACATTCACTAGTTCAAGGAAAAAGTCAGCACCCTGAATGTCAGAGAAAATAAAAACAAAGAAAATAAAGAGAAAATACAAACAGAGAAATAAATACCAACAGACAGGGCTTCTAACTGTCTGAGAAATTATCACTGATCAACAGACAGATGCAGCTGTCTGACCAAGGCAATACATACATAGTTACCAGAGAGAAGCAGAAACATCTGGGTTTTTCGAAAAGGAGGAGGGGCACAGCTCCTTAACGGCTACTCAGAGTCTCATCTGGTCAAATCACAAGTACACTCTTCCAATGAGTGAGAATATATACCCTTCTTCAGGGTCAGAGGGCATCACAACCCTCCTGACTCAGGGCCTAATTAGAAATTACCAAAAGGTCTGAAAGCTTCCCTGCAAGCAAGCCTCCCCTAAGCAAGCTTCCCTTAATGGACTCTACTATGAGGTCTGTTAATGGGCAGGAAGATCTTATATCCAATTAACATTACAGCATTGTCCCTCTCTGAGTGGTCTCCCCATCTGTCCCACCGACTGCCTCCCTCTTCTCCCTATGGCTAATGCAGCTTCCAATCTGAAAAAGGGAGAAAGGGCTTGTAACACAGATGTAAATACAAGGAGAGGCCTATGCCAAGGACAGTGTCAGCTGGAGCAATCAAGGTAGGCTTCATGGAGAAGGAGGCACCTGCATTAGACCTTGAAGGAATTCAACCAATTCAGAAAGCACTCCCCTAGTACCTGCTGTGGGCAAGGCGACAGCTCTGTCCACCTCCCTCTGCACCTTTGTCCATGCTGCTCCTCAGACCCAGAATACCTTCCTTCATCATTATAACTGAGGATCCCTAGTTTCCTTCAAGGCTCAGCTCCAGCGGCGACTTTGGCCAGAGGACTTTCCTGACCCCCCAGCTATTAGTGCCTCCCCCAAAGCTGTTGTCTCTGCTTCCTTACATACACATGCTGTCTCCCCTGGCAGAATGTATACTCTTGAGAGCAGGACCACCCAACACAGTGACCCCCCAATGTGGTGGGCACTTAAATGGTGTGTTGATGATTGAGCCTACCAGAGAGCACCAACATGCTCAAGAACTTTCAGCAATGGGGAGCTCCCAGAGGAAACTGAGGCACAGACAGAGGGAGATGGGGGAGAGCAGGATCTCCAGGAGTGACCTCATCCTTCCATAGAGACTAAATACAGACATGAATGGAAATAGCCTTGGACTAGATTTCCGGAGACCTGCGTTCTTGTCCTTGGGCAAGGCCCTGCCCCTCTCTGGGTCTCAGTTTCCCCATATGTAGATTGTGTGACTAGGACTCGATGATGTCTAAGATCTTTCTCGGTTTTGTTTTATTTTTATGTTTTTATGATTCAGTGATTCTCAGTTCCAGGAGAGGGGAAGAAATCGGAGCTCCCTTCATTTCTCTCTTGTCCAGACTTGGCTCTTCTCCAATCCTGGAGGCTAAAAGCTGAATATTTTCTCTAAGCATGAGATGTTTTCTGTTTCAATTTTGTTCTTGGCAGAGAAGGAAAATATCACTTCTGACTCTCTCCCTCCTAGAACCTGGACTTAAAGCCCCTGGATAAGTGGTCTCAGAAGTTGGGAGAGAACTCTGGCTTTTCTCATCTCAGAGGAAGGTGTCAGTCAGAGTATGTGTGTGTGTGTGTGTGTGTGTGTGTGTGTGTGTGTGTGTGTGTGT
>NW_027186383.1:3491832-3496752 GCF_028583685.1 Petaurus breviceps papuanus
GTGTGTGTGTGTGTGTGTGTGTGTGTGTGTGTGTGTGTGTGTGTGTGCGCGTGCGTGTGTGTGTGTGTGTGTGAGTGTGTGTATGTGTGTATTTGTGAGGGACAGAGGGAAGGGAGAAGGGTAGGGGCTCCAGGTGGCCTCCTGTCTTCTTGTCCCTTCCATGCTGCAGACAGAGCTGATGCCCCCAGCCAGGTGGCCCTGCAAAGGAAGCAGCAGATGGGCCCAAGGGCTCCAGCATGAGCAGGGCCTCTGTGAGGGCAAG
Source organism: Petaurus breviceps papuanus (assembly GCF_028583685.1). Lineage (NCBI taxonomy): Eukaryota > Metazoa > Chordata > Mammalia > Diprotodontia > Petauridae > Petaurus > Petaurus breviceps. Next base: position 3,492,095 of record NW_027186383.1, read on the forward strand.
GTGACCTTGGTGCCGGGGCTGGACACCTGGCTCCCCACGGGACTGAGGGCCGGGCTCCTTCCTGCTAGGACACGGGAACATCCATCCTCCTCAGATTCCAAACAGGCTCCTGCACAGCCTGAGAGGCCAGGGTCTATAAGTGGAGATTCAGAAGCAGGGAAGGAAGGAGAGCAACCTCTGTGTGACTTGGGTACTGGGGGCTCCCCCAGATAGAGGGAATTCTGGGAAACGGCCCGGGGGCACACAAAGGCACATACATGCACACGTGTGTATACATCTGAGGCTTATTAGTTGAGTACAATCGTGATGCTAACATTCCCATAACACCTACTATGTACTAGGAGCTGTGCCAAGCACTCCACAGTTATTGTTCATTGGCTCCTCACAGAAACCCAGGAGGCAGGGGCTGTTTTATCCCCATTATACAGAGGGGAATCCCGAGGCTGGAAGAGATCAAAGTGGCTTGCCCAGGTTGTGCAGCCAGTAAGTGCCTGAGGCTGGATTTGAACTGAGGTCCAGCAAGGTAAAGGGACCAAAGTGACACAAGGAGTAAATGTCAGACCTGGGAGGTGACTTTTAATCTCCAGCTCCCCCCCCCCATCTTTCCATGGTTTCTGTCTGGTTGACTGGGACTTCTGCCCCACACCGGGTAGTGACAGCCTGGGGTGAGATCTCTTGTGCTCGCAGCTGCTGGGCCATAGCCCACAATGGGCTTGGGCCCTGCCTGGGCCCAGAATAAGGGAACAATTTGCCTTTAGAGATTCACTGCCCTCTGGGACCCTCTAAGCTGCCCCCAGGGCAAGGGAGGATCTGCTATTAGGGTCAATGGGGCCTCAGGTGGTTTCTGGACTTTGGTCCTCTGTCGCCCTTCCTCCCCTCCCCTCTGTGACCAGGGGCAGCAGCTGCATGCTGGCCTCTGCTCTCAACTCCCACCTCCAGTCACGACCCTGGCTTCCCCTCATCTACCCCTCCTGACTTCCCTCAACCCCAGCCAAGCCCCTCTTCTCCCCCCACCACATCTAGTAATACAACTCCAAGGTCAAAGTCAGGTAACCCCAAGATGCTCATTTTGATAAGACCACACAGGAAACTTATTCGCTCAGAAGATATAGAATTGTCTTTCTTGGCCTCCAGAGTCAGAATTAAGAACAATGGATTAAAGTTGAAGAGAGATCAATTTAGGGAGATGATGGGAGATGGGGACTAGACCTGGGACTTCAATGGCACAGAGAACTTCCATGTGAGGAAACTCCATCTACCAGTGTACCTTGGCACCTTCTCCAGAAATTTATAATCTCAGCTTCACAGAGCCCTGAAAAATGAAGCTATTTGCCCAGATCTTGCCCATTCTGTGTCTGAGGATGGACTTGAATCTGGGTCTTCCTGTCTCTGTGGCCAGCTCCTGCCAACTCTTGCCATCCCAAAGTAGAATGAGCTGCCTTTGGGAGTCCCCCCTTATAAGGGATTAGGAGGGATGGGGGGGGTAATCTTCAAGCAAAGCATGGATGTTTAAAGGGAATTCTTATTCAGGTCCAAGGTCCCTGTGGATTTGGAGATTCTGGGGGATTTGCAGTGCCATTTCTAGACAGGAGGGTCCACCCACAGCAGATTCAGCAATTCCAAAGAGAGGAACCCAGTGCTTGAAACAATAATGACACACCCTGAATCAATCCCAAGGTACCATCAGCACTTGTGAATGGTCATAAGTTAGCCACCTTACTTCCAGAATAATAATTACACAGTTGTAGCCAAAGATTAAACAGATAGAGCTTCACAAACCTTTGTTCGCTAGAGCAATGTGACGATCCTCTCCAGAAACAGGGTGGCGGGTTTTATAATCATGAGTGGTGGGGCCGCTGCAGTGGCTTTGTGTCTCCATGTGTCCTTACCCCAGCAAGGATGTAAAGGCTAAGATGGCTAATGACTGTGGGCTTCTCTGATGACTTCAGGACAATGGCCAGTTCCAGCCTCCAGGTGGCTCTGGTCCCTTAGCTCAGTACTGAGAAGGGCTCATCGTGGTGGAAGTGGGGGCGTTGGGCTCCCAAGCTCAGAGCAGCATCATTCATTCATACTTATGACAATTTCAGACCAGGAAAGTATTCCTATTTTTTTTTCTTTTTTGTTGTCGTGGCTACATTTTCAATCAATGAAAATCCACCTTCATTGCCTTCCACCACCCTGCTCCATCCATTGAGAAAGAGAAAAGCAAAATCCCTGTTATAAAAATGTGTTGTTGAGCAGCATGGCCACAGCCAAAAGATCCACATCTCAATCCAAAGTCCCGGTCAGGAGGTGGGAAGCATGCTTCATCATCTGGCCTCTCTTGAATTTTTATTTGTTCATTTTTTTTTGTTTTATTTGTTGTTTTGTTTTGCCCGAAGTCTCTCAATACTTAAAAAAACCCACTGAGATATTAGTAATAATAGCATTTTTGTAGCATGTTAAGATTTGCAAAGTGCTTTACATACATTATTTAAGTTTTGCAACCACCTTTACAAGTAGATGCTATTGTTACCTTCATTGTACAAATGAGGAAACTGAGGCAGTCAACCATTAAGTGCCTTGCCCAGGGTCAAACAGTCATTAAGTGTATGCATTTCAGTCTCCAGGATTCCAAAACCAGCACTTTATCTGACTGGCTGCCTAAATCTGCTTGAGTCGGGGTCACTGAAATGTGACTAAAATTCTCTTCGGCTGTGACCCTATGCTGCTCCTGTAGAGTAGACAGAAGATACATCTGCTCTAACAATGAGGAGACTCCCTCAGTAAAACCAATGGGTCTTTTCTGTTGGGCAGCAGCAAGTGTTCTGATTCTATATGTCCTGAAATTGTGGGATTTAGAATTAGAAAGAAACTGAGCAGTCACCTAGTCTAACCCATCCAAGTTACAGGAAAGAAAACACAAGCAGAGAGAGGAAAAAGCAGGACCCAGAGGCATCTGCAAAGATGTGATTGTCATCTTCAAGTATGGAATATCTTTCAAATGGAAAAGGGGGGAGACTTGCTGCATCTGGCCTCACCCAGTGCAAAGGTGTGGAGGTGGGAGGCAGCACAAAGGGGCAGATTAAAGCCTGGTACAAGGACAGAGGGCTGTGCCCATGTGACAGAGATGGCTTCCAGAGAAACAGGGCCTTCCAGCTTTTAAGAGGTCTCCAGGAAGCATGTGGATGACCCCTTGTGGGAAATGGTGAGAGTAGAAGGGCTATGTAGGTTACCCCAGCTACCCACCCCCCCAGGTCCCATTCAGCACTGGGGTTCTAGGATTCTGACTTCAGACTCCAAAGTCAGGGCTCTTCCTGCTTCCCCAGGCTGTTTTCTTTCTTGCTTCCTTGGAAAATAATTGTCCTTTGCCAGCTATCCAGCTAAATGCTCTAGACCCATCTTCACCAACCTTCAAGCAACAGCTATCATTCAAGGACATGGGGGGGGGGGTATTTTATCATCCCTAACCCTGAATAAGAGGAACATCTTGGAGGAGATTGAAGAGAATGTTTAAATCAGACTCCCCAGGAAGGGGTCAGGAAACAATAATCAAATCAATACCAACTGTTTCTTTGGCGCAAGTGGTGATAAAAATAAAAACAACAGCTAATACTTACATTCTACGACCTCTGGTGTCTTAGGGAAATCAAATGGAAATGAATTCCCAGTCAGAGGCCAAGGGGTCACTTAAGGGTTGCCAGGACTTTCCATATGTTACCTGGTCCTCCCAATGACCATGGGAGGCAGATGCTATCATCGTCTGCATTTTCAGATGAGGAAACTGAGGTAGAAAGGACCATATTAAGGTCAGAGCTGGAAGGAACCTCCAAGGCCAATCAATATGTCTGTTAAATGAATTGGGGAATGAACTCCACCCAAGAGCTGTCTGGAGCGCTCATCAGTTCCTACCTTCCATGACTTAACAGCGTGACTGCTGACTAGAGGAGCTGCTCCCAAAGGAGGCCAGGTGTCCATTTGTTTCATAATGAAGAAGAAAATAAAATCCAATGATGATGTATCCCCAACTAGAGGCCAAAAGGACACTTACAGGGGTGTTTTAAAATATGGGAAGAATCAATGTATGACAAGAGTGGATTGGAGCTTAGAAAGGGACAGTTCAGCAAACATTGAGCATCCTGCTCTGCATCAGGCACTAGGAACACAAGCCAACATGGCAAAGGGTCGCAGGATCTATAGCTGCCAAACAGACCCAGAGACCCCTTATCCAACCTCCTCACTTTCTAGAAGGGAATACAAAGACTCAAGGAAAGGGAACTGACCCTGGGCAAGTCACTTCACCTCTGTATACCTCAGTTTCTCCAACTGTAAAATCAGGATGATAGTCATAGCTCCTACCTCCCAGAGCTGTTGGGAGGATCAAATGAGTCATTTATCGAGTGTTTATCACAGTATCTGACACATAGTAGGCACTTAAACACTTCTTTCTTTCCCCACCTTTTGCTACTTTAATAACTAAAGCTACACTTTAATGGGGCACAAGATTGGGCTGTCATAATAAATTCCACTTGATGGCTAAGTGAGATGATTAGGAGAATGGCATTATATACCTACAAACTATTATTTATAGCACTTTGTGCTTGACGTATTTGTCTCTGCTCTCTGTCTCTGTCTCTCTCTGTCTTTCTCTCTCTGTCTCTGTCTCTCTCTCTCTGTCT
>NW_027186383.1:3496852-3533991 GCF_028583685.1 Petaurus breviceps papuanus
TCTCTCTCTCTCTCTCTCTCTCTGTCTCTCTCTGTCTCTCTCCCTTCCTCCCTCTCTCTCTCTCCCTTCCTCCCTCTCTCTCTCTCACCCTCCCTTCCTTTCTTCTTTTCCCCTTCTTCTCCCTCTCTCTCCCTCTCTTCCTCCTCTTCTCCATTAAGTGACTCCTTCCCAAAGGTTGGGCTGGAATGGCTCTCCCCTCTTCATCGGCATCCTCAAGTATTACAGATATTATATAAGTTCCTTGTGGGCAACGGTTTCCTCACTTTTGTCAGTGTATCCTCTAGGCACATAGTAGGGGCTTAATAAATGCTTTCTGCTTAAAGAATTGATATCAGCTTTAGTAAAGACCTCATCATATCAGCATTTCAGAAACTCTGGTATATCCTGTCAAGCTAGGAGGGCTTTTAGAATATAAACTCCCTGATGACAGGAACTAGATTTTTGCTCTTGTATTCTCAAACCCTGGCACACATCACCCACTTCATAAGCATTTTTGCATTCTAGAATGAATACAAGCTCTGTGTCAGACTGTATCTGCCAAGATCTACCAAGAATCAGACTGGCTGAACCCCGGGGTGGGGTGCTGAAGTTTGCAGCCACATTAACTCACTGTGGACTAAGCTATGGGGGAGTGATGGGTCACATCTCAGCCCCTTGTAAAACCAAGATCTTCAAAGAGTTAAGTCGATTGATCTGAAAATGTTTAAAAAGTACCTATTACGTGTAAAACGCTGTGTTAGATGCTGGGGGTACAAGTGCAAAGAACGAAGCACCCTCTGCTGAATTTTGTTCTAACCCAGGAGGCCATGAGAACATGTAAAATAGGTCTGCACAAATATGAAGTCAGTATGTATGAACATGTGTGTTTATATACATACACATGTACACAGAGTAGTTAGGTACAAGGTAGTTTGGGAGGGAGGACACTGACATGGGGGGAGGAGGAGAAACTTCCTGAAGAATGTGGGGCCAAGGGGGCTCCGTGAAGCAGATGGGTCACTGCCAAGGCACAGAGAAGGGACATGGTAGAAATGGTGTTTCATGCTATGGCAAAGGGGTGACAGAAAGATCTGGGTTCAATGTCTGCATCTGATTAATACTAACAGCAAGACCCTGGCTGAGTCACTTAACCTCTCAGCATCCCCTCCCCTCCCCTCAAACAATGGATAGAAAGTCTTGCTTCATTCCTGAGATATATTTGCCATGTGTAGTAGCCCTTTGGCTGGGCCTGACCAGCCTCTCCTCCACAGTCCCCATGAGGGGTTTTCCTGGTGTCTCTGCTCAGCAGCCCGAGTTGTCCCCAATTTCTTGGGCATAGGAGGTAGTCACTTACTCAGTCAGGTGCTCTGGTGGGAACAGCAACCTCTTTGCTTCCAGAATGATGGGGCCGTGCTTTGGTGACTGCTCCCCTCGATGATGCAGTGACTGAGAGCTGAGCTGGAGTGCTCAGGACCTGATCTCATGTCCCACCCATTACTTACTAGCTGGGTGACCTTGGATGAGTCACTCCCTCCCTCTCAAGGATATAGCAGCGGCTTCAGCTTCTTTGCCTGGACCAAGATAATAATTCCCATAGCAGTTCCCCTTCTGGGATTCATATAAAGCTCAGATGAGGTTTTGTCGAAAGCCTTTGCAAACAGGACATTTTGTTGTCATTGGAGAGTTGAGGCAGCAGAGGCACTGAGCTTGGAGTCAGGAAGATCCTCTTTCTAAGTTCAATGCTCTCATGACTCTCTTCAAGCACTGAATCCTACTCAGGATTCTTAGAGCAGTAGAGAAGTGGGTGAGATTATCAATACCACCAACCATGCAGGCGTGATGTCTCCACTGAAACCACCCTTCATCATCACAGACTCACAGAGATGGAAGGGAAAGTGAGTCACCATCTGCCCAAGCCCCCTCCCTGAAATATGATTCATGGTGAAGCCATGTCTGGCCCCTCTGCCACAGGGAAGCCCCCACCACTCAAACTGCTCCGTCCACATGCTGGGCACTATCCATCCTCAGGGGCACTTTCTTGCAGTAGAATCAGAATTCCGGAGCTGGCCAGGAGTTTGCAAGGCAGACTCTGCCAATCTGTGGCTTTTCCCTGATGGAACCTGGGATTTGGGGTGGAGAGGTAAGCTCTTTAACAGGATATCTGCAGCATCATGTTTGATTTTCCTCTTATCAATCCAATGGAACTGAGTGAACCCTGTACAGAAACAAGTTTGAGAGAGAAGTCTTCTGGGAATGCCAGAGGTGGTGCAGTGGAGGGAGGGTTGTTTGGGGGTCCAGGGTGAGCCAGGGTGAGCCAGGGCAGCCGCCCCATGTTTTTTCTCAGGCTCTTGACTACAGAGACAGAGACAGACAGAGAGACAGTGACAGAGACAGAGACAGAGAAAGAACAATGTCCTCTCCCTTTCTCCCTAACACAAGTTGTAGACAGGACTGGACTCAGTCCCCACTAGGCTTGAGGGGAGCCTTCACTTCCCTCTTTCTCAATGCTACACCTCCCAGACAATATAATCTCCCCTGGCTTTTACTTCCTTTTGTGAAACAGACTCTAAAATGTTTCCTGTTTTTACAGCCAGAAATTCCAACTTTGTTCTGTTTTGAGCTTTATAATTTATTTTATTTTTAAAAATAGTTATATTATTTAACATTCATTTTTTTTTAATTTTGAGTTTCAAATACTCACCCTCCAGCCCCTTCCTCACTCACTGAGAAGGTAAGAAATATCCTATCAGTTCTGCATGTGTAGTCATGCAGAACATATTTCCATATGAGTCGTGTGTAACTCCGTTTAAAGACTGGCCTAGCTAGAAACTTAGACACTATCAGGGAAAATCTGGGTTCCATTCCTGATTCAGACATTCCTACCAATCTTCTCTGAGCCTCAGTTTCCTTACTTGTAAAATGGGGATAGTCCCTACACACACACACACACACACACACTTACAGACACACACTCACATGCACACACCAGTATGCCTTGTGGTGATTAAATGAAAGAACATACACAAAGTATTTTGTAACCTTTTAGACTCTAGAGAAAATCGATGGAAGGATTCTCTTAGTGAATCCTTCAAGGATCTGTGATTTCCTTGTCGGTGGCAGCTCTTTCTCAGGCCAGTTGTTGAGGCTTCCCTGTGCTTCAGGACTCTTTCATGTCATGAGAAGAAGCCCCCAGTTAGCAAACCTGCTCCACAAAGAACAGACACATAGTCCAGTGAAGTCCGACGAAATGGGCTTGAACCTAGAGTCCCAGGGCCCGGGTTCAAGTCTCTGAGACTCTGTCCTCTCATCTGTAAAATAAAGGGGCTGAAATAGAAGGTCCCTCACATCTAAGGCTCCTCAGCCAGTCTTCCCCAGAGTCTGAGCCTCTTCATTCCCAGCCCAGGTCAGCAGGGGCACAAGCTTCCACTGAGCCCCCGTAGCATTGTGCCTCCTTTTTAATCTTGCTCTGGCTCCCACTTTCTTACTCTAACCAAAAGGAGAATGAATATATTTTAAATAAACATATATGTGCGTACATCTCTATCTATCTCGTAATTTTTCTACATGCTAAGGGTATTAAAGCGAGCAAGCAAAGATCCTAGAACAAAGCCCCGTGGCCCCGCCCTACTTGCCCAGTTACTGCTGATTGGATTCGGGATCTCTGGGTACCTCTGTCCCAGACATCAGCGTCCAATACTGACTCTGCATCGGGTCCTCACAAAACACCCCCCAACCACATCTCCACTGGCCTAGCTACAACTATTATGGTCATCCTGGGGAAGATCATTAAACATTTACTGAGCCATCATCTCACTGGCCTTCCTTTAGGGTCTGGGGGACTTTGGGAGGGATAAGTTAGACAGCCAGGCATTTTCTTCACAAAGCTCTTTCAGAAAGTCTCAGCTTTTGCCTGCAGTGGATTTCCCCAGAGCCAGCAGAGGCTTCAGTCACTGGGCTGCCTGCTCTCTCACCTTCCCCAAAGGATGCCAGTCACTCTGGCTTGACAGTTTGTCAACAGCTGTCAGCGGCCCAGGGTCCTCCCAGCTGGTGACAGAGTCGGCCCCACAAAGAGAGAAGGCCCCTCCCTGCCCAAGAGAACACACATAGGGCTGGGGGCCCCACCCACGGGGGGCTACTGGAGGAAACTGGACCCCAGCCCTGGGGTTGCCCCTGGGGAGCCATGGCACAAGTCTGTGCAAGCCTGGAATGAGGAGGTGGCTGGATCTGGTGCTGGCTGTGGCCCACCCACCTTGGAAAACAGGAGGGGAGGCTCTGATGCGGGTGATCTAATCAGCCCATTTCCAGCATTCCTGCGCATGGTTAAGGCCAAGGGGAACCCAGTGATGCTGCAGTCGGGGGATCACCTGGGCAGGTTCCTAGGCCTCAGGAGCTCTCTTCTCAGCTAAAAGCCAAGTGCCTTAGACAGAACTGCAATGCATTCATTTTGTAGAGATTACATAAATGCATTCTATATCTGGAATGGCCACGAGGTGGCCCCATAGGGTGCTGGGCCTGGAGTCAGACAGACTGACAATGTCCCAAGTTCAAATCCAGTTTCAGACACTTACCACCATGGGCAAATCCCTTCACTCTATTTGTCTAAGTTTCCTCATCTGTAATATGATCTGGAGAAGGAAATGGCAAATGACTCCAGTCTCTGCCAAGAAAACCCCAAATGGTGTCACAACTGAAAAAGGATTTAGCAACAAAATAAATACAATCACAAATTAAACCAGTTATGTTGAAATACAATTATCAAAATAGTGTGAAAAAATTCAGGATCCCTGGTCGAAGTCATTGATTAAAATGTTTTTCATCACAAGACTTACTCTGAAGTATTTGACTTTTTTCTGGAGGGATCAGGGAAGATTTTGGGCAAAATTTGTGCCCTGAGAAAAGGGCAGGATTTCATAACAGGAAGACAGAGGAGGGTTCTGAGAAGGTGTGTAAGTATGTAGGTGTGCAGGTGTGTAGATGTGGGCATAGGCCAGACATCCCCTCCCCGTCTTGGGGGATCTTGGGAATGAAGGTGCCAAGGTCAAACAGAGGCAAGAATCTCACCAATGTCAACAGCTTGGAGAATGACCATGTCCCGGTCACTCCCATCCCCAGAAGTCTGACTGAAAATCTGGCAGAAGGAGCTCCAGCACCCCAGCCAGTGTGTCCCTAAGAACAGCCAGGAAGATGAGAAGAGCCACAGTGGTTTTAGCCCGTCCGTGTCTCCAGGCCAAGCAAGCACAAATGGTGCCATTTTCTTCATGGCTTTCACTCTCTGTGCTCTGATTAGTCCTGAGGACAGAAGGGTAGGTCAGCAGCCTCCTGCCCCGTGCTGTTCAGGTCACAGGCCGATGGCCTTGACCTGGGTTAGTGAGGCAGGGGAAGGCAGCAGGGCTCAGTCCAGCCCTCACCATTAGGCCATGCACTGGCTTTTCCCCACCCACCATGATGACCTTGTCTTTGGCCAGTAGACAAGAGGGCCCTCTTGGCAGGGAGGTGCAGGATAGCGCCCTTCTTTCCCAAACTATCTGAGTGTTTCATCACTGCGGTGACCAAATCCTTCTTTTTTCCTTCTTCCCTCAGAAGACTAGAGCCGACGGGCAGCAGGGATAAGGAGCATGGGCCTGAAAGGAGCCCGGCACATGGTAAGGCAGTCAGGCCTTGTCTGCATGTCACCTGGGAGGAATCACCTGGGCTGCCCCGAGGCAGACACCAACCGATTCTCCATTCATCTCCCCTGCAAGTGGGGCACCACGCGCACATGCTGACCTTTCTGTGAGTTTTTGACACAAAAGAGATGTGTGGGACCTATTTCTTCCCTGACAGATTTATAATTAGACTTGTGTGGTCGGGAGAGTCAGGTCATTTATACAATGCAGCTGATAGATCACACTGTGCTGTGCTCAGTTATTAAAATAGACAGTTCCAACAAGCCTAGGGGGAGGGAGAGAGGAAGCAAGGATTTACACGGTACCTACTGTGCGCCGAGTCCTACACTCAGCGCTCCACAAACCTTATTTCATCCGATCCTCACTGAAACCCTACAAGTCAGGCACTGTTACAGTCTCTGCTTTTCAGTAGAGGAAACTGAGGCTAACAGAAATTGTGACACCCAAGGTCACACAGCCAGGAAGTATCTGAAGCTCTGTTTGAGCTCAGGTCTTTCTGACTCTCAGCCCACCAAGCATGTCACAGTGGGGTGATAATCTTAGGTCCTGAAGCCTCGGTTCAAATCTGGCTTATGATACACACAAGCTGTGTGACCCTGACCAAGGCACTTCACCTCTGCCTCAGTTTCCTCCTCTGTAAAACAAGAGCCTCACCTCCTTCCCAGGGTTGCTTTAAGGACCAGACAAGATAGTATCTGTGAAGCTCTCAATGCAATGCCTAGCACATAGTAGGTACTTCTTACATTTTGGTTTCCTTCCTTTCTTCTCAGGGTTTAGCCTGTTCCCAAGGAGATGATAAACTGCTCAAAGCCGAGGATAAGGTAGAGGCCGACCTTGTTATCTCCAGAGTCAGCAGTGACTCACACACACCACGGCTTCCAGAAGTGATGCCTTGGCCTCCTTGAGAGCGAAGGACAAACAGATGGAATCTACAGGAGACATGCGGAGGCTGACAAAATGGCGCCCTCTGCAAAGGAGGCTTCACATTTTTTGTTAGTTAGACATGCGGTGGCTCCTGCTGTGGGCGAGGCTGGGAGGCGGTCAGTGGGAGGTCATGGGAGGGTGGGAGAGCCAGATTCCAGTCTTGTGGTGATACTCGTGTGAACTTAAGCCAGCCCCTTGGCCTCTGCCTGCCTCAGTTTCCTCATATGTAAAGTGAGGGCATTGGACTAGATCATCTGGAAGCCTCTTCTACCTCTAATCTTTTCATTCTTCTCCACTCCTTTTTTACAATAATATGGTTTTTTCCTCCTCTCAAAATAACATGACTAAGCTAACCAGCATTAACTTAAAGAAAAAAAACCCAACAACTCACATAATTTCCTCAGTATCACAGAGTTAAAGGAGAGGCCTCTTGGCATAGTGGATTGAGGGGCCACCTTAGAAGGAGGAAAATCTGTAAATGAGAGTCGCCAGGCCTTTGAATGTGGATAAATCACCCTCAGTGTCCTAGGCAAGGCCATAGGAGTCTAAGTCAGAAAGGAGTTGCTGAAATACATCAATGGAGGGAGTTTCCACACCTGGAGTTTCCTACACTCTTATATTGCAACATATCCAACAGTAAACTCTAGGGACTCCCCCCCCCCCCCCCCCTGCCACCACAGGCCTAATTCTAGTCTTTTAGGCTGTTGAGAGCACGAGTTGAACCTCTTAGAGAAGGAAAGGTTACAGAATCACAAGGGAGCTAAAAACTCTCCAGAGAAGGGGTAGTGTAACTGCCTAAAACTTACAGAAATGGAGTGTGACTTCCTTGGGATTGCACAGCAAGAGGCAAAGCCAGAATTGGAACTCAGGGCATCTGATTCTGAATCCAGCCACCTCTCCAGGAGATCAGTGTTCCTAATGTGTGTGTGGGGGGGGGGGAGGGAGACAGAGAGAGAGAGAGAGAGGAGAGACAGACAGAGACAGGCAGGGAGAGACAGAGACAAGACAGAGAGAAAGAGGGAGAGCGACCTTCTGGAAGTCTGAAAAAGCTATCAATGGACTCCTCAGAATAGCGCTTTTAAGTGCAGAAAATAAACCACAAAGGATTACAAAGGACAGCAATTATATTGAAGTAAAGATGTATTTTTTCACTCAAGTTCACAGACCCCCTGGCATTTTTCCACACAAACCCTGGTAGACCCTGGGCCCCAAATTAACATTCCCTACATTGGATGCTTGCCAGGAGCCCATAGAACAGGTGGCTGCTGCTGCTGCCCTCATTTGACCAACAGCTCAAATATTTTTTAAGTGGCATTAAAAATAAAGATTCAATGGATTCTAATTTCTTATTAGTTGGTTGATGCTCTTATGAGTTTGTCCTTGGTGAGGAACTAACTTAAAGGGAGTCCTCTTCTTTTCAAATTGACTACTCATAGCTGTATTTTTGCTTCTTTCTCTGCTATGATTGAGGCAATAAGGAAAATCCAGTCCCTGACCAGGAAAAGAGCCACCATCTGCAACAGCAAAGGGCCCATCACTCATCCTTCTTTTTGGGGGGAAGCAGGAGGGAAGGAGAGGATGGAGGAGAAGGGAAATTAACTTGTCCTTGGAGCCACCTTTTCCACCAAGGGCATGCAGGGAGGGCGTCCGAGGGTGGTTGTCCCTGAAGCTGATGGATAGCAGCCAGAGGAGGACAGAACACTCTGTCTGAGCAAAAGCAAGGCTGTTAATGAGTAGGAGGAAGGACTCCTTCTTCACATTCTCCTCCCTATATAGGCAGAATTCAGCTCCTCCCACACCTGGTTAGTCAGCACAGGCAGCTTTCTGACTCCTTCCCACATACTCACCTCACCCATGCCTGGCTCCAGGTGAAGGATCCCAGAGTCCTGGCCCCTAGACTCCACTGAAGGGTGAGGAGAGCAGGAGCACTGGTAAGGATCCCCAAGCACAATAAAATGCTACTTCCCATGATGCCTTCCTGTGGAGGTTATGAGAAGGGAAAATAAGGCAATAGGAACAGAAAATAGAGAGGCAGAAGGGGCTTTGAGATCACTCAGTCCAGTCCCCTCATTTGACAGATGAGAACACCGAGATCTTGAGAAAGAAAGTGACTTTCCTAAAGTCACACAGGGAACTAAGTGTCAGAACCAGTATCCCAACCCAGAGCATCCAAATCCATCCGACTCAAAGGTTCCCACTCCGCAGCCCTAGGAAATCAATTGTCCTTTAAAAAGCGATTTCTTACTTGTATAAAAAAAAAAGAAAAAATAGGTTAATGCTGCCTAATTTAGCCATGGTATTTTTGAGGAGGGAAAAATCCATGGGACTACAAAAGAAAGGGTGAGAGTGAGCCAAATGCTAGGGAACCTTGACAGAGCAGCATGATTATAACATGCCCTTGTCCTGCCCACCTAAGCCAGAGCAGTTTTCCATGCCTGTTACTGAGAAGGTCCAGAGCTGTACATGGTTCCACGGAAATAGCCCTGGCTCTGGATCAAGGAGCATGTGTTGAAGTCCCACTTCTCTCGTTAACTTCCTGTGTGGCCCAAACATCCCTGGGCCCCACCTTTGTTATTGTGAAATGAGGGGGATGTCTGTTGTGGTCCCTGCCAGCTCCAGAACAACATTATTCTAATCCCCCCTCATTTTACAAGACAGGAAAGTCATATTTCACACTCAATTAATACCAATAATAATGAATTAATTGAGGCCATTCACTGAGACCTCCTTCTTTCCTCAATTCACATCACTCCACATGCCTACCCCCACTATCTCTCCCTTCATTGCTACTCAGAGAGGTGGCCCTCATCCTTGACAAGAGAAAGCCCTCTACATACACCCTGGTTCCCCCTACACTCTCACTTAGAAAACAAAAGCAAAACCTCACTCAATCCTTCTTTCCCACTGGCTATATTTCTACATCTCTCTTCTCTTTTGTAGCTAAATGCCTTTGGAAGGCCATCTACATTTAGGTATTTCCACTTTCTTCCCACACTCTTTTCCGAACTTTCCACGGTCTGACTTTTGACCTCATTATTCAACTTTAACTGCTCCTCCAAAGTCATGAGCAATTTCTTAATATATAAATCCCATGACCTTTCCTCAATCCTCCTTCTCCTCGACCTCTCTGTAGCTTTTGTCACGGTCAATCACCTTCTCTTCCTGGACACTCAGTCTTCTCTTAGATCCTTGTCACTTTTCTCTCTTGTTTCTCCTCTTGCTTGTCTCACCACTACTTTTTTTCTGTACCTTTTGCTGGATCTTCATTCATGTCACATCCATTAACTATGTGCCCCCAATGCTCTATCTTGGGCTCTATTTTTTCCATGTCTATTTTTTTATTTGGTCACCTCATCAGTTCCTGTAAGTTTAATTATCTTCATGTGAATGGCTTTGAAATCTATTTATCCTGACTATCTTCTGAGCTGCAATTCTGTGTTCCCAACCATGTTGGGCATACCACCTGATGTCCTCTAGGCATCTCAAATTCAATATGTCTAAAGCAGAAATCATCATTTTCTGCTCGCCCAACCCACATGTCTTCCAAACACCCCTAGTTTTGTCCAGACCACTGTCATCTTTCTGGTTGCTGAGGGTTGCAACCTCATTGTTGTCTTCTTCTCACTCTCACCCCATATATCCAACAAGGGACAAACTCTTGCTGTTTCTACTTCCATAACCTCTCGTTCATGCTCCCTGATGTCCATTAACACAGTGATGGCTCAAGTGTAAACCCTCATCCCCTCTCACCTAGAGTGTTCCAGGTGTCTCCTACATGGTTTCTCTGCCTTGAGAGTCTCCCCTTGGCATTCCAGCTTCTGATCTTCATAAAGTAGAGGTCTATGTCACTCTCCATAAACTCTGCTAGCACTCCATCACCTCCAGGATCATCACAAAGCCCTCTCTTTGGCACTTAAAGCCCCTCCCACTCTTTCCAGTTGGCTTGTGCTCCATTGCATGGCTCCCTCCATGAAGTCCCATCCAACCACACTCATCTCTTTGCTTTTCTTTACACTCAATACTTCATCTCCTCTCACCATGCCTTTGCCTTGGCTGCTCCCCTCACCTTAAATATTGACTTCCCAACCTCTAAGGCTTCCCACAAAATTCAGCTTCAGCACTGCCTCCCAGGAGGCATTTCCCACATCCCTCAGCTGCTAGTGTCTTCCACTCAAAGGTTACCATATATCTGCCCTTTTCCTTATACATGCCTGGGTGTCTGTACGGGATCACCCCCATTGGAAAGGGAGTGCCTTCATGACTGGGCTATTTCCATTTTCTCTTTTATTTCCAGGTCTTAGCATAATGCCTGGTACATAGTAGGTATCTCATAAATCATTTGTGGTTGACTGGTTCATTGACTAAATTTCTATCCAAATCAATAAGACTTTATTCCATTTGCAGTGAAGAGACATTGATATATCCCTGTGGCCACAGCAGCTACTCAGTGGGATGCGGAGAAAGACTGGAGACAGAGACCACTTGCATCATAATGGCTTGTCTGACATTTGGGGCCAGAGGCAATGAGTGAGGGACATGAGTGAGGGTTGTGGCACATCTGTCTCATAAAAGCAAAGGCAGAAAGTCTATCAGCAGCAGACTCTGCAGGTGTGTATCCCCACTGGCATAGTTCATGTTCTGAATGGACAGATTGTTCTCAGGAACATAAACATGGCAGCCAGCCTTCCTATGCAGAAAGCAACCCAATGACTGCAGTTCTGTTTTTGGCAGCAGCCACATGAAGAAAGTAAGAGCTGGTGGGATCCTCTATCCCCACCTGTGGGCTAAGAATTCTGAGTCAGCAGACCTGTCCCACCTCAGTCACTCCTTGGTGACCTTGAGTATGGATATTTACCTCCTCTGTAAAATCAGAGGGATCCCTCCCAACTTTAGATTTAGGGTCCTATGTGTTGCCTTGGGGAGGTTAATTGGCCTCCTTGGGCCTCAGTTTCATCTTCTGTAAATTGTGAAATTTGGACTTGATACTTTCCGAGGTAGGTCCCTTTCAGGTGTAGAACTATGAACCTATGATCCCCTGTTCCCTTGATGTACCTAATGTCTCACCAAGTCTGTGATTTCCCTTGTGTAGGGAGCTCAGGGTGACAAACTCTCTCCACCAAGGCAGGTGGGGATCTGCTTTGTAATTTTAATCTTCAAGATGTTGGTTGAGTCACCGAGAAGGTAAATTATTTGTCCAGGGTCACATAGCTATAACATTAGCCTAGAACTTAAGCCCAGGTCTCCATGACTCAGTGGCCAGCTCTCTGATCACTTCTCCAGTCTGCCTGCTAATGATGCCATGATGATTTGTCCACAGTTGCTCATTGAGATGCCCCTCACCCCTGCTTCCAGAGGTCCTAAGTCAATAAATCATCTCTCCATGAACACAGGAGACCATTACAGCTCCCAAGAAGAGTCCCATTCAAGGGAATCCAGGCATTGGACTGGGTGACATTTGTAGACCCTTGCAACTTCAAGATTCTGCATGTAGTCTGGCTCTCAATATTGGCCCCACCCAAAAAAAGAGCTTCCTTTGAAAGTTACTTCGTCAAGGCTCAGCTCAAGGGCCACCTCCTTTCAGAAGCCCCCTTTGATTCCATGAGTGGCTGGTGACCCTCTCCTTTCAAATAGTTTGTCTGTAGCCTCCATTCATGTTTCTGTGAACATGTATTGTTTGTTTGTTTGGGTTTTTTTTTGCTTTTTAGAGGGGAGAAGGCAGGGCAATTGGGGTAAAGTGACTTGCCCAAGGTCACACAGCTAGTAAGTATTAAGTGTTTGAGCCTGGATCTGAACTCAGGTCCTCCTGACTCCAGGGCCGGTGCTCTATTCACTGTGCCACCTAGCTGCCCCAGTGAACATATATTGACTCAGTAAAAGCAAACCCCTCAACGTTAGGGCTTGTTGAACTGGTAATTCTAGCACCTAACACAGTGCCTGGTCCACTATGCATCCAACCTCCACCTTGCCTGTACCCATTGGGTGTGATCCAGTGAGCCCTCCCCCCAGTCCCCTCTGTTGGAATGAGGTACCTCAAATGAAGTGGGTGGTGTATCCAGGAACAGTGACCTTGCCTTTTGTGCAGACACCCCTGAATGGAGACAGACTAGGAGCCCTGTTTATGCTCACCCTTAGCAAGAGTCCAGAGAACAAGACACTGGAAGTGACTTGGACCTGCCTCTTATACAAATGCTTCTCCAGTGAGTGAAAGGAAAACTATCTGTCTGTGTATTTATGCCATTTTCTTTCCTCCCCTTTCAAAAAGGCCACACTCTGCTTTTAATCAGGTCCCATGGTGGCTGTTGCTGATTGGGGTAATAGGGAGATAATACTCCATTGTATCTGGACCATATTTGTAGATTATTGCATTTATGGGGAAAATGTCTTTCAGGTTCTAGAGGACAGACCTAAAAATGTTTAGAAGCCAGCCTCTTTCTGAGTCACAAGCTATGACAAAAATGTAAAGCATGATTACTATCTGTCTCTGGAGAGTGCTTTGGGTCACGCTTGGTGAATTAGTACCTAGCAATTATAAATCAGCAGAACCATTCACCAAGAGAGTCCTTTCACCTTTTTGTGGAAAGCGAAAAGACATGATCCAGCATTGTAGAAATCACTTTGAGGAACTTGGAAGAAAAGCAACCCTTGTTGGGTTAGTAAATGGTCCACTGCAATCAAACAACAGGAGTGCCCTTGGAATCGGCACCTATCGCCCCTGCCTGGATTTTCAGCTTTCTTTAATTCATTCGGCTAATGACAGCAGCGTCCAGTCTGCTGTGAGGGGATTTTGAACAATAGCGAAATCCCAATTATTGGCTTGTTATATAACTATGGAAGCTTCAGTCAGCCACAGCTTTGGAACTCCTGGACGTGTCCACCTGAAATTTGCATTGCTCCTAGGCTTCCTTCTGTTTCCTTCACTGGGAGCTTCTTCCAACTGCTATGAGGCGTTCCCTGGTTCCCTCAAAGCCCAACTCAAGTGCCCCCTATGAGAGGCATACCCTGATTTTCTCTCCCCAACCCACCCCAATCTCTCTGTCTCTCTGTCTGTCTCTGTCTCTGTCTTTGTCTCTCTCTCTCTCTGTCTCTCTGTCTCTCTCTCTGTCTCTGTCTCTCTCTCCCTCTGTCTCCCCAGAATTAGGGAAGTTTGGAGGAGGATCAGTTGTGGTGGGGGTTGAGGGTAGTGATAGTTTCTCTTTGGGGCATGCTGCATTTAAGCTGTCAGTTGGACATGAAGCAGGAGGTATCCAGATGGCACCCAGCAGTGTGGGACAGGAGCCTGTGAGAGAATTGTGACACTTCAGAGTTGCCAGCAAGCCCAGAGGCTCTGCCCTCCATTTCTCAACACCTCCCTGAAAGAATCTTCCCATCACATACTTAACAATGGTCACCAAGTCCCGGAGTGGCTTCATTGCCTCTCCCTTCATCATTCCTAGACTCTCCTCTGGTCTAAGCCTTGGTCTTGATGCCTTTCAAGTTCCTCTGGGCAGCTTTCTGTCCTCCTCACCCTTCTCTTCTTCCAAACACTCAGCTCCTCTAACTCATCCTTCATACATGATTCCTGCTTGCCGTCCTGGGGACAGTCTCCAGATTACTGCAGTCTGAAGTCTATTCCCTTTGTGGAATCATGTTATTAAATGCATACAGTAAAATACACAGGGTTACAAAGGAAACCTACTAGCATGAAATGCAGTAGCCAAATATTCTTTAAAATTCTCTTTTGGACCTCAGGTTAAGAACTCCAGAATCACAAGCAGAGCACATTTCAGCTAGCTAAAGAGTAAAAATGTTCCTTCCCATTCCAGGTGTCCCAAAGCAGAATTAGTTGCCCCAGGAGCTGGAAGGCTCCTGACATCTGAAGTCCTCAAGTCATGACTAGGTGCCCACCTGTCAGGGTAGCTACCTGGGGGATCTTTGTACAGGTGAGGGTTGGACTACCCACCGAAATGCTGAGATTCTGCAAAAATCTATGCAGTGAATAAGTGTCTTGGGACTAATTGAGCAGCTTAATAAAAATGCAAGCTTCAGCATTTGGAAGCAAAGGCTTGTGAATAAGGAATATGCTTTGC
Source organism: Petaurus breviceps papuanus (assembly GCF_028583685.1). Taxonomy (NCBI): domain Eukaryota; kingdom Metazoa; phylum Chordata; class Mammalia; order Diprotodontia; family Petauridae; genus Petaurus; species Petaurus breviceps. The sequence goes on from NW_027186383.1 coordinate 3,511,488, forward strand.
AGGTCCTTGGGGTCTGTCTCCAGTCTGGGCTGCATTTGTAGATCTCTAATCCAAATTATATGTCTGTTATTATAAGATGCCATTAAAGACAAATCAATTTCCTATAGAATCTCACACAGATAAATCAAAGCTCCATCTCACATCCGAGCAGAAAACGGGAAAGGGAGGTCACTCTGAATTGGCTCAAAGAGAAAATATTTGCTTGAGGTTAGCACCAGTGTGATGAATTTTTAACCTCCCATAAATCAAACCATAGAAACAGACAAAGGCTGAGCTTCCTGCTTAACCCACATAGGCACTGTCTTTGTTTCTCAAACAATTCCAATTTCCATAACTAAATCTCAGTGAAACGAAGAGCTGGGACATTTATATTTTGCTCCCAAGGCATAACATGAAGTGAATGTAAACAGTTTATCTGAGTCGACATCGGCATTACTTCGAGGCTTCCATCCAAAAAGCAGGGTTACAGATATGGCCAAGGCAAAGCATTGCAGAAGTCGAGTCAAACCCTGCTGCTGGGGCCCTGTGGTTCTCTCTAATGTCCTTTGTCCACAGATGCTTCATCATTATTCAACTCAATTGAACAAGCCTTAATCAATCAAAAAATCAATAGATGTACATTAAGCTCCTACTATGTGCTAGGCGATGTGCTAATTCATAAACATTTCTTGAGCTCCTACTATGTGCCTGACTATGGATAGCAACACTCCCCCTGAACTAAGTCATCTTATAAAATGAGAATATTTTGTTCTTGCCTCTGAGTCTCATGGGAGGGGTCTGGCATCGGGAGGCTGTGGAAAGAGCCCTAAACTTGGAGAGGGATATTTGGAGGCTCATTCCCGTTTCAGGCTTCACATTCAACATTTGCATTTCAAAAACCACATGGAGCAGTTTGGTGTTATTTCAAGAACTAGACGGTTCACCCAAATCAATGCTGCCTACCCTATTCCTCTGATTCAAGTCTAGACCCAACTCAGGGACAGTCAGCAGCCCCAGTGCCAGGCATCTACACTGGGGGACCAACTTAACAGCCATCCAGCTTCTCATCATGCTTTGTCCAACAAGACTTTTTCAAATACATTTAGTTTTTTCTTACATGGATTCTTTAGCCAATCTCCTTCAGGAAATCAGAGAGAGAGAGAGAGAGAGAGAGAGAGAGAGAGATTTGTTTCTTAATCATTTTGATGCCTTCAGACTCTCCCATAAAGAGGGCCTTCACTGCACAGAGCTGTGAGGCTGTGGAGGGAACCAGAGGACTTTGGCCCTTTTTATTTGTAGGGTCTTCCTGACTGCAGACCTGGCACTCTATCCACTCTGTCACCTAGCTGTCCCTGGATACATAACAGGCACTTAATAAATGTTTTCATATCTATCTATCTACTTATCTGCCTACCTATCTCTCCATCCAACTACCCATTGACTTACCTACCAACTATCTACCTCTTTGTGAATCTAAAGCAGGGGTTCTTAGCCTTTTCTGTACCCTGGACCCCTCGGGCAGTTGGTCTTATGAGGCCTATGGGCGCCTGCTCAGAATCATGTTTTTAAATGATGAAATAAGATATATGACATTACAAAGGAAATGAAGTTTACTAAGTTACAATAATAAAAAATAAAACAAATTTGCCAACCTTGGGTTATGCACCAGGGGCTGAGAGGCAGAAGGGTTCTGGAAGCTTATATCTCCAACCTGGCATTTCACAGATGGTGATGTTGAACCCGAGGCCCAGAGATGTGAAGGGACTTATCCAAGGTCACACAGTCAGACAGAATCAGGATTCAGCCTCGCAGGTCCATCAGCTCTCTCCATAGCATCATGCTGTTTCTTTGCCCCCAAAAACCAAATTTGCATCCACTTTGACCATGAGAAGAAGCCCTGTTCCCGAGGCAGGAAGGCCTTTCGGGGGGTGGGAATTTGATTGGTGAAGTCATAATTGGGCAGCAGTTTCTTATGGTCCCATGGCACCAGTGGTTCTCAAGGAGGTGCCCCAGGCTCATTCTGGGCCACTGCTCTGGGCTGGAAGGAGCCATCCACCAATCACTGGGCTGCACCACATCTCAGGCTCTATCCGAAGACTCAGTTGCTAGAAATATTGCTGTGCTGTGTTCCAACTTTCACTCAAGCTCCCCTTCAGAATGTTCAGGAAAAACAACCTCCCCTCCTCTAGGCTCAAGCACAAGTAAAGAACAGACCATCCAGGAGGGCAAAGCAAGCACAAGGAGGCATCTGGCAGGCCACTGGGCCATCTTCCAGAGTCTGCCCCAGGGGAGGCTCCTTAGATCCACCTTCGGACTGAAAGACTTCTAGGAATCCATCGACCATCATTTGGTAAACATTTTCTCTGCGCCAGCTAGGAGGACAGAGAAGCCCCCGGATGGTTTAAATTGAATTTGCAAGTAAATGGTCCCAGATACTGTGAGGCAAGGTCTCACATTTTGTCAAACAAAACACTATAATTGCAGGTGATGTAGGAGGAGTCGCTGAAGTGGTCAGCCCATCTGTGACACAGATCAGGGCATTTTCTCGCTGGTCCGGTCCAATGTGCCCTGCTGCTAGCATAGCCAGTGAATGTACCTACCGTCTGCAAATGTGTGGAGCAAGTCCAGATGTAACAATGTCACAGAGCAGTAACTAGCCTTGGGCCAATGGGCTCTGTGACACAGGGGAAGGACTGCACCTGGGCTCACGCTCTTAAGTGGGCCATAGTACACCTGGCCCTTGATGGTCACTAGTGACCTCTTCCAGAGTCTGCCTTCCTCTCCCATCTGTGAGGACCCCACGGAAAGAACACTGATCTGTAGTCACGACCTGCAGTCAGATCATGTCTCTGCTCCTTACTCTCTGGTGACCTCAAGCAAGTCACTCAACTGCCTCTGGACTGGGTGAGCTTTCCATCCTGTCTAGCTTTAGATGTGTGATCTATGAACCCCAGTGAGACAAAGACTGGCTTTTTATGAGACAAGCTGCCCCTGACCTGGCCCACATTCCTTTTGGGCAATCCACTGCACACCCCCAACTCTTCCTTGGGCTCACTTACAACTAGTTATAGCTCTGAGATATAATGGGATAGTAATTATCAGGTACAAGGACATCATTACTTATATGTAAGCTGTAGGTCTTGAACCTGGAAAGGTAATGGAAAGGGCATTGGACTGAGGGATCATTTCTTGCTGACTCCAAATCCATCCTGTGCCCTCTCTGGACCTCAGAGAGCCCATCTCTAAGATGGAAGGCAGAGGGTTGAGTTTCCTCTAAGCTCCCTACTAGCTCTGAAATTCTGTCATCTTTCTTCCACTATCAGGGTCGGCTTTCACGGAACATTACCCTTGTGACCTGGTCTCCAACTTTGGACCATTCCATGAGTTTGGGGGCTGTCTAGCTGAATGTCTTAACAGAACATAGTCTCCTTGAGGGCAGGAACCGATTCATTTTTATCTTTGTGCTCCCACTGCCTAGCTCCTGGTAGACACTTAATGAACAGTAGTTGACTTTCTGAGGCATCCTGAGTGGCCCTGTGTCCAAGCAAAGCCATGAAAGCATTGCGTCCATAAGCTCCTCGACAGAATGGGGTATGATGACTTGGTGACAGATCTGTGGGTCCTATTGTGCCATTACTGGGGTGCTCCTGAGATTTCCCAGGCGGGGCTAACCCATGAGAGCACAGTCCAAGTAGAAACATGATGGGGCCAGGCCTCACCTGGATGCCAATTTCCTCTAATTGGTTTGAGTTTCTCAGCCTGCAGATATTATAAAGCTGCTTCTCAGATGAAGTCATCTGATGGTGAGTAAAGGAACAGGGGGCAAGAGGGGGAAAGGATGGGGAATCGTGCCTGGTAACGACTTGTCTTGTGGCTGGTCTAAGTGACTCTACCCTCAGAAGAAATCAGAGTTGGAAATCATCTAATGCTGCATGTATTTCAACACACTGGTGGCTCTGTGTACCAGACCAGAGTTCAGCATATGGGAGGAACATCTGGATAGAAGCAGAGAAGACACTTTGTGCCCTATGGATGTTGGGCAATCACAGGCCCTATATATTATTGTCCACAAGACAAAGATTTGGCTGGCGGGCTGGGCTTTGTGCATGGCCTCTCAGCGCGCATGCTTCCGAGGCAAGGCTTGAACCCGGGTTTTCCGCTATGCTGTCCTGACTCCTGTGGCAAACTCTAAAGGGCCATGAGAAGACATGAATAAGAGTCATTCATATGGAAAAGCGCAGATGGGCGGTGAGTCATCTTGGTGCAGGGAGGAAGGAACTGCTCTGCTGCAGAAAGAACCTGGGTGCTGCTGGCTCCGTCACCCCTTCTGGGAATACCATAAGAGAAGTAGATGAACACGAATGCCAAAGGCTCTGACTAGTGGACCTAATTACGCTGCCACGGATAGGAGCTCTTCCGTGGCCTCGTGTGGGTGAAAGGAGGCTACTGAAGAACATCCAAAGAAGGTTTCAGATACCCCCGTGCACAAGGCCTCGAGGACACAGGTGCCCCACCCTGGTGTAGCCACCCCTCCAGTGACAGCTCAGGACAAACACAGGGCCATCATTCAGCATCAGCTCAGCCTCTTGAAAGGCATCCCTGGCTTCACAGGTCCCCATTTCGGAACAGAACAGACGGATCATAAAAGCAAGGCAGGTTTGTGGCAACCTTAATGGGAAGGATTTAAGACCAGATGCCAAGAGGAAGGAATAGGTCAGAGCCATTTCCCATGAATATACCAGCCACCCTCTGCTTGCTGTGACAGATTTACTTCTGTTTTATAGGGAAAGGAGAAGGAGAATTCTCTCATGCACAAAGCAGATGAGTCTGGGGAGAGTTTGATTAATTAAGTAAGATAACTCCTCACTGAAAAGCTTCCACAGTTGGCTTAAAGGGAACGCCATGACTCAAGATGGCCCTAGATCTGTAAGATGCCAGACAGACTGAAGGAGACAGAAAGTGCTGGACATTTGGGGCTGAACCACTCCCAAAGAAGCTTTGTTGTTTTTATTTTTGAATGGTCTGCTGTGTTTTCTTTGGATGGGAAAATCATACCAACAGAGAATGAGTTACCCAAGCTGTCTTCCCTGGTCATTGATAGTCACAGCCTAGGAGAGGATGCCGACCCCTGGACACCAGGACTGGACCCCCTTGACCCTGGAGGGCCAATGACATGGACCCCACACATCACCCCCCCCCAAAAAAAGGATTTTCTAAGTCAATACAACAAACGTTTATTAAGTGCTTATGGTGTATAAAGTATTAGGGGCAGAAGGACCTGAGTTCTTGAGGAAAGAGGGAAGAATTGGGAGCCTGAGGACCCAGGATCCAATCTGGACTCTGGCACTTATGACCTGTATGACCTCGGGCAAAGCAAGACGAGGGAGGGAAGAAACATTAATACAGCGCCTCCTGCATGGCAGGAGCTGTGCCAAATTTCTTAGCCATGTGATCTCATTCGATCTCCACAACCCTGGGGGGAGGGGCTGTCCTGATCCCCATTTTACCAAGAAGGAAACTGAGGCTGAAAGATCACACATGATTTGGCACACACAGTGCCAGAAAGAATTTGAATTTCAATCTCCCTGATCCCAATCCCAGACCTCTGTAGATGTGAAGACAGAAAGGTAAAATAATACCATAAAACACTGCCCTCAGGGACCTTAGATTCTATTTACCTGGAGGCATGACGTGAAATTCCACGAATAGAAGCAAACTCAGTAATTTGAGGAACCGATGACAAGGAAAAACTTCCCCCAGAGCCAGATGCTGGGGCAGAGGGAGGATGATGTTGGGAATTCTGGGAAGTGCAGGGAGGAAGGACCAGGTTCTAAGCTCAAACAAAAATGGGCGGGGGCTGAGGTGGGATTCCAAGATTGGGGGGCAGCAGATAGGCAGTCTGGCTAATACAGAGAAAATGTGTGAAGGGAAATAAGGCAGAGTAAGCTTGTATGTCTGTCACTGGGCCTGCACAATTCCTTCTAACTCTGCTCCAAACCTAACACAGACCATATTAGGTGAAGAGGTAGAGTGGATGGCCCTTCCTCCTTCCCTTCAGCATTTATTAAGCACCCAGTGTATGCCCAGCCCTGTGCTGAGTGCTGGGACTTCAAAGGGAAGAACAGGACACTCTCCCCTGTCCCAGAGCCCACATTCCTCATTGAGAGCTGTTAGTGGAGCCTTAATAGATCCCACACCGTGGTGGGGTGGGGGCAGGTGGGAGGAAGAGAGCGGGAGTGGGAGACCCTGCAGAGATCTGGGGCTAACTGAAGCCAACTGACCTCCTGCTCATTCACCTGAGATTTTCCCAAGCCTGGGGGAGTCCTTGTTTTACAGATGAGGAGTGGCAGGCAGTGAGGGAAGGGCACTGGACCACAGTCTTGGCTTCTTGGGGACTGGCAGCTCAGCCAGCCCCCAGGGAGGGGCCTCCAGGAACAAGTGCATGGCACTCAGGGAAGCGAGGGGCACCAAGGCTCGGAGGGGCAGCCCAACAGCCATTAAATGGCTGCCTCTGTCAAATTTTCTGGCTTAAAGACAAGTTCTCCCAGTACAAACTTTCTATCCCCCCCCCCCCACACACATTTAACCTCCTGCCGTGACTGGAAATTGAGAGAGCTTGTCTTTAGCATCATGGGAGCACAGGCTAAGGGACAGAAGGAACCTTGGGGGCCCTCGAGTCCAACCCCTCATTTAAAAACTGGGGAAACAACTTGCCTAAGGTCATGAAGGTCGTAAAAGACAGCTCTGGGCCTGGAAGGGACCTTAGAGTCATTCTTGACCAATGGTCTCATTTTATAGGGGAGGAAACTGAAGCCCAAGGGAGGTCAAGCAACTTACCCTGGGTCACAGAACTAAGAAGAGTGTGGGGCAGGATTTGAACACAGACCCTCCCCTCTCTGAGTACAGGACTCTATTTACACTAAGCCATATTGCTTCAATGGGAGAGCTGGGATTTGAACCCAGGTCCTCTGGCCTTATCCCAATGTAGCTGAGGGCTGGAACAATGTTCAGTTTATTCTTTGAAAGCCTCTGAAGCTTCTATGTTCAAAGGCTGGCAGCTGAGTCCAGCCAGGCTTCTGACCCAGACTCCTTGGTGCTCATAGATGCTGTCGATGGGCTTGTGTTCCCTGGGTCAGTCCCCTGAGGAAGCTTTGACCAAGCAGAGACAGAGCCATGAGAGAGGAGAGGGGCTTGAGACCAGAGTCACAGAGATCTGCCTGAGAGCCACCTCTGGCATCAAGAGCTGTGTGACCCTGGCACATCCCTCAAACTCTCTGTGCCTCAGTTTCCACACTGGCACTAAAGGGTTAGGAATAAGCATACTGTCGACCCCACTGCCAACTTACAAGGAAGCACTTTGGGAGCCTGAGTGAACCACCAGACTCTGACTGATGCGAGGCTCTATTTGTCTGTTCAAAACTCAAATGAGCGTCAGGTGGCAGGAAGTTGCCAAGGAATAGAGACTGACCAGATGTTAGCAAAGTGGCCAGAAAATAAGGAACAGCTCTCCTGGATGAAGTCCCTCAAGGTTTGCAGAGAGGCAGTGTGGGGTGATAGAGAGAGAGCTGCAAGACCCAGGCCAACTACTGCCTCTTGACCCATTAGCCAAGGGACCCTGGGCAAATGACTTAACCTCTTAGTGTAAAATTCGAAAGGATCCCCACCTCCATTAGTGGGGGAAGTTTCCTCACCTGGGAGTTCCCTATACTAATGAAAATTACAGATCTAGCCCCTATCCAGATAGACTGATGGACTGATTGATAGATGAACAGATGGATGGACAGATAGATGGTTAGATGAAAGGATAGATGGGTGGATGGCTAGACAGACACACATCTTCTTTGTATGACAACTCTTCCCTACTACAGGTCAGCTACTCCTCTAACGTTCTGCCTTCTTTCTTCTCTTCCTGACTGCGAAGATAGCACCCCCAATTAAATTCACCCACAGCCCAAAGTTGTATTCAGTCGAGTCCAGTGGGTGGGCACAACTCCTTTTTCCCTTCTATTACTGTGAAGGGATAGGTTGGGGGGAGGTGCAGTTTCCTGGGGTCCTGGGATGGGAACCTTCGAGGTCACCTAGTCTAATCTGCTCATTATACAGAGAAGCAAACTGAGGAACAGAATCAAGATTGAGAGCCGGACGGGACCTTAGAAGTCGTCTGGTCCAAACTCTTCATTTCATACAAATGAAACACGCTCAGGGAGGGAAATGACTTAATGTCATAGATTTAGGGTTGGAAGAAGTTTCAGCGGTCTTCTAGAGCACCCCACTCATGTTATGAGAGAAGATGGATGACCAGAGAGTGGGAAACCTGGATGTTCCCAAAGTAACGCAGGAAGCAGGTTCTTGGATGTCCAATCCAGAGATGCGTCCATTGAATCAAGAGAAAATGGAGGCACAGAGTCACATGACTTGTCTAAGGTCACACATCTACTAAGTGTCTAGACTGGGATTTGAACCTGGGTCTTTGGTCTACAAAGCCAGTGCTTCCTCCCTCTGAGGTGGAGCTCCACATTAGGACCTGGGCATCACCCAGATGCCTCAGGGCCCAAGTGGGCAAGGGGTGTCCTGGGCATCAGCCTGCATCACTAAGATGAATGTCCTCCCCAACTCCTCATTGGTTCCATCGTGATGTGGTCATTAAGCCATCTCTCTTCTCCAAGGATGGTCTGAGTCCTCCCAATTGTCCTGGGCCTAAGAGGCTCATTTCAGTCCCAGAGCAGGCAGTCCTCTTCCATTATGGCTCCTTCATCATTATTGTTGTCATTGATCATCATTATTTCAATGATGTTTCTAAGACTATTTGCTTCCCCACATTATTGTTGATTATAGCATGGGAGGACTGGATGGGAGGCCTTGGGGAGCTTGTTGGCCCAACCCCTTCAGTTTTCAGGTGACTTTACTGAGACCCAAAGGGGAGAAGTGACCTGGATGGACTGGCAGAGCTAGCAAGACTGCAGCTCGAACCCAAGACTCCTTCCTGGTCCCCAGCTTTCACATCTTCCCCCCGGTCTATCTTTATTGAAGCTGGTCAGCAGCCTGGACAGTGGAAGCCAGAGCAAGACCTGGAGACACAACTTTCCCCTTTCCCTTACAAAGTTGTAGCAGAGGCTCAATACAGAGCCAAGGATGCCCAGGAGGCAATAAATGGAACCAGAAGGGCTAGTCTCCATTCATCTTCTCAAACAGAGTGGAAGTTCCTGGAGGACAGGAAGAGTTCCATTTTTTGCTTCTGTATCCTCAGTGCCTGCCGTGGTGTCTAGCACATAGTAGGGGCTTAATAAATGCTAGCTGAGTGACTAATTGTTAATTCCAATGGGATTTAAAGTAGAGAAGAAAAAGGCTGGAAAGAAAAAAGACCCTCCATTCTCAAGGCCAACGTGCTGAGCAGAGCTGGTCACCTGGCGCTCCTAGGAACACTGCTCTAGCTGGAAGGACCCCTCCCTTCTGCCACTGGTCCCCCCCCCATTCCTTTGACTGGCATAGTTGGACTTCCTCTGTCTTATCTGCTGCCAGGGTTTCCTTCCACTCCAGGCATCTACTTGCCCTTGGAGAGAAGGCAACTTGGTGTTATGTTGTATAATAAGCCAGAGCTTCTGGGTAGGGAGATTGACTGCCACTTAATACTTAGGTGACCAGGGTCAAATCGTTCAATAATTTGGTCAAGTCATCCCTCCAAGCCTCGGTTTCCCCATCTGTAAAACCAGGGTCTCTAAGGTAGACTCTTCCAGCTTTAAATGTATGACCCTGTGCTTGTCTAGGTCTGTCCTGAATCTCTCCCATCCTCCACTCCATGGCCACTTCAAAAACCACACCTGCCTTTTGTTCAGTGGACAGAGTGCTGGTCTTGGAGTAAGGAAGATTCAAGTTCAACTCTTGCCTCAGACACTCACTAGTTGTGTGACCTAGCAAGTTATTTGAACTCAGCCTATCTCAGTTTCCTCATCTGTTAAGTGGGGGTAACAGTAGGACCTCCCTCCCAGGGTTGTTATAAGGATCCAACAAGATCACACATAAGAAGTGTTTAGGAATCATAAAGTGCTATATAAATGCTAGTTCTACAGTTCACACCTTCAGACTGGGAAGGGATCCTGGAGGCAGCTGGTCCAGCGCCTTCTATCAGAGAAGCAACAAGTCAAGGTGGGCTGAGCACTGGAGCTGACCTCAGAAGAACTTGGGTTCAAATCCTTCTTCAGGCACTTGTCACCTACATGAAACTGAGGAAGTCAGGGAACCTCAGCTGCCCCATCTGTAGAGTGGGGTGTTGTGCCAGCCTTCCCTCTCAGTGAGATCACAAGCACCAAGTGAGATAAAGCATGAGAAGTGCTGGGCAAGCCGGCATCCCATGTTAGAAATGCTTGATGCTGCTTGAGAGCTGAGCAAACCAAGCCCAAAGGAACAAAGGACATGAGGAGTGAAGGTCCTTCCCTTGCCATGAGGCGAGGTACCTTCACCTCCTCTTTGCCCTCAGTCTCCATCCTCAGGGGCTTCTTCACCTGGAGCATTGCAGTAGCAATCACACCTGCATCCCCAGGACACCTGCCGGCACAGGCCTTTAGATCTGCTTCACTAGGAAAGGTAGTTGTTCAAGGGGCCAACAGTCTTTTTAATTATATTCACTAGTCCAGGGGAAAAGTCAGCACCCTGAACTTCAGAGAAAATACAAGCAGAGAAATAAGGCCCAACAGCCAGGGCTCTGACTGCCTGAATCAACTAAACACTTTATGCACATCCCTGGATGGAGAGAGCCTTTACCTCTGAGCAGTTGGGAAGCTCTGAATATAAAGTCACTCAGGATCTCAACCAGAGAATCACAAGGTCCCCCTCATAAGCAGCCCCCAAAGCAAAATACCAGCTCAGAGGATTTATACCCTTCTTCAGGGTCAGAGGGCATCTCAACCCTCTGACCAGGGCCTAATTAGAAATTAGCAAAAGGTGTGAAAGCCTTCCTCCAAGCAAGCCTCCCCTAAGCAAGCTTCCCTTAATGGACTACACCTGAGGCCTATTAATGGGTGGGAAAGATCCTCTATCCCATGAACACTACAAGCATCCAGAATGGGGAGCCCTCCCTTGCACCCCAAGGTGTGTAGACCCAACATGTCTGAGCCTCTGCAGAACTGATGAGACTGCATTGGCCTCTTGCTGAGGCTCACCTTGGAATGTGAGGGATGGGGGGGGGGGGGGGGGGGGGGGCCCGGGGCGGGGGGGGGGGGGGGCGGGGATGGCAGAACTTTCCCCTCCTACCTCCTCCTCTCCACTGACCTGAGGCTGAGGCGAGGAGGGGACATTCTTCACAAAGCACAGGAGCTGAGCTCCTGGCTGGGGATCAGCAGGAGACTTATGGGCCCATCACTGGCCAGAAGCATCCTCCCCAGGCCTGGGCTCCCTTCTTCAACACCTCACCCAGCAGAGCAGCATGGTTGGGCTTCTCTGGTCTCTGAGCTTGTGGGGTCCAGCTGCTCGGATATTTCTTAGCTGTGTGAGAATGAACTGATCCCCTGCTTCCTCATGTTAAATGGCTGTAATATCTGTAGTTCCTGTACCCAAAGGGCTGTAAAGCTATGTATGCCCTTTAACCCAATAATGCCCCTTCTAGGGCTGTGTCCCAAAGAGATAACAAAAAGGGAAAAGGACCCACATGTACAAAAACACTCATAGCAGCTCTTTCTGTGGTGGCAAAGAATTGGAAATTGAGGAGATGCCCATCCATTGGGGAATGGCTGAACAAGCTGTGGTGTATGAATGTAATGGAATACTGTTGTGCCATAAGAAATGAGGAGCCGGCAGACTTCAGAAAAACCTGGGAAGACTTCCGTGAACAGATGCTGAGTGAACCAGGAGAACATTGTGCACAGTAACAGCCAGATTGTGGGAGGACTGCCTTTGATACACTTAGCTCTTCTCAGCAATACAAGAATCTCAGACAATTCCGGAAGACTCACACCAAAAATGCCATCCACATCCAGAGAAAGCACGGAGTCTGAAAGCGGGTGGAAGCAGATGCTTTTCTTTTGCTGTTATTTTCTTTCTCGTGCCTTTTCCCTTTTATTCTGATTCTTCTTCCACAACATAACTAAGGTGAAAATCTGTTTAATATTATCTTATATGTATAGCCTACGTCAGATGATATGCTGTCTTGGGGAGGGGGGAAATTTTAGAACTCAAAATCTTATAGAAGTGAATATTAAAAGCTAAAAATTGATTAATTATTTTTTTAAATTAAATAAAAAATGAAAAAATGTTTGCAGTTCCTACTTTGAAAGGCTGTCATGAAGCTTGAATGAGATGATCCAACAAGCATTTATGAACAGCTTACTGTATACCAAACACTGGAGCTACATAGGAAAAAAAATGAAATAACCTTTCTACCTGGAGAATCTACTTTTTTGGGGGGGTGGGGGGGTAGGGAGATAACATTTATACAGCTAAGTAAGTAAAAAGTACAAATAAATGTAAGCTTCTATTGTGGAGTAGGGGTCAAACATTAATAAACAGAGAAATCAGCAAAGACCTTGTGTAGTAGGTGGGAGCCAGGACTTTCCAGAGGTGGAGGTGGGGAGAGACCACATGCACAAGCATGAAGGAAGTGTTTTCTCTGGCTCATATGCCATCCAGGGTACTATAGATAAAAATGAAACTGCCCCTGCCTCAGAAAGAATCCGAGTCCCATCAAGTGACCCATTAGGGTCCACACAGCCAGTGGCCACAGTCAGACTAGAACCCAGATCTCCTGGCACCTGGTCCAGGGGACCTTGCCCAGCCATGTTCTGTTTCTCTCTTTCTGCTGGACAAAGAATTCACTCCATGTTTCTCTCAAGCATAAAGCTCTGGTAAGCTTGAGAGGTAGCTGTGGTTGCACCTAGATGACAAACAGCCCCTTTGAGGGCCCCTCTTTAATCAGTGAGGCCTTCTGGGACATCCCTCAGCCTCACTGAGCCTCCAGCAGAGCCTGGCAATGACCCACCCGGAGCCAGCACTGAGACATCTCCAAACTCCCCCCCCCCTTCTCCTTGGCTTTGCTTCTGCAGAGTCAGGACAGGAGTCTTGGCTCCAGAAATAGCCCTTGTTTTCCAACTTGGGATGGGTTTTTGGGGCCCTCTGGCCTCTCATAATGCCAGGCTCTGGGTTCAGCCATGTGGCCTCCTGTATTTCCTGCCTTGCAGAGTTAGTCCAAAATATTTACCCAGAAGGTTTTTTTTAAGAGTGTCACCCAAGCTTGTCCTCCTTGTGTGAGCTGTTACTTCAGAAGCAGACCCAGACCTAGCATGGGCAGTGAGCTGCCATCTACATCACCCATGTGTGTGGCTTAAGGGGACCTCACTTTCTGCTTGGGCACAGTCATGGCTCCATGACTCCCCATGTGCCTTCCTGATCCCTTAACCACCAATGCCACCCTCAAATGTCCTGGTTGGCTTTGCAGAGATTTGTGTGTTCAGTTTCTTTCCCCTGATAGAGTGGAAACTCCCTGAGGGCAAGCCCTTTTTCATTATTGTCTCTGAATCTCCAATGCCTGGCACAGAACTCGGCACCCTGAAGGGGCTTAATAACTTTTTAAATTTATATATCTCATTTTTCCTCAATCACAAGTCAAGGCCATTTTAATATTTGCTGCTATTTTTTTTTTAAGTTTTGAGTTCCAGATTCTATCCCTCCCTTTCCTTCCTGAGACAATAAGCAGTCAGATACTGGTTATACATGCACAAGCGTGTGACACATTTCCAGGGCTTCATAAATATTTGCTGATTAATTGAGAGGGTCAAACGAAGATTTGGAGCCAGAAGTAAACTTAGGCTCTTCTGATTCCATTCTTTGCATTTTGCAGAGAAAGAAACTGAGGCAGAGGGAGACAAGACAGCTTGTCCAAAGTCACAGTAGCAGGGTCCGCTTTCACCTTCTGTCCTCAGGGCGCTTCCTCACCAAAGAAAGAATACATGAAGACATTTCCAAGCAGCGCTTACAAGGAGCCGAGCGCAGCAGTAAGGGCAGCAGTAAGGGCCGGGGATGGAAGCTGGTAAAAACAACAACGAAAACAAAACAAAGTCGTCTTTGCTCTCCAGGAACTTGTGATATTATTGAGGAAGACAACTTCAAAAGGCGGGCATGTGGATGGAAAAGGCCGGAAGTCGTCAGGGGTCAGCAGTGCAGTGGCAAGGCCTCGGCAGGGTGGGAGGGTGGGGAGGGAGAGAGACAGAGACAGAGAGACAGAGACAAAGACAGAGACAGAGAGAGGGAGAGGGAGAGAGACAGAAAGACAGAGAGACAGAAACAGAGAGACAGAGACAGAGAGAAAAAGAAAGACAGAGACAGAGAGAGACACAGAGACAGAGAGAGGGAGAGAGACAGAAAGACAGAGACAGAAACAGAGAGACTGAGACAGAAAGACAGAGAGACACATACACACACACAGACACACAGAGAGAGAGGATGACCCAGGACAGAGTCTTGGGGGATATGAACAGTTATCTATGATCTGAGTCAGGACACTGGAGTGCCATAGGGCCAGAAGGTGGAGAAGCTGAAAGGAGCTGCCATCTATAGGAAACAGTCAATCAGCAAGCCTTTATTGAGTACCTTCCACATGCCAGGCAAGGGGCTGGAGATCCAAATACAAGGAAGGACCCAGTGTCTGCTCTCAGACAGAAGGGAGAGCTATTGCCACAGCATCAAGAAATAGGAATGACTAACTGTGCCCAAAGTTGCACAGGGCTTTTAGCTATCCAGCAGGGAGGAGGGCTTCCAGGATGTGGACCAGATGTACGGTAAATTAGACACAAGGCTGGTGTGTTGCTTGGTATGAGGAGAGCACGTGGTAGAGGAGAGGAATATTTCTTGCATAATGCCTGACCAGCAGACATTTGGAAGTGGTGGGGGTCGGAGGGGAGCCTTGGTGCTCTGACCTCAAGTTGCCTCCCTTGACACGGTCCTCGGGATGTGGAAGGCAGAGTATTCATTGGTGGTGTCAGCTCGAGTCATTCCTGGAATTGCTGCTGAGCTCCTCTTCCCCTTCTTCCTCATAAACACACAGCCCATAGCTGTGCAGAGAGTACATTGTGGTGACATGGAGAGTTCCCCTCCAGACTCACCCTGACAACTTGAATTGTGTCCACACAGTGTGCTCCCCACTTCTGACGGCTGCCAAGAGGGAAGAAAGACCAAGCCATGAAACAGAGCAGCCAGACCAGACAGAAGGCAAAGGGCCAGAGCCACTGGGGCCAGTGACCCAAGTGAACAGTTCTCACTTCTGCTTTGACTCTTGTCGGGGCTCAGAGCAGAGTGGAGGAGCAGATGAAGCTGGTCACTGGTTCCTCCCTTCTTAGGTCCTCCCTTCGTCTGCTTCGAAGCTGTCCAGGGACCTCATGCTTCCCTTTTCTTGTCTAAAGCCAACCATTGTTGTGCCCTACCCAGGGGATGCCATTCTAAGCATTGCTCCATGCTAAGAAATTACTCATCTACCTTTGCACCCTAGAGCTCAACCAAAAGGCTCAGCTCGGAGGAGGGAAAAAGGTCACCTAACTGTATTAACCTATTCTAAGTGTAAATCCTTGATAGACTTAATTCTTCCAGAAGGTGCTTGCACTTTAAGCTAGGATCTTGGTAACTTAGATGGTTCTCTGATGTCTAAGAGAAGGGAGTAAGGATTATTTCTGGGATTCGGGGGCCACAAAACCCTCACTGGTCCTCTTTAGTTCCAATGCCAAAAGACAGATATAAAGTAGAAATCGATGATTTTATTGGTGTGGGGAACTTCTAAGAGGGACAGGAAAGTCCCTCTCCCAACATAGGGCAATGCATCCTCTCTCACTTATATTCTTGGGAGATTGTCTAGAGCAGATCTTTTCAGATGGAAATAGGGCCACCAAACCACGCATTCAGATCTCTGCAGACCACATATGGACTTAGAAAACCACCTAGGAGCATGAACTATGGTTTATGGCATTTTTATTTCTTTTTGTCAATAATTCCCAATTATATTTGAATCTGGTTTGGGCCAGTGTTGTGGAGTTCACGGGCCAAGTTTTTGACAACTCTGGCCTGGAACACTGAGAAGTTCAATGACTTGTACAGGACCACACAACCATTATGGTCCAGAACTGGGGCTTGAACTTGGGTCCTCACACCTCCAAAGCCAGCTTTCTTTTTACTAGGTCCCAAATGCCTACCTAAAGAAAAGGGGTTTGATACAGCCCATCACTTCCGAAAGTTTGACAACATTGGCAGAGAAGGTCAATCAATCAACAAGCATTTATTAAGGATCTACTATGTTTCAGGCCCTGTGCTAAGTGCTGGGGATACTAAAAGAGATAAAAAACAGTCCCTGCCCTCAAGGACCTTACACTCTGATGGGGAAACCATATGTAAACATATATACAAAACAAGCAATGAGCAGAATCAACAGGACACGATTATCGAGAGAAGGCGTTAGGATGAGGAGGAGCTGGAGAAGGTGATTATGAAGCCCTTCCCATCCTCTTAGGGTGGGATACTCTTCTAAACGGGGGAGAGCTAGTCTCTCCCTTTGATTCAGCCAATCTCTGATGACTTATTTTGTGCTCAGTCCACTCACCCATCCTTGTGTTTCTGACACCTTGGAGCTCTGGAGGCAACCTTTCAAGCTGTATGAAGGTGGATAATGGCTTTGGTTTCCTCTGGTACTATAGAGATCCACCTCTTAACATGGCTTCTATTCCGGAAATGAAAAAACTAATCTTGACAATAAAAAAGGCCTTCCTTTCTTAAAACAAAACAGAAACTGAATGAAAGACCAGAAGACTGAGTTGCCCTCATTTCATTCACTGGGCAAGGAAGGGTTTAGAAGCTTTGGTTCATTATAATTGCAATCTAGTGTCCCATGAAATGAATGAGATTAATTTGCCCTGCAAAGCCTTTGGAATGTACAGAAACATATTTTATTGCTGCCAAGTGGAGGAATTTTCATAGTCTCCCCAAATACCATATTAATGATTAAATAAATCAGCAACAGAAAGGCCTGTGTTTCCAGGAAGAGCTTGCCCAAGCTGGTGGAAATCCTTGAGGCCGGCTGGCTTCAGATAGTCTTTGTGCTTCAGGCCTTGGCATGGACAAGAACAGAAGTGACGCTCTCCCCTGGCCTCTCTTGACAGCACTTTTCCTCTTAAACAAGAAAGTGCTCACATTCATGGGCCTGTGAACCTTTTCAAAGTATAAAGAAGTCTGCTAACTACAGCCCACCAGTCCCCTGATTCCCAAGGTTTGGCTGCTTTCATTCCCACAGGCAGTCTCTTCAGTAGATTGGAAGCTCCTTGAGGGCAGAGACATCTCCAGTTTGGTCTTTTGTTCTCCTAAAGCCTGGAATAATACCTGGCAAAACATGCTTGCTGATTGACAGCTTGAGATCATATTATTTGCCATCCTAATTGGGGGGGGGGGGGAGTCACTCTTTGTTCTGGATGCCTCTCTGATCCTTTGTTTCCATTATTCATTGACCATCTTTATGAAAAGTCGATCTGTGACTAAGGGTAAGCTTGCTAAGTAACCACCCAGGATAGATAATATCCACTAGATTACAAAGAAAGACACTTTTAAAAATAACTTTGAGGCAGCTAGATGGTACAATGAATAGAGCACCGGCCCTGGAGTCAGGAGGACTTGAGTTCAAATCCCACCTCAGACACTTACCACTTACTAGCCTTGTGACATTGGGCAAGTTACTTAACCCCTGCCCTCCTCCCTCCAAAAAATAACTTTTATCAGTGCACATCGGTACTTACAACAAGTAAACAAACATTAACTTCTGCAACAGGAAATAACTTGGAATAGTGAAAGCTTTTTCCTAAGTGAAATGTGGTCCAGTCCCTGCTTTCTTCTCAATTCTCAGTGTTTCTACCCACTTCACTCTGCATCAATCGAAGTCAACCAATAAACATTTATTAAGTGCCTACTATGTGCCAAACACTGTGCAAAGCTCTGGGGGACACAAATAAGAAAATCAAAAGACTTCCCTCAAGGAGCTTACAATCTAATGGAGGAATATAACACACAAAAGAAAAATGGAAAAGTAAGGAGGAGACTCAGAGGAGTGCTTACCACAGGGTAATTCCACAAAGTTGAAGCCAAGCTGAGCTGGAGATGGGAGGCAGAGTGAGCTACAAAGTCCAGCTTCTACCCTCTATAAAGGAAGGCTTTGGGAGGAGTTTAGGACATATCATTTAATCTAAATCTAGTTTAATTTAATCTAAATCTTAGTTATGTCTCTTTGAAATCTTTCCCCTCATTTCTTACAGAACAGCAGTATTGCTTTCTATCCATAAACAGTCAAATCTGAATAATGCAAATGATGAATCCCTTCAAGTGGTGCCTTTTTTGAACTGGTACTGAATGTTTTCTTTGGGCTGGAACCAATTACCATATTTTACATAATTATAACTTCAAATAGCATGAATTCAAACATATGTCACAACTTCAGGCCACTGATTGATTATTCACACTATTTGGGACCTGGTGATTTGTTCAGTCATTCATCAATTGATGGTCATCTCCTTAGTTTACAGTTTTTTGTCACTATAAATATATATATATGTATATTTATACACACATGTACATATGTGTGTATATACATACACACATTTATATATGTATATAACTTAATCGGGACCTTTTCCTATTTCCTTAATCTCTTTGGGTATTAGCCTAGCAGTGGTACCATCAACTCTAAAATTCTGTGATTCTATGAAAAAATCAAAGAAGGGGGAAGTTTGATAATCACATATTAAAAATAAGGAATGACTTAGAACCTTTGGTCTCAAATCCTGTGTACATTTTACTATTCCCCAATTGCTTTTCCATGACTATCCATCTTTGAAGAAAACCCAGCTGCCTAGTCTTTGTACCTTAGAAAGCTCTACTATCAACCAGGTAGGAATAACTACTCAAATTCTGGGCATAGTGCCCAAGAGAAATCAACCAGCCCCTCCAATGTGTGCCCTGCGAATGTAACTCTATCAAAGCATCATAAAATCATAGGATTAGAATTGTAAAGCTTCAGGGATCCAATGTATCATCCTCTTCATTTTCTTTTACAAGGTGTAAGAACATGGGTTGACTAAGGAAAGAGAAATGAACATGCTGGTGATAACTGGTGTTTCTAGAGAGCTTTAACAGTTGCAAAGTGCTATATGTGTATCTTCTCATTCCAACTGCCCGACAGCCTTGTGAGGTAGATATTCACAGTGTTACCAGAGACCCATTTGACCAATGCAGAAATGGAGGTTCAGAGACATAAAGTGACTCAGTCACGTAACAGCTGCTAAGTGTACAAGAAAACCCCAAAGCCTGTGACCTCTTCTCCAAGCCAGGCTGCCTCTCAGCACAACCGATGATGAAATCTTGCCAACTGATCCTTCAGAAAATGACCCTGATCGCTGGCTACCATTCAGAAGGAGATGGGGGAGACGGTGGAGCCAAGATGGTCTAGCACAGTTAACAGTCCAAGAACTCTCTCAACATTCCCTTCCAAACAACTTTAAAATAATGCGTCACATGGAACATCACAAGCAGCAAACGGTTGGAGTGAGACATTTTCCAGTCCAAGACAACTGAGGAGGTTGGAAGGAAGAGTCTATGCCACCAAGGTGAGGACCAGCCTGGAGCCCACCAAGCTTGATCTATGAGGAGATACTCCTTAACAGAGCTCTCCCAAAGTGGGGGGGGGGGCTAGGGAGGGAGCGACTCCCTCCTTACTGGGGACTTCAAGCAGGCACGGGATGGCCCTTTGTTAGGGATCGTTCAGATCTAGGTTGTACAAGATGCCTCCTTTGTTCCCTTCCAGCCCTGATATTCAATGACTCTGCATTATTGATGGCTTTTTTATTTATTTTTTTTTTATTTTCTTTTTTTGGAGGGCAATTGAAGTTAAGTGACTTGCCCAAGGTCACATGGCTAGTAAGTGTTAAGTTTCTGAGGCTGGATGTGAACTCAGGTCCTCCTGACTGCAGGGCTGGTGCTCTATTCACTGCGCCATCTAGCCACCTCTGAAACTGATATTTCTTGAGCAAATTTCAGGAATAACAAGGAACTAGGGTGTGAGACCATCTCTGTCCACTCAGGCCTGTAATGGGTAAGTAGATGCAGGGGAAATGTTCTTGCAGGTTCCCATGCAGCCTAAACAATGCATAGAAGTATCATACACATTGGCAGGGCTTTCAGGGCTCCCATTATTTCATTCAGAGCTCCCTCTCCAGGATTTTTATCCTCTGTTTTCTTGAGACATTAAACACTCTTCCACCCACATGTGTATATCTGGAGACATATACACGGAATGCAGCCACACTGAACAAAGGCACCAAAGAACAGATTCTGTGATGAGTAGACGGGGGCATTTTAGGCCTTTAAAGAGGAAATGGACACATTATATCAGCTGCCCAAAGCCATGCAAGTAGAGAAAGGTATGTATGCTTCCTAAGTTCCACCAGCCTTGGAGCTAGAAGGAGCCTTCAAGACCATGCCCATTTTAGAGACCAACAGAAGACAGATCGAGAGCAAGAAGGGGCTTTAGAGGTCATGCAGCCCACCCCCTCCCTTTAAAGAGGCCCTTGGAGAGACACAGTTTGCCTGGGGTCATACGGTGATTAAGTGTCTGCATCAGTATCCAGGTGATTCTGGGCTGATGGGAATCAGAGGGTGTATATTTTGAAGGAGCCTGCAAGGTCATCTAATTCAACCCTCTCAATTACAGAGGAGGAAACTAAAGTTCTAGTGAGTTTAACTCATTTCCCCAAGATAATGCTGATGATAAGTAGCATAACTCGGATATGGAACCAGGTTCTCTACCTGAAAATCCTGTGTCTACATGTTTGCCTATGGACGTGTTAAATACAGACGTAATGTAACTGCAGGTTTCCAACTTGTACCTGACACCTGCTAGCATATGGTCATTCTTTCCATTACACCAGAGCTTGAACAGAGGTCCGGGTCAACTAGGGCTATGAGACATTTCTAGAAGAAAGCCTCGGGAAGGGGAACACAGTAACAGCGTAATAAGATGGGATTTAATCATGATAAATGTAAAGTTCCACACTTGGGTTCGAGAAATTAACTCCCCCAAGACACGATGGGAAGGCAGAACTGGTGAGCAATTTGTGTTCAGAAGTTCTTCCAGTCCCAGCGAGCTGTGAGTTCAATCTCAGTCAAGACAAGGATGCCCCAGCCCAAGGCAAATTCTCTCGTAGGCTGCACCAGGGAAGACTCAGAATCCACAGTTGGGCAGGATAGCCCCACTGCCACTCACCAAGATAAAACACGGGGCAAATTCTGAGTCTCATTCAGCAGTCCACATTTCAAGGACAGTGAGCAGCAGAATGCTATCCTAAGAGTAAGCAAAATAGTGTGAATGGTCAAAAGATTATTCTATATGAAAATCATGTGGGGATCTGGGGATGTTCAGCCTGGAGGAGAGGAGGTTCAGCAAGGACGTGCAAACTGCCTTTGTTTATCTGAGGAGCTTTGTTCTGGGTGAGCCCTCTGCTCGGCCCGGACTACAGATCCAGGACAACGTGGGCAAAGTGCAAAGAGTAGAAGGAAGCACTTCCTGACAACTGGCACCTTCCCATCTTCTATTCGATTTGGTATCTGTGAACTTGTAAAAAAAATCTCTCCCATATAACAGCAGTCTCATTTTACCAAGCAAGACCATGCCGCGTGGCACAGACAATTCCTGTTCTAAAACCTGCCCTGTGTGACTGCTAGCAACCCTGGCAGTGTCTGTGTAACCTGGAGAAAACAGAGCAAGGGGCTGTGAGGAAGAGTGAGAGAGAACCCAAGCCCAACCTAGACATACAGGTGTCTGCACATACAAATTGTGCCAGCTCTGGAGAGGACCCCAATGGCCGGCTCATCCAGTCCACATCGCAGGAGATATTCTGTTGGCAGCAGATCTAAAAATTCAGCCTTGGCCCAAACGTGGCCAGGGAGAAGGAAGCCAGCAGGCTCCCAGAGGAGCCCACTCCTTTTGCCAACAGCTTTCTGTTGGGAAAGGCTTCCTTTATCAAAACCAAATTATATGCATGTGCACACGCATGTGCACGCACACATATACACACGTACAAACACACATGCATGTACATATGTGGACATAGTCGTGCAGGTGTGTGTTTACATATGCATAGATATGCATGTGTGTACACACACATTGATAGTCTAGCCCTTGCTTAAACCTTACTGAACAAGGGAACAAAATGTCAGAAAAATAGTCCCTCCCATGTCAAGACTTACAAGGAGGTTTTCACAACGTAGACAGACCAACGAGCTAACAATTCTTGTTATATACTAAGGGCTCATGGCCCAGGGAACAAGGACTGACCTTAGAGACCCAACTAAGCAGTCTGAGTCAAGGGCTCCTCTGGCATTGATGCTACCTGTGCACAGGAGCTTGGGGGGCCCTGAGCTGAGTCTGTCCCCTGAGACTGGACTGCTGAGGGGAAGTGTTTGTACTTGGGCTCTGGTTACATCTCTGAAGTGAATATTCCTTTTGGAAAGGAAGAAGAAGAAG
>NW_027186383.1:3538991-3578829 GCF_028583685.1 Petaurus breviceps papuanus
AAATCTAGTGGAAGGAGAACACAAAAGTTGCAAAGGAAGGGGAGGAACTAGGGCAGCCTAGTATGGAAATAGACAGGAATTGTAATGGAAGTCTGATTTTCCCCTAAGATAGGGTGAAAACTCACCTGTCAGAGTCATTGCACAAAGGAATGCAGTCCAGAACACCATTGGGAGAAAGATTAGCATGATGGCCAGAGAGCAGGAGGGTTTCCTCTTTCCCACCCCTCTCCTTCCCCTAAAAAAACAAAAACAAAAACCTATGCAAACAATTGAAATAAACTTTGGGATATTCCTCCTTTTTTATTTTTTCACAGCGAGATTCATGAACACATAACAAAGAATCCCTGAAGGCCAGGAGAGATGTCACTTGTCCGATTCATCATTCATGAAAAAGTAATTAAGTGTCTACTGTGTTCAGGTACAAGAGGAGACAACAGGAAGTCACATTTTCTGAGGGTAACGCTTGAGATTTCCTAAGTGGCTGAACAAGCTGTTGTATATGATTGCAATAAGACGCTATTGTGCTATTAGAAATGATGAGCAGGGTGATTTCAGAAAAACCTTGGAACACTTATATGAACTGATGCAAAATGAAATGAACAGAACCAGAAAGACACTGTAGACAGTAATGGCAATATTGTAACAATAATCAACCATGAAAGACTTAGCAACTCTGACGGACACAATGATCAAAGACAATTCCAAAGGACTCACCATGAAAAATTCTCTATATATACACAAAGAGAAGTGATAAATTTTGAGTGCTATTTGAAGCATACTTTTTTCACTTTAGTGTGTGTGTGCGTGTATGTCTTTTCTTTTGCAACATGAATATGGAAATGTTTTGTATGATCTCACATGTGTAAGCAATATCATAATGTTCACCTTCTCTAGGGGTGGGGGAAAAATTAAAGGGAAGGAAAAATTTGGAACTCAAAATTTTTAAAAATGAATGTTAAAGGGGCAGGTAGATGGTGCAGTGAGTAAAGGGCCAGCCCCAGAGTCAGAAGGACCTGAGTTCTGTTCCAGCCTCAGACACTTAACACACACACACACACACACACACACACACACACACACACACACACACACACACACCTAGCCATGTAACCTTAGGCAAGTTACTTAACTCCAATTGCCCTCCAAAGGGCAAAAACAAAACAAAAAAAATGAATGTTAAAATTTTTAAATGTTATTTTAAAACATTAAACAAACTAAATAAAAACATTTAAAAGTAACTTTTTAAAAAATATAGTAGATAGGGGCAGCTAGGTGGCATAGTGAATAGAGCACCAGCCCTGGAGTCGGGAGGACCTGAGTTCAAATCCGGCCTCAGACACTTGACATACTTATTAGCCATGTGACTTTGGGCAAGCCACTTAATACCAATTGCCCTCCAAAATGCAAAAAAAAAAAAAAAAGTAAAAAAAAATTTTTATATAAATAAAGTAGGTATAAATGATAATGCAAATTAATTAACTTGAATTTTTTTTTTCTGCTTCGACTCCACTATCAGTACCGATTGTTATAATAACAGTGTTCACCTAAAGAAATAGCACTGATGAGAACTTTTTTGTATAAAGACATTTCCATTAAAAAGTCACTTCTAGCTTGGTATAAACTGCAATCTTCTGAACCAAGTTAAGTCTTTTAATAATAAGCCTTAATATTTTGGCACCAACCCTGTTGTGGCAAGCACGCCAGCGTCCCCAGGGTGGCTGCTCACACAGGTTCTTAGATCTGCTTTGTTAAAGGAAAGCAACTCAAAATGGGTTAACAAGCTTACTTTAATCAATCAAACATGTATCATTTACCTAGTTCAGGGGAAAGAGGTCAGCACCCCAAACTTCAGAATATACAGACAGAATTATCAAGACAGAAACAGATCAAGTAGACAGATTTCAGACTGTCCAACCATTACATCCATACCCAATCAACATCTGGGTTTCAACATCTGGGTTTTTCAAAGCCGGGGGGCTCTGGACAATGGCTTCCCAGAATCCAGATCAAATCACAGAACACTTCTCAAAGTGAGCCCCCAAAACAAAGCCTCACATCAGGGCTTATATAGCCTTCTCCTGGCTCAGAGAATGTAACAACCTTTTGGACCCACTGGCCAATCAAAAAGTATCAACTGAAAAACAAGCCTCCCACCCCAGGCTCAAGGTGCACTTTAGCCTAGGGGCAGGGAAGATCTTTAAATTTGCATTTCCATTACAAACTCCAGTCATAGTTCACATGGTCCATGGATTCTCCTGAAACCTGCCTGCCTATAACCTATAATTCTACCCAGAATCAAGTTTGGTTCCAGGCAGAAAGAGAAAAACTGGATTTAAAAGCTGCTTGTTATCTCTTTTGTAATATTTACAAAGGAAAGGATTTCCTCTTTCCCACCCCAGTCCTTCCCCTAAAAAATAAACAAAACTATACAAACAACTGAAACAATTTTGGGTTATTCCTCCTTTTCTTCACCATAGTGATATCTGTGATCCATAACAAAGAATCACTGAAGACCAGGAGAGATATCACTTGTCCAATTTATCATTCATGAAAAAGTGATTAAGTGTCTATTGTGTTCAGGTACAAGATCCTGCTTGGTTTAGTAGCCAGCGAGATAGGATCCAAGCCAGTAAGATCTGGGTTCAAGATCCACCTCTTGCATCCTGCCCAAGTGACTCAGCCCTCTAGGCAGCTCTCTAGGATTATGAATTACAGGGGAGATGCAGTCCCGTGTTATCACAGGGTGATTACTCATGCTAGAAGGTCCTTTTTCGAAACCATTGAGATCATGGCTCTCATCTTTCTGCTTATCCCTGTTTACAGGATATTGTTTTGGATATATAGAAAAGAGAAGTTAAAAAGCCATTGCCCTCAAGAAGTTTATATTCTGTATGGGTCTCCCTTCAAGACCTCGGTTTCCTCAGGATTTGAGAGTGACAGAGAACAGCCAATCAATGAACAAGAGTTCACTAAGTCCCTGCTGGGTGCTGTGGACACAAAATAGAATTGAACAAGCCTTGCCCTCAAGGAGCTGACATTCATTTTCCTTAGAGCAGGAGGTCCAGCACACAAGGAGGGTCTTTCTGAGGTTCTCTGGCTTGGAGGTTCCACTGGTAGGTTGAGTCATTTCTGGAGGGCCCCTTTGATCTAGAACAAAAGGAACAGTCGAGGTTGGTAAGGGGAATGGTCATGCTACCAGTGTTGTCACCTGCTGGGAGGAAGAGAATGGAGAATTTCAATCAGGGAGCATTTATTAAGTGCCTTCTGTGTCCCAGGCACTCTACCAAGCACTGGGGTACCAAAAGAGGTTTCCTGTCCTCAGGCAGCTTATAATCGAAGGGGGAAGACGACATGCAAACACATACACAGACCGAGCTGTACACCAGGTAAATAGAAAATAATTAAGGGAGAGAAGGCACTGGGATCAAGAGGGATGGGGTAGACTTCCTATAGAAGACAGGATTTTAGTTGTGATTTAAAGGAAGCCAGGAAGGTCAGTAGTTAGAGCAGAGGAGGGCGAACATTCCAGGCTTGGGGGACAGCCAGTGAGAATGCCTAGAGATAAGAGGTAGATTGTGGGGTTGGTGGAACAGCCAAGAGGACAGTATCACTGGATGGAAGGAAGAGTGTATGTCAAGGAATAAGGTCTAAGAGGGCTGGAAAGGTAGGAGGCGCTAGATTGGGAGGGCTCTGAATGCCACTCTGAGTATTTTTTTTTTATTTGCCCCTGGAAGGAGTTTACTGAGTAAGGGGTGACTTGGTCAGACCTGGGCTTTAGTGGCCGAGTGAAGGATGGATTGGAGTGGGGAGAGACAACTGGCCTGTGATCCATCACTGGGCATGTTCTTGACCCATTTGCAGCTTGGCACAATGAGCCAGAGCTTGGGTCTCACTGGAGAAGGCCTGGATTCCAATCCTTCCTCCAACCCTTACTATCTGTGTTACCTTGCACAAGTCATTTCCACTCCCTGACTTTCTTCATCTGCAAAATGAGGAGGATTGAGCTAGATGATCTCTGAGGCCCCTTCCAGCTACAGTTTGTGATTTTGTCATCCTGGGTGCTCCAGGCACTAAGACATCAATGCCAAACCATACAGCCTCTTTCTGACCCAATTCTGATTATTCCATGAGTGACTCCTTGGTTCCAGGTGTTTCCAGTTTTGATTTCTGGATTGACCTCATTGAAAACCTGGAACCCAAACTGGGTTTATCTCCAGATCGCTTTCTAAGACAGCACCTCCCCCAATCAAACTGCTGAGGGCACTCACTGCATTCCCTCCACATTCCTGTAAGGCAGCCCAACTGTGACTCTACCCCATAATCAGTGGATCAGAAGACCCTGGTTCAAATCCTAGCTCCCAAGACTTTGGACCTCAAGTCCCATCCAGTGGCCTTGGGCAAGTTCCTGAAATTCTTTGGCCCTCAGTTTCTACATTTCTAAAATGGGGATATCTGTCCTGTCTGCTTCAGGGGCTTATCATTAGGGTGGAATGAGATAATGTAGGTGAAAACACTTTAGAAAAGGTAATGTATCAGACAAATGTAATGTCTTATCATGATCATCATTATGAAAATATATGACCCTTAGAGACCCGGTGGTAGGAAGCAGGTAGTGTGATATGGGAAAATGCAAGGGATTGAAGGAAGACTGAGTATTGAAAAGTGGCTCTGCTACCACCTTTGATCACACGTTGGTCAAGAAACAATTCCTCTGAGCCTCAGTTTCCTCATCTGTAAAAACTCTACATAATCTTGAGTAAGTTACTCTACCCTCTGGGTCTCCATTTCCTTGATAGTAAAAAGAGAAGGTTGGGCTTGACAGCACCTAGGGTTGCTTCCCGCTCTATATCCAGGATCCTGTGACCCTCTAATTCAACCCCCCTCTGGACAAGAATTCTCTCTGTTACAGACCTCCACTCGTACGTCACCATCGAGGGGGAATCTATTACCTTCCAGGGGAGCCAATTTCACTTTTCAACAGCTCTCATGATTGTGAGGTTTTTTTGGTTATATCAAGCAAAAATCTACCCTCCCTAAAACGTCTGCCCACTGCCTCCAACCAGAAGAAGGGAATTCCCTGTTCAGTGGGGCAGCTCTTTAAATACATGAGGACATATATATGAGGATACATACATGAGGACACATATGTTAGGGCACATATATGAGGATACATACATGAGGACACATACATGAGGATACATGTTCCACCTGAGTCTCCTAATTTAAAACTAAATCCAGCATCAGAGATCTAGACCTTCAAGTTCATCAGGTCCAACTGCCTCAGAGAATCTTAAGTGACTGCCCAAGGCAGAGTTCTAGCCCAAGTCTTCCTGATTTCATGTGCAGAAACCTGTCCACTGGGTCAGCTGTCTTCCCACTTTCTTCAACCAGTCTTGCTATGGTCTGATCATAGGCTCTAGGCTGTTTTGTCCTTCTATCAAATTTAAAAGTGGGAAGATGATGGGAAGAGTAAACAAGTCGATTAACTCATTAACACCAGATTTCAGTGGTTGTGAGATTGTTTCACAAATTATATATTAAATTTCATATGATTGTTGTGTATATGTGGGAGGGGGAGAGAAAGAGACAGAGAGAAGAGAGGAGAGGGGAGGGGAGGGGAGAGGAAGGGAAGGGGAGGAGGGGAGGGAGAGAGAGAGGGACAGAGACAGAGACAGAGAGGGGGGAGGGAGATTTTACTGCTTAAATACACAGTCAAGTCAAAACGGGAGAAAATTTATTTAAATCAAGGGACATTGATCAGTAATATATAGCGTGAAATGATTCACTTGCAGGACACACCATGACTCGTGGGAAAATGTCAAGCAAGCATTTTATCAGACACTGTGATGGGAAAGCTGTTTGCTCAAATCATGAAATAGTTCAGGCCACCAAAAAAAAAAAAAAAAAGGACGCATCCCTCGTCCTTTTGCTATTGTCTCCTCCAGCAGATATGAAGCTTTAGGAACTGAGAATTCTGAGCTTTCTTCAATAAACATCTGGCTGCAATTACTTTGCTTAATTTTCTCTTTTCTCGCATGCATGTGTACTATATCCCTTTCATTTGAACGTAAGCTTTTTGAGGGCAGATACTATCTCTCTCTTGTCCTATCCAGAGCACCTAGGTCTGTGCTTAGCCCGCAGCAGGTGCTTAACAAATGAATGTTGAATAGAACATGGCACCACCAGGAAAAGCAGCTCCCCCAAATCTCCGAATTAACAGATGCTTTTTATCTTATATCTGCGCAGCACTGAAAACCCAGTCGAACATATAGAACATATGGCCTTCCGCCTACTCTGTGCAGCTCCCTGGCCTTCACCCGCTCGCCCCCCTCATTGGGGGAAACCCCCTCCCGCAGCAACCTCCAATATTTTGTGAGTCACAGCCAATGATTCCTGTGCTTCTCATCTGCTTCTGACCTGGTTGAATGGGCTTCTGATCGAGGTGGTGCTAGTGCAAGGCCATGCGCTTTTATAGTAATCCCTCTCTATTGCATGTGGAGATGAAATAAGAGATGTTTACAGCAGAACAAAAGCATTCTGAAGTGACAACACTCTCGATAGACTGACTCACTGAAAGCATTCTTAGAACAACCCCAGCGGAAGACAAGACAACATCAATGCCATGTGCCTCTTCCTGTCGCTAAGTGATCTGGACTCATTGCATTTCTGTTTCTTCAGACAGGAAGCTGCATTTTGAACGTTTTCATTTCACGGAGCACTATTGAGATGGTGACATCTATGAATATTCTTAAGCTATTTTTAAGGGCAATTTCTTTCTAGATGCTTGGGGATAATAGTTCATTTGTAATAACAGCCAGGTTCCCAGATAGTTTGTTGAATTTCCAAGAATATTTTGGCATCTGTATTTGCATTTGAAAGATATGCCACCTGTCATTCTATGAAAGCCCATGAGTTTCAGGCTGCAGGCAAGCCCTGAAGTGTTTTTATAACTTCTGTCAAACACTGGGGAGAATGGGTATTTTAATGATGGTTCTACCAGATGCTAGCTTTCTCATATTGCTCTGTTTTGGAATAATTCTTGTGCTTATTAGATTCAGGGCAACAAACTCAAAAGGGTCTTTTCTAGAATTCTGGTCTAAGGATGTCTATCTCCTCTTCAAAATTGTCTGAAACTCTGCTGCCCTTTCAAGTGTTACTAGAGTATTATTTCTAGAATTTGTAATTCTTGGGGATTTTCAATGAACTCAATGACTTCAACTTTTCTCTCTACAGATTTAAGAAGTGCTTTGAAAGCATCTGATCCAGCCTTAAAGGTGCAAGTTTTGTTTGTTTTATGATTGCCCTGCTCCTGTCAGCAGTCCATTGTGATGTGAAGGGAGGTAAGGATCCCCTTGGAGAAAAGGAGCCCAAAGTCCTTGCCTGTAGCTGGTGAGTTCTGCCCTGTAATGAGAATGTTCTGCACACTCCTCTTTTTCCTGCTTTAGTGGTTAGCACCACCTGTGTTACAGCACTTCTGTGGGGGAGGAGGGGCATTGGTACTTTGAATTTTTTGGTGTGTATATGATTATAATGATTAATAAGACTATTAATAATAGCTATCATTCATGTGTAGCATCTCCTTAGAGCTCACTTTCCCAACTAGGTAATCACACTAACCCATTGGGTTCCCAATTAGTGTTATCTCAAGGTACCCCTGAGGGGCCATGGTTTCAGCATCTGCTGTGGCCCTTCAATATCAATTGGCCCATTGACATCAGCTAGCTTCTCCAAATAAAGGTTTACTAAAAAGGATATACCAAGTACAATAGCTACCAAAATTTTCCCCTCTGACACACAAGGTCCTTGTTGAGAATGGACCCAAATTTAAGAATACATGTATCTGGGGTGGCTAGGTTGCACAGTGAATAGAGCACTGGCCTTGGAGTCAGGAGGACCTGAGTTCAAATCCAGCCTCAGACACTTAACACTAACTAGCTGTGTGACCTTGGGCAAGTCACTGAACTCCAGTTGCCCTGCCTTCCCTCCTCCAAAAAGCAAAAAAAAAAAAAAAATTAAAGAATACACATGTCCATGGGATAGCTGGCCTGTATTCATCTTCTGAAATTGACATTCCCTTTGGAGGTAGCTCTCCTCTGGTTTTGGGGGGGGGGGCTGCTACCTTTCTACAGTTTAGAACCCACACTTCTTGCTCTCGTGAAGGTCATGATGTCTGAAGCTGCTCTTAACCTCCAGGGACTGTCCATTCTTGCTCTCTTGCCAATAGCTGCTCCAAGGGACATTCCAGCCAACCCAGAGACCAGTGGTGCCTCCCCACTGGCCTATAGGCATCTTCTGAAATTGCTGGTTGCTCTGGTTCCTTCCATCCAAGGCTACTCATTTATAGAAGATTGGCAAAGAATTAGCATCCTGTCCTCAGAAAGATGGCAGCAGAGCAGGGGCTGTGGTGGCAATGGTGCCAAGGTCTGAGGGACACTAAGTATGTAGGTGTGTGTTCCCAAGGGCCTGACTTCTATTTCCTCATCTAATCCATGAGATCGCTTCTCAGGTCTTATGATATTCATCTTTCAGATAAGGACACTGAGGCTCAGAGGAATCATGTAATTCACCCAAGGGCACTCAGTAAGGAGTGGGGGTGATCCTTATATCCTCTAAAGCCAAGATCAGGGCTTCTCCTATGTTACAAGCATTTTGATTCCCTTTGCACCCACAATGTTCAGGTAAACAAATATTGCCAAGCACCTCCTGTGGGCATACTGCTGTCCTGCAGGAGATACAAAGAGTGGATAAAGCATGTTTCCTGACCTTATGGTGGTTACACTCTATTAGGAGCCACAGCAAATTAAAGAACACCTTTTAGTGAATAAGATTTCACAAATTGGCAGAGTCAAGATGGCAGAATAAAAGCACAAACTTGGCATGGGTTCCTGCTTCCACCATCTCCAATACCTGTTAAAAAAAATGACTCTAAACAAACTTCAAAGCTACAGAACCCACAAAGAGACAGAGAGAAACAAGTCTCCCACTGAAGTCAGCCTGGCAAGCCAACAGGAAAGGTGTATGGCAGTGGGCTGGCAGCTGTGTGCAGTCCCCAGGGAGCTGCAGTTCTGGCCCCAGGGCAGCCCCGACCATCTCGAGGCTTATCAGAGCAGACTTCAGGGGAGTGAATCACCAGCAGCTGTGGCAGTTTCCAGACTTCTCAACACATAAATATGAGAAAATAAAAGGTCAGTCAGGAGCTCTGTTGTAAGGATGAAGGAACAGCGCTCTCCAGCCCCTGCCCCCAGGGCAAGAAGTGTGGGAGGTCCTCCACATGGCTGCTTTCAGAGCTCCTGACCTGCAGGTTGTAGGGGGACCAAGAGACCATTCAGAGGGTAATAGCTCTTACTTTGACCTGGCTGAATCTAGATCGAGGTCTTGGGTGGTGGTCCTAGAGTATGTGGCTAGTGAGCCAGAGCTTGTGGGGGCTGTAAAGAGTGCACCCAACTTACGGCTCGGGCAGTTGTGAAAACCCCAGAAGTTTGGGACAAAGCTCTCTCCATTTTGTAAGCAGAGTTCTCCTATGGCAAAGAGCTCCAAAGTCAAGTAATTTGGCTAGATGAGGAAGCAAAATCAGACCATACAATACTTTGGGGGAGACAAAAGTGATCAAAGCATGGAATTGGAGGAGGACAATGAAGTCAGAACTCCTGCATCAAAAGCTTCCAAGAAAAATATGAACTGGTCACAGGCCATGGAGAAGCTCAAGAAGGATTTTGAAAATCAAGTAAGAAAAATGGAGGAAAAACTGGTAAGAGAAATAAGAATGATGCAAGAAAATCATGAAAAGCAAGTCAACAGCCTGCTAAAGCAGACCCCAAAAAATTCTGAAGAAAATAACACCTTAAAAAGTAGACTAACTCAAATGGCAAAAGAGGCCCAAAAAGCCAATGAGGAGAAGAATGCCTTCAAAAGCTGAATTTGCCAAATGGAAAAGGAATTTCAAAAATTCACCAAAGAGAATAATTCCTTCAAAATTAGATTGGAACAATTGGAAGCTAATGACTTTATGAGAAATCAGGATACTTTAAAATAGATCCAAAGAAATGAAAAAAATAGGAAGCAATGTGAAATACCTCATTGGAAAAACTACTGACCTGGAAAATAGATCTAGGATAGATCATATAAAAATTATTGGACTACCTGAAAGCCATGATCAAAAAAAGAAGCTAGAAATCATCATTCAAGAAATTCTCCGGGAAAATTTCCCTGATATTCTAGAACCAGAGGGCAAAATAGAAATTGAAAGAATTCACCAACTGCCTTTTGAAAAAGATCCCAAAAGGAAAACTCCTAGGAATATCATAGCCAAATTCCAGAATTCCCAGGTTAAGGAGAAAATATTACAAGTATCCAGGAAGGAAGAATTTTACTATTGTGGAAACACAATCAGGATAACACAAGATCTAGTAGCTTCTACATTAAGGAATAGAAGGGCTTGGAATATGATATCCTGGAGGTCAAAGGAGTTAGGATTAAAACCAAGAATCACCTACCCAGCAAAACCGAGTATAATGCTTCAGAGGAAAATATGATTGCTCAATGAAATAGAGGACTTTCAGGCATTCTTGATGAAAAAACCAGAGCTGAAAAAATAATTTGACTTTCAAATACAAGAAGCATGAGAAGGTAAACAGGAAAAAGAAATCATAAGGAACTTATTAAAGTTGAACTATGTACATTCCTACATGGAAAAATGATAATTGTCACTCATGAGACTTTTCTCAATATGAGGATAGTTGAAGGGAATATATATATGTATACATACACATATGTATACATACATATATATGTATAGGAGGGTGTATGTGTGTATAAATATATGTGTGAGTGTGTGCATATGTGTGTACATGTATACATAGAGGGCACAGGATGGGTTGAATATGAAGGGATGATATCTTTAAAATAAAATTAAGAGGTAAGAGAGGAATATATTGGGAGAAGGGGAAAGGGAAAGGTAGATTAGGGTAAATTATCTCATATAAAAGAGGCAAGAGAAAACTGTTACAATGGAGGGAAAGAGTAGGAAGATGAAAGGGAATGGGTCAACCTTACTCTCATTGAATTTGGCTTAAGGAGGGAATAACATACACATTCAGTTGGGTATCTTACCCTACAGGAAAGCGGGGGGGGGGGGGGGGGAAAAAGGGGGGGGGGGAAAAGGGGGGGGGGGAAGGGGGGGGGGGGGGGTTAAAAAGAAAAACTTTTGAAAAGGGACGGGGGAAAAGGAGAAAAAAGAATAAGTGGGGGGGGGAATAGGATGGAGGGAAATATAGTTAGTCTAAAACAATATAACTTCTATGGAAATGTGTTGCATACCTACACATGTACAACCTATATTGAATTGCTTGTCTTCCTGGGGGCATGGGTGAGGAGGAAAGAAGGGAAAGACTCCGGAGCTCAAAGCTTCAAAAAACAAATGTTAACGCATGTTACATGCAACTGGGAAATAAGATATACAGGAACTGGGGTATAGAAATCCATCTTGCCCAACTAGAAAGTTGGGGGGAAATGGGGGAGGATATAAGAGAAAATAGATTGGCAGAATGGGTTTTCAGTAGGCTTACTATTTTGGGGTGGGGTAGGGGAGAGATGGGGAGAAAAATTTGTAAGTCAAAATCTTGTGGAAATTAATATTGAAAACTAAAAATAAATAAATAAATTTTTTTTAAAAGATTTCCAAGTTCTGGAAATGTGCAAATATAACGTTCTAGGAGGCCTGAGAGGAAGCAGATCATTATCACCAGGGAAAGTCTAGTAGGGCTTCCTGGAGAAGGTGAAACTGAGGTGGGCTTTAAAGGAAGGAAGAAAAAGTAATAGGTGAAAAGAGAGAGGAGTCAGGGTGTTACATGAACAGGATCATCAGTTCCCAGCTGGAGAGGACTTTGAAGGTCATCAGTCAATCCAATAAATTGATTAAGGACATATCCAAGTGCTGAGCTATATCACAAACCTCAGAGTTCATCCAACCAATTCCTTTAGTTTACAGAGGAGGAAACTAAGGCACAGACAAGGTAAGTAACTTGCCCCATGTCTCACTGGTAAAAAGTGGCAGAAGCGGGATTTGGCCCAGATTCCCTTGGCTCCAAGCCCATCGCATTTTGCCTGAACCATCCTGAAGCAAGAGTAAATACCCCAAGGTGAGAGAGTTTCAGGAATATCCAGGGGACTTAGAACAGAATCTAATTTGGACCAAATGAAGTAGATAAGAGTGGGGGGAAGGGAAGAGGGGACACGATCGTGAATGGCCTCGAATTCTAACCAAAGGCATCTGAAGTTTATTTAGCAGGAAATATGGAGTAACTGAAAATCTGTGAGAACAGAAGTGGCCAGGATGTGACCAGGTGGGCACCTAAGGAGGAGAAGGCTGGACCAGGGAAGAGAGGAGGAAAAGCCATCAGCAGAGGCTACCGCAGGAGTCTACGAGGGAGGCCACATAGGCTGCCTTTGGGCTGGAGCAGAGAGAAGCATCCCGGAGAGGGGCGCTGGATCCTCACCATCTGGTCCCAATGTCTCCAGACAGGCCACACAGCCCTAAGAGTGGAAGTGCCTTGTCCATGGTGGAGTTTGAAGGAGTCGGGGTCAAGTAGTCCTCCAAGCAAGGGCTAGGGACAGCTCTAAAAAGTAAACACAATCTTCAAAAGGCAATTAAGCCTCAAAACACTTTTCAAAGCCCTTTCCAAGCATCTGCACAGAACTGGGAGTCTCTGGTGCCTTTTGCATGACTTCCAAGGGCTGAGTACAATCAGAACAGCTTTGGTCCAGTTTAATGCCAGTCACCAAGTTTCAGTTAAGCACTCACTGGGAACCAGGCACTTTGCTGGGCTCTGGGGATGGAAAAGAGCACATGTAGCCCCTGCCCTTGGGAGCTACCAGACTAAGAGAAGAGACCACATGTAAATAACCAGGCACATACCGGATGTATATGGAATGGGAAGAAGGTTCTCTGACAGGTGGAGGCATTCGCAGCTGTGGCCGGAGAGGATGGAAAAAGGCCTGACACAGGTGGGATCTGGGCTGACATGTTCAGCCAGGGAAACAGAGAGTGAGGCGAGGGGCAGAGCATTGCCAGGTTGGATCACAGTCAGTGTAGACGAATGGAGGCAGAGGGCAGATGGATCATGGTCAGTGTAGGTGGATGGATTACGGTCAGTGTAGACGAATGGAGGTGGAGGGCTGTGTTCAAGGAACTGAAAGGAAGCCAGCAGAGCTGGATCAGCAGTAAGCCATCTCCTGCCCCCCAGAAAGTCTCCCTTTACATCAGCAGCTCCCCGACTTTGTGGTGAGTGGGAGCACCACAGCCGGCTGAGAAAATGCCTCAAAGGCCCTATGATTGGCTGCCTGGCCTTGCTTAGGGATCCCACAATTACCGTGATCCCTGGACCTGGTTACCTCTGTTGTGTTGTCGATATAGAAGATAAGCTCTTTGAAAATAGGTCAGCTTTTTCATCTGTGTAGATTTAGTGTCCAGTCTAAAGCAGGGACTTCTTCATAAATGTTGCCTGACTGTGCGCTGCTTCTCATGAGATTTACCATGGAAAAGAGACCTTAGACCTTGTCTAGTCTAGTTCAACTCCTCTATTTTACAGAAAGGGAAACTGAGACACAGAAGGGTTAAGTGACTGTCAGTAGCAGAGCTAGGATTCAAGCTCAGGTCTCTTGAGTCCAGATACAAGGAGGGCTCTATCCCCGCTTCTCTGGCCACCTCCTGGGGGATAGGGTACAAAGAAGATATCAGTCCTTCCAGAGGCTTTGCTTTCTCAGGGACAAAATTGACTTTGTGAGTTGATATAAGTTCCCTCCAAAGGCCACATCAAAATAGCAAGACACATTCCCTAAATAGAACAAAATAACTCAAGGACTTTGATAAATTGGTCTTGTTGGAATTTCACCCTTCCTGGCACAAGTCACGTTCTGAAGTCCAGTGGAGCCACGGGCTCCTCCAGGAGTGCGTTGACTGGCTTAAGAATGGAAATATTTAGTGAATGGAGCCTTCAAAGTGCATCATGGGAGAAGATAAGGCTCTGATTGGTGCTGTCTTTTTATCACCCCCCCTCCCCACACATACACATGTACATGTGATGCTCCAGGCTCTCTGTTCTTCCAAAAATAAGGTTGGAGGAACGGCCCTTGGGTCCTCAGAACTTCTTTTGCCAAAGGGATCTCTTCTCCCCAAGTCTATTTCTAGCTAAGAGAAGGTCTTAGTTATTTCTCTCATCAGAATTCCAAGCCCTGCCCCTGACACCCTCAATTAGCTTCTCCAGAAGAGGTCCTTGCCTCTTAGCTTCTGCATCTGCTGGAGCTCACCCTTGGTGCCTCCTCCCCCCAAGTCACTGCCCAGCCATCCCCACTGGTGCCCACTGTCTGCCCAACTGGTGCCTGCCTCCTTCACCAGACACCATCAATAAGACATATTGCAATAAGCATTTATTGAGTGTCTGCTCAGTGCTAGGCCCTGGGAATGTGGAGTCCAAAAAACAGGAAATAGCTCCTGCCCTCAAGGAATGCAGCATGTGGCCCAAAGAGAACTATACAAGGTGGTGGCCGATGGGGGAAGCCGAGATCCAGAGAAAGGGCTTTAGAGACTTTGGAGGAATTAACAACCACTTGGGGGCGGGGGGGACCCAGGAGCTGAGCTTTGAAGGAGGAGAAGGATGCTGAACGACAGAGGTGAGATGCGACAGTGTGTGATCCCAGGATGGGGGAGGGAAGGGAGGGAGGGGAGGTCTGCTGCTGGCCAGGTCAGCAGGCACTTGTAGGTAACAACTGTGGCATCCCTGGCCTCAAGGAGCACATAGATAATGTAAAGGGGGGAGTGAAGGACACACCATACACATAACCATGTGCAAACAAGACATAGAATAAATGGCAGCTAATCTCAGATGGATCCCAGGTCTGCCAGACTCAGAGTTGACCTCTAGCCACTACTCCACACTGCCTCTCCCCAGAATTCCACAGTGGATTACTATAGAGGCAGCTAGATGGGGCAGTGGTTAGAGCACTGGTCCTTGACTTAAGACCTGAGTTCAAATCCTGCCTCAGATACTTGCTGTGTGGCCCTATCCAAGTCACTTAACGTCTGTTTGCCTCAGTTTCCTCATCTGTAAAATTGGGATGATAACAGCACCTACCTCACAGGGGTGTTATAAAGATCAAATGAGATAATGATTGTACAATGCTTAGCACACTGCCTGGCTCATGGGAAGCTCTGCGTCAATGTTAGCTGTTAGGAGCTAGTGACTATGTGATGAGACAGACAGGAATAACATGTGTGTTCTGTAAACCTCAGAGTGCTCCAGAGACCCTTGCTGCTGTCATTGCTCTAGACCATGAGTTGGCTGCTGGGTGGTGTTGATCTCAGAAGAAGCGGGAAAGGCAGGGAAGAAGGTGATGAGTTCTGTTCTGGACAGATTGTGTGGGGGCCATCCGTACTGGCAAGTCTAGTAGGCAGTTTGAAGATGAGCCGCCTGGTGTTTAAGCCTCAGCACACAGACAGAAAACAGCATGGCAATACCCCAATACCCAAACGCTCCCTGTCTGCCACCCTCTGAGGGCTCCTCATCAAAGCTGCTTGCTATGTGTTTTCCTAGGTGACAACTGGCTTGTCCTAATCTATGCTACAGTACTCATGGGAGGGCATTAGTTTTCATTTCCTCCTCCCTTCACAGACAATAAATGTCTTAATTTGAAATACAGTCTTTGTCTTTGTTGGCTAAATCAAAGGAATGAATCTATTGGTGGGAATTTGAAGACAGAAGGCAAAGATAGGTCCAGGATGGGGGGGAGGGAGGAAGAAAGAGGGGGGGGGGGGGCAGGGGGGGGGGGGGGGCGGGGAGGAGAGGGGCGGGGGGGGGGGCGGGCGGCGGGGCAGAGCGGGGCAGGGCATCTGTCAGAGAAGGAACCTTTTAATCGAGTCATGTTGATTGGTCACATCCTCATACAATGTGTTTTCTTCCTCCCAGAAAGGAACATATACACATGCCTAAGAGGAGAGCTTAGCAGCTGGGTGGTGTGGACTAGGCGGGCATGGAAACGGAATCCAGAGGGCTCCGGTGGCAGAAGGCCGCTGGCCATTGGGCCTCAAGCTACAGGCACTGCCAGTCATTTGGGGACTATGGAACTTCCAGTAATGGGTTAAGCTTTATTGGCTCAGTGGGTTAGAGAATGAATGGTATTAGTAACTTCAGGTTGGAAGGTCAACACTGCTATGGACTGGTTTATTTATGAAGAATTAGAAACACTGTACAGAAATTTAAGGAGAAAAGATTTCTGCTCAATATAAGGGAAAACTTCCTAGAGATGACAACTAGGTCTGTCCCAAAATGGACTGGACCCCCTTCAGTGGGAGTGAGCTCCCTTTCATTGAAGGGCTTCAAGCATTGCTGAAGGACCACTAGCAGGTACCTCATAGAGAAGAGATTCCAGTCACATGACATTGGACAAGCTCACCCTGGAGGTCTCTTCTAACTTGAGATTCACTGATTCCAACCCAAATAAATGTGGATAGACCCCCAGGCCTCTAAGGTCCCCCCCAGGTCCCCCTCCAGAGGGAAGCCCTGTGCCAGCCATCAGACATACAGGCAGGGAGACTGGAAATGAGATCTTTCTGCTGTTGCTTGGATGGTTTCACTGAATTATAGACTCAAAGACTTGGAAAGTGCCCCAGGGGTCATTTGGACAACCCTTCAACCCTTCACAACCTGAAGAAGAATCCCCACCCCAAACCCTCCAACAAGCGTCCCCTGGCATCTCCTAGAAGATCTCCAGGAGGGTGTGGCCACCATCTTTTGGGGCAGTTCATCCCACTTTGGGAGGGCTCTCATAGTTAGGGAGGGTTATGGGGGGGGCGCAGGAGGGGGGGGCGTTGTTTAGTTTTCCTGATCTGAAACCAAAATTGGGCTCTTGGAAACTCCCATTGATTGCTCTCAGTTGCAGCAGGCTCTGGAGCAGAACTCAGGGAATAATAATACAAGTGGAAAGAATGATAACCCTTGCCCTCAAGGGGCTTATATAGAAGAAGCCAGTAAAAGAAGGCAGAAGGCGAAGGTGGGGGAGAAGACACTCACCTCGGGGAATGATGGGGAAGGTCCAGAGAGTCAGGGGTGGAGCCCAGAGAGGAATGAAGATTTCCCTAAAGATCAGAGTGCTGAGATGAGCTCTGGATAAGGAATGAGGACTTCTTTTTTTTTTTTTTAAGCAATGGGGGTTAAGTAACTTGCTCAAGGTTACACGGCCAGTTATTTCTGGGTGTAGTGCTGAGTATCTGAGCCCAGATTTGATCCCCAGGTCATCCCAACACTGGAGTCAGTGCTCTTACTCTCTGTGCTACCTGGCCACCCCAAGAAATGAGGGCTTCTACTAGGAAGACCAAGCAAAACCTCACCGTGTGCATGGTGCCCCGGTTTTCTGGGGTGATCATTTGATTTTGTTCCCTCCCTTCCCTCTTGCATAAGTGACACCTGCCCTCTGGGAGAGTCTTGGCCTTAGCCCCAATGGGATCATCCAATGGTAATGGATGGCCAGGGGATACTGGTGGTGGGACACAGAGTGGGATGGGAAAAAGGAAGAAGGGGCTGAGGAAATACTTAGCTATGCCCATGGCTGTGTGACCTTATAGAGGGAGGTATTCCCTCCAATGGCTCACATGCCAAACCTAGCACACTTCAGCAGGGCAGTGGGGCACCCTGTACCTCACTCTGATCCTAGCTCTGCTCCAAGAGAAGCTGTCCTTCTCATTAGGGCTCCCCACAAGGAGTTTGCCCAGGACGTGGGCTATACGTTTAAGCAGTTCAACAAGCTCAGAGGACAAAGCCAATGTTCAGTGTCTGTCCCATAGTAGGCACTTAGTAAATGTTGCCTGACTGACTGATTGACCCCTCCTTGCCTTCCTATAAATTTAACACAGATGGTCCATCCACCATGTCCAGGGTCTTCAACTAGAGCAGGGGTTCTAAACCAGAATGCCTGCCCAAGGAGTCTAGGACAACAAAGAGTTTAGAACACCTGTTCTAAAACTCTTGAAACCCCAGATATCAATGGAGCAGTCTTCACATTGAGTTATCCTTCGATGTTACTGACCTGCCTACTGAAGATACCCCAATCTTTACTCAACACTTCCCATATAGTTAGCCAGACCCAGATTTGAGCAGCATGAGGAAAGCTCATTGGATTGCCTTTGGGAAATGTGTGGGGTTTATGAGGGCCTCCAAGATTCTCCCTGAAACAACAGCTCATTAAAATAAAATCAGTGAAGCCGACAGCTGTGAATCCTGAAAGCCAACCATTTTCTGGAGAATTAAAGTCACCAGTCACCACAAGAGCTTTGGGCCCCCCTGTGGACATAAGCAGGCTATATAGAACATGATGAGTGCAGGAACTAGGGCAGAAGGAAATGGTAATGCCATTCTAGGATGCCCTGGGCCTCCAGGAGGAAAACCATTTCCCTTTTGACAAGGCCATGTGGCCCCAGAGAACAGCAGGGGTTTGGGGACCCTGGGGCGACCTGGACATTTCCTCCTGTGGAGGGAGGGAGATGTGTATGAAAGAGCATTCTATCTGTTGACCTGGCCTCCTGACCCCCTCGATGGGAGCTGTCCAACCCTGACCTCCAAATGATAACTTAAAAACTCCCAAGCCTTGTTTCCTGGGGCAAGTCAGTGGCTTCCCACCATGACTGATGAGAAGCCAGGCATCCTGCCAGGATGGTCTGGCCTCTCACCTTAAACTTCCAGGACAAGTGGAGACAGAGAAGTGGCCTTGGTAAACTACCTTTGCCTTTCTTTGTAGGTGAGCGACCTCTCTCAGGAGGAAGGCCTGGTTCTGGTTGCTCCTAGATTCTCCAGTTTCTTCAGACTGGCAAAGTAGGCCAGTCTTCATCCTATTCCATGGAAAGGGAGCAGTAAGAGAGGGAAGATGAGCTGGAGGTCAGGGAGAAGGTCAAAGCCCAGGATCTCTGGTTCCCTGGCATCCCTTTCCAATTCGTCACAGCTCCAGCTCCTGCAGAGATGCTGAAGGCTGAGAACTCCTTCCTCTATGCTCTACTCCTGGTCGGGGAGCTCAGCCTCTTTCCACATTACAATTTATAAAACCTCAATCTGTTATGCTACAGCAACTTTAGAGATTATCAAGGGCCAACAACTGATTAAAAAGTAGTCAGTTTGATTGGGACCTTTTGGTCTCATGTCACTGTCATTTGTGGATATAACCCTGCCTCAGCCCAAACCCTCTTTCATGACAAAGAAAATATCCAAGTGAAAACAATAGGGTGACCACCTTTGACTTTGTATGTGACATCTCGTCCCCACTGTCCCCCACCTCTGCCAAGAGTATCCTAATGTTAGAGTGGAAAGAGTTATGGCATGGAGATGTAGAACGACATCAGTGGTCATTCTGGCTCAACCCCTCATTTTACAGATGAGGAAACTGAGGTCCAAGAGACTATGTGACTCGCCCAAGGTCACACAGGTGGAAGGATTTGAACTCAAATCTTCTCACTCCCAACCCAATGCTCTTTCCCTGATGAGCTAGG
The DNA here is from genome assembly GCF_028583685.1 of Petaurus breviceps papuanus. NCBI lineage: Eukaryota > Metazoa > Chordata > Mammalia > Diprotodontia > Petauridae > Petaurus > Petaurus breviceps. Next base: position 3,558,517 of record NW_027186383.1, read on the forward strand.
AGTGATCATTCTTCAGGCTTGAGCTTCCTCTCGGTGACCTTGTCATTTCCATGGCTGCACTCACTGGGTATGTCCATGACTCTTTGGGCTGTACTGATTTGCTCTGATAACCCCTTGTTTTCCAGAGGAGAGGAGACTCCCCCAACACTACCCAACCAATAGCCAGCAGTAACCCCAGCCAAAGCCCATCCCAGGGGATTTCCCATTCCTTCACCATCCTACCCTCCAAAGCTTCATAGACTTGGCAGCACCTGCAGAGAGGAGGCAATAGAGTGTAGTTGGTATTGGGTTCAAATCCTGCCTCTGAGAATTACCCTAACTGGGCAAGTCACTGCGCCTCCTTAGGCCTCAGTTTCCTCCCCTGTAAAATGAGAGAGGTTGAACTTAATGGGACCTGAGTTCCTTTGAGCTCTAATCCATTACCCTAATTTTCTGCTCAGCAAATTGACAAAGAGAGTTAGTTTGTGTGTGGGGAAAGGGGACAGAGGGGGGGTAGATGCAGCTATGTTACTGAGTCACCTTGAGCCAGTGGTTCGCTCTCTGGGCCTCAGCTCCTACTTCTGGACCCAAGGAGCTTGCACTGAATAATAGCCTTTATTCCACCTCCTTCCTCCAGAATGTGTTGTGCTGCCTGCAGAGACCTGGCAGGTCTGGCTCTCACCTCATTCATACCAGCCAGGCTGGTCCCGCTCAGACAGGCAGGATTCCTTTGCTTTATTTGGCTATGCTCATATAGACAGAAATAGTCCAACTGCCTTTCCCTTCAGAGTTGGGTTGGAGCTGAGTTTGGGCACAGTTTAGGAAAAGGAAGAAAAACTGCCCACTAGGACCTCCCCCACCCCTGACCATCCCAAGTTATACTATGTGACCTGCCTTTGGGTGGAAGGCCCTGGGCTGGGGGGCAGAGCTGACTGCTGGACTGGTTGACCTTGAATTTCACTTCACTCCTCCCCAAAGGGAGGTTTTATGTAAAATGAATGAGTTAGACCAGAGTGTAGCTAATTTCCCTCCCAGCCCTAAATTCTGTTCTCATCTCCCTCTTGGTGGACACTGAAACAGCATCTCTTGGACCCTTCTCCACAGCCAGATGCTCCTTCTCTCCCATCCTTTGACACATAAGGCCAAGAGAAGTCAATGGATTCCTGATTCCTACAAGCCCTTTCATTCCCTCCATCTATCCCCATCAATCAACAATTAGCTCTCCTCCATTAAAGCCATTCCAGTCTGCTCAGACCCATGTTGCTGTCAGTTGTGGGCATCCAAGCAATTCTCCCTCCTCCCTACTAAATTCACCATCTGGCTCACAGCCTTCTTTTCCATCCCAGCCCCAGCCCCTTTAAACATCTTGGCCTCCCAGTTCCTAAACCTCAACTTCAAAGATCTTTGTCTCCAGTCCAACTCTCTCACACAGGACTAGCTATATCTGAACCTACTTAACACTGCCCGTGCACGTGTGCATGTTCACATTCACACACTCACAGATGCTCACACACACTCACACTCACATACACTCACACATACATACACATACTACACAAACTCACATACACTCATTCACACATATACACACACTCATATACACTCACACATACACACACTCACTCATACATACCCACACACTCACATACACTCACACTCACACACTCACTCACTCCCATATACACACACTCACACACATATACTCATACACAAATACACACACACTCACACACACTCGCACTCACATATACTCACACACACACATACATACACACTCCCATACATTCAAACACTCACACACACACACACTCACACATTCACATACACTCATTTGAAGTCTACCCCACTCACCCAGGATTGCTTAGACCTAAACTTACCTCTTCTCTCCCTACTCACTTGAAACTCACCTGATTGCCAAAGCTCCTCTTAGGGCCTTGTCTGGTACTTGTATGACTTTGGGTAAGTCTCTTCCTCTCTGAAAGAAGACTTCCCCAATGCCCAGCTGTGCAGATGGGGAGAGGGGGACATTAAGTACAGTCAGATCAACCTCTGGAAAGGCCCTTTAGGAAGTGTGCAGCCTCCTCTTTGTAGGTAAGGAGTATGAGGCACAGGGAGATAGAATGGTAGGATCCAAAGTCTGAAGCTGGAAGGGAGTTTGGAGGCCATGGAATCCTATCCTACATTTTACAAATGAGGAAACTGAGGCCTGCAGAAGTTATAGCCTCAGAGGTTTAGAGCCAGAAGGGACCTGGAAGCCAGAGTTCAAATCCCTCATTTTGCAGGTGAGGAAACTGAGTCACAGAGGTGTGAAGGAACCTGTCTACCATAACACAGCTAGTGAGTGGCAGAGCCGGGATTCAAACTCACATCCTGCCCCTCTCCAGACCATTCTGTCCTGGTTCAAGCACTTCCCCTTCACTTCCACAAATGAGCCAGGATTGCCATTGGTGCTGTGATCCCCTTCATTTCCTCTCAAAAGAGACCTTCAGATTGTAGACAAGTAGTATTTATGTGGTGACAAGTGAGGCAAAGAAAGTGCGGTGGGCACAAGCAGGATAAAGCCAAACCCTCGAGGAGAGCATGTTCCCAACTTCATCTTTCCTGAGACCTTTGAGCGAAATCAATAGAATCAGAGATGATTCAGTGTGGACAAAATCCCAGTTTCAGTCAGGAGCCATGAGACCATGGGGGCTCTGCTTGAAGGTGGATGAATCCAAATGGCCTTGGGTAGAACGGAGCATGGACTCTCCTCACCTTTTGGAGAGAAATTCCTCCAAAGACCAGCCAAGAAGAACCCTATGCAGGACCATGGGGGTCATCATCAGTCTGCCCCAATCATGAGGCCACCTACCAACAGCTCTGGCCTAAGGCAACAGAAGCTTACACCATGGGACTCTAGGGTGAAAATCCTGAGTTTTAGGGCATCCATCCATCCATCTATCTATCTATCTATCTATCTATCTATCTATCTATCTATCTATCTATCTATCTATACATCTCTCTATCATCTATCCATCTATGTATCTATCCATTTATCTAGCTATCCATCTATCTAACCATATATCTATCTGTTCACCCATCCACCCACTTATCTGTCTGTCTGTCTGTCTATCTGCCTCTCTCTCTCTTTCTCTCTCTCTTTCTCTCTCTCTCTCTCTCTCTGTCTCTCTCTCTATCTATTCATTTATCTATTTGGTGTGTGTGTGTGTATACAGTATATGTATAGTCAATCCTATTTGAATGTAAGCTCCTTGAGGGCAGGGGATGTTTCATTTTTCTCTGTGTATCCCTACTGCCTGACATGTAGTAGTTGCCTAAGAAAGGCTCACTGGTTGATGGTTTGACTAATGAAATGGTCTCTGAGGGAAATTGACTGGCCTAGATAAATCAATCTGCAGGAGAGGGGATGTACAACTGGGATCAGGTCAGACGTCCTGGGGCAGCTGGATCGCGTTGAGTTTGAAAGGAGAGGAAGTTTCTAAGAGGTGGAAAGGAAGGGGGAGGGCATTCTGGGAACAGGTAACAGCATGTGCAGAGGCAGAGGGAAGAGATGGCACATAGAATTTTCTCTATAGACCAACCTGGTTTTCTCAGAGCATAGAGTTTGTGAGAGGGAGCAAAAGGAAATAAAAGTGGAAAGACATAGTGAAGCAGGCTGTGGATGTCTTTCAATGTCAGGCTGAATGTCCCTAGAGGAACTGGGGAGGTTCTGCAGCAAGGGAAACAACCGGACCTTCAGGAGTGATTTGCCAAGAACCCTTTGAAGTCGCAAATAAGACTTAAGTACCATCCTCCACTACCTGCCTCCAAACTTAGCTACTTTATTTCTCCCCCCAAAAAACACCCCACCATGATTCAATTCAAACGTCCTTCTATTCCAGAAATGTGCTTTTCATTGCTTGGCTATGAGGTGTGGTCAAGCTACAGCCATCAATTATCAGTCATCATCAATCAATCATCAAGCATGGATTAATTGCCTACTGTGTGCAGACTTTGTCACCTCCTATTTGGCAGAACTTAGAAACAATGGGAAGAGGTGGGAAGAAGGCAAATTTAGATTTGATTGCCAGGAAAGACTTTCTAAGTGTGAGAGGTGTCCCAGGGTGCAGTGGGATGCTTTAGGAGCTGGCCAAGTCCCTATCACCACAGGTCTTCAAGCAGTGGTTGGATGAGCATTGGCCAGGGTGAAGGTAGAAGGGATGTGGGGTGTAGTACAGGTTGGAATAATGGCCACTGAGGTCCACGCAACTCAGAGATGCTGAGAGTCTAGTCCTTGATCTGCCAGCTGTGAGATTGTAAGCAATTTACCTCTGGGCCTCAGTTTCCCAATTTGTAAAAGAATAAAATGGGATTCCATCAGGATTCCCTACAACACAGAAACTCTTTAGAGCTCTGGACTAGAAGGCCAAGGAGATCTGGGGTTCAATTTTGTATCACTTCCTACCTTTGTTATTGATTACGGGCACATCCCTTAACCTGAGTCTCAGTTTCCTCTTCTGTAAAATAAGGACAATAGAGTCTGTATAGGGATTATTGTGAATATCCAGTGAGATAATGAGTGTTAAACACTTTGCAAGCCATAAAGAACTGTGTAAACGTCCGTTGTACTGAGGACAAGGCATCATCTATCTTTGTGCTGACCAATGCGATCCATTTATATCTGTTTTTAATAGTGTTATGCCCTGAAGGACTTGCCCTCATTCTCTGTCTGGCACTGATGCTTTGGAGTTAACTCTTTCCTGTCCAACACTTTCCTCCTTGACCCAAGTCTTAGCCACGTATAACATGTTCTTCCAGCAAACAACTCCCAGCTAATGATTTTTCTCTTAACACTCAACTGAAGTCAGGCTCACCGGAGGGAGGAGTCTGGTCTGAGGATGCAGGAGAGGGGAGGGATATCCAGCTTTGCACCTGGACCTCTTGGAGAAGATCAGACATGGGTGAGGTGACTGACTCAGTGGAAGCCTTTGGTCGGCCCAAGGGCATCTTGAAACTGCCAAATGCTTGTGAGCTGAGGGACAGTGGGGAGATGCTAAGCATCTCCCGGGAGGGTACCAAGGCAACTCATGTGAACGCAGCATTTTGCCCATGATCCATGAACATCTTCTCTCCTACTGACTCTGGTTCATTCCTCTATCATATGCCTATAGCTGATGCATATAGTAGCTCACTCGTGTGTTGTGGTTACAAAGTTATATCGTAGGGGCGGCTAGGTGGCTCAGTGAGTAAAGCGCCGGCCCTGGAGTCAGGAGTCAGGAGGTTCTGGCCTCAGACACTGAACACACACACACACACACACACACACACACACATACACACAAACTAGCCGTGTGACCTTGGGCAAGTCACTTAACCTCAACTGCCCTCCAAAAAAAAGTTATATTGTATATGGAACTACTGTATCCTTTGGAGACCACCCCAAGGGCTTTAGTCATGGAATTCCAGATGACACTTGTGCAGTCACTTGTGTGTTCCTAGGCTGTTGTCCATCCTCATTTCTTCCTCCCGGCTTCCTTGGCTTCCTCTAAATCCCAACAAAAATCTGACCCGGCCCTTCTTAATCCCAGCGCCTTCCCTCTGTTATTTCCCATCTGTCCTACATTTAGCTTCCTTTGGGCATCTTTGTTGCCCCATGAGACTGTGAACTCCTTGAGGGCAGGGATGGACTTTTGTTTCTTTTTGTTTCCCCAGCCCTCAGCACAGTGCCTGGCACTTAAGTGCAGGCACTGAATAAATCTTTATTGACTGACTAACTATATAGCTAGGGATTATGAAGTTGAATCAAGATGGAAACCAAGTAATTTGGGAGAAAAGGCATTAGAAAGGGGCAGCAGGGAGGCTGTCAGGAAAATTCTTATGAAGAAGGTGTTTTGAGTTGAGGTTTTAAGGAAACTAGGGATCCTGTCATGCAGAAGTGAGGAGGGAATGTATTATAGGCACAGAGGAATTGCCCTATGAATGCACCGTGGAAGAGGAATTATTGGTCTCTTTTAAAGAGATTCATCTTCGATCCAAAAAGAACAGAAGAGATATGACTAAGAGGGAGCTGAATTCCAAGTTAACACAGAAGATGATAAGAGATCTCTTCTCTGCCCTAATGAGTGCAGGTTCTCAGGCTTCATCTGAGGACAGAAGCCCAAGACCCTTGGGCAAGGCACCTGCAAAACTCTGGAGTGTGGCCCCAGCCAGATTCAACTGTAATTGGGAAGTATTTAACAAAATAAACAAAAATACAATACAACTTAAATAATGTGGACATGTGGTTTTCGATGTCAATGTGTGGCCAGCAGGGAACCTTTGTAATTTCTGTTTGACACCACTGCCTTAGAGAACTAAAATCCATGGAGCATACCAGTGTTGATGATGATGAAGGAACCTGGAAAATGCCAGAAGGGCCATGAGATTAGAAAAGGACTCAGGCTGTCTCAATTTAAAAGGAAAGAAAAAGGAAGGCAGCAAAGTGTGCATGCTGGAGATTGGTAAATTGCCTTAGATTCTTGGCAAAATACAAGAACACAGTATTAAAGGGATGTTTGTGAGTCCTTAGAAAGGCAAGCGATGATCTCTAGAGCCACAATGGGTTCACCAGAACAGATCAAGCCAAACTAATCTCCTTTCCATTTTTGGACAGAGTAATTAGAAAAGGGAGGCAGTTTGGTGCAGGGGGCTGAGGGTGGGGCAGGATTACTTGTTCAGTCTCAACAGGGTAGTTTCAAGATGAGGTTGGATGACCATCAACTCTGTTACAATTCAGGAGATTTGTGTTCAAGCTTGAGTGAAATTCCCTCTGTCCCCTTGGAGGTTACCTTCTCACCCCTTCTCTTATCTTCCAACTCTTGGTGGGATACAAAGTGGGCCACAGAGACACTGATATGGAGGAACCTTCCAGTCCATCCAGATAGCTGATCTCCCTTTCTCTGCTCCAGTCCTCATGGGGTCCCCAATACCTGGACCTCTACCTTCTCCCCCACCAACTTGAGTCTTCAGAGTCTATCTCCAGTCCCCCTCTTCCAAACAAATGTTTTCTGACAGCTGCAGCCCAGGATAATCTCTTCTGCTTCTGAACCCCAGTAATACCTGGCATGTCTGCATACAGTCACCGTGTACTCACTGTGTATTTGTAGTAGGGTATTTGACCATATGGGACCTTCCCATTGGACTCCATGCAGTTGAGTTGGGTTTTCAAAGCCTTGCTCTCCTCAGGGGCTCACTCACCCATCATGGGACAAATAAGGCTATACCACATTCTGCTTTTTCTTTTTTAGTTAAGTGTTTTTCTCTAAGATTGTGTTTCAGAAAAGTCACGCTAGTTAAAAATATCAGAGTCCTCAACACTAGGGGTGGGGAGAATTCTTTCCCCACTTGCTAAGACCTCTCTTTTGTCCTTCAAAGACAGGTTAAGACTGGAGGGAATTTATCTTATGTTTTCTTTCAACATCTGGTCTTTATTTTCATTCTTCTTTTTTTTTCCATACTGGTACAAGATAATTAACAGATACAACAATCCCTTGCTTGGCTTTTCTACTCCTGCCCAACCTGTGATAAATTACTCTTGAAATTTTTTTTTTCTCTTTTAGCAACTGCTGACAAAAAAATAAACAAATCCTGTTGTAACCCAACGGTCAGTAAATTGCAACCATTAGTGACCAATAGATTTCCATAGCATTGTTGGAGTAGAAAAGATTGTTTATTGGCAGTTTGTCATAAATTGACTTTTCCTGTGACAAAAACTGCAAGAGAGGAGAAGTGTTTATTTGAATTTGTAGAGAGGAGTTTCCTTACCTGGGAGTTCTCTATGCCATTGAAGTATATGACTGGAACAGTCCTAATCTCCAGGCTCTTTTAGCAACAAGGGCTAAAATATGTTATCTAATAAAGGATAGTCAGTAATTAGCATTAATTTGGCACTTATGATGTGCCAAGCACTGTGCTAAGTGCTGGGAATACAAATGTGAAGAAAAGACAAAACTGCATGAATTTATGGTTTCCACAAAAGAATGAGGAAAATAATTATGGAATTCTGGTCAATGATAGACATAGGTGGCGCCATAGTGCCTAGGGTGCTCCTCCTGAAGCAGGAAGACTCCTCTTCCTCAGTTCAAATCTGGCTTCAGACACTTCCTAGCTGTGTGACCCTGGGCAAGTCACTTCACCCTGTTGGCCTCAGTTTCCTCATCTGTAAAATGAGCTGGAGAAGGAAACGGCACCACTCCAGTATCTCTGCCAAGAAAACCCTAAATGGGGCCACCAAGAATAGAGCGCAATAATAACAATGAGGTATTTTTACCACCTGGAAAACTCAGTTTGAGAGAAGGTGGAAAATGTGTTTTAATTAGGAGCAAAACTGTCCCTTTATTTCCTCATGAACATTCTCTGTCTAAAGAATGTAATATCACAGTGCCCTAAAAATGACGTCCTCTTGCAAATAACGTCCTTTGTCTCTTCCATTTCTAAGGCTTTTTAGTGATAAGTATTTTCCAGTTGGGGTGCAGTCTTGACTGACACAGCAGCCCTGGCCTCCCAAGGCTCAGCTCCCTGCAGCCAGAGCAGGGTCCCCTGTGCCCAGCAGCCTTTTTTTGTTGAAAGGATTGGCTGACCTTCATATTCGCCCTAGTGATTAACACCCTTATCTTGTGACTGAAGTTGACAAATTTCTCAAGTTGGTGAGATAGCTGCTCCCTGAGAGACTTTACCAGACAGCAGTTAGAGGGCTGTCATGTACTTTCAGTACGTGGGCTCAAAGGGTGTAAGATTCTCCTCATTGTTGGAGACTGATTGCTTGGCTCACCAGTGTGTGAAGGGTGGGGTTGGTAAGAGGTAAAAAGAGGACAGTTCTTGTTCTTCAGGCTTCCAGCTTTAAGAGAGAAGACACAGAGTTCTAGGTCCTTTCCAGATCTCTCCAGGGACAGAGAGACTCTGGGGAAAACAAGAAATGTGGAGAAACCCACCCCCTCCATCCTGGCCTCAGCCCCAGCTGAGTGCACTAGAGACTTCAGGGAATTTCCCTCTGAGGGTGATCTGAGCCTCTCCCTTGAGCTGAGTTAGCTTGATTTTAATGGGACAGCTCATATGCTTTGTGTGTACATTCTCCTTTGTCTGATTCCTCTGAGTTCCACTTGCTATTGGTTTGGATAAATTGGTTTATTTGCTATTTGTTACATGTGGTCATTGTGTGATGGGCATTTGGTGGAAAGGGAGCCAAGTCTAACTGAGGCCTCTCCTTCCCCATTGAGGGATATGGATCAGAAGCAGTTTGAACCTAAAACCGAGGTCCCCTAAACTAACAATATTTCAGAGCAGACAGCCAAGCAGGCGCATCCCCTTTCATGGCGCATCCCCTTTTATGGCTCACTGGCACCTCCTCTGATCGGGCTTGGCTTCATTGCATTTTGCAGATATTGCATTATTTACAGACTGAAGGTTTGTGGCAGCCTTGTGTCTAGCAAGTCTACGGGTGCCTTTCTTCCAACAGCATCTATTCAGGTTGTGGTTTTGTGCCACATTTTGGTCATTCTTTCAATAGTTCAATTTATTGTCTTTATTATTATATCTGTCCTGGTGACTGTGATCAGTGATCTTTGATGCTACTATTGTAATTGGTTTGTGGAGCCATGAACCACCCCCATTGTCATAGGAATGTAAATTTTTAAGATCTTCCCTGCCCCTAGGCCCTTTGATGGGCTTAAGTGCTCCTGGAGCCTGCGGCAGGAAGCTTGTTTTTCAGAAGATGTTTTGTGATTTGGGCAACAGCAGGTCAGAGGGTTGTTCTCTGAGCCTGGGGAGGGCTATATAGACCTTGATGTGGGCCTTTGTTTCCCTGCTGGCTTTGGGAGGTGTTGTGTGATTTGACCAGACAACTCTGGGCAGCTGTTGAGAGCCCCCTGGCTTTGAAAAACTGTGACTAGGTATGGGTGTGATGGCTGGACAGTTGGAGGCCTGTCTGCTGAAATGTTTCTCTGTCTTACAACTTTTGCTTGTAACCTGTCTGGATACTCTGAAGTTCAGGGTGCTTACTTTTCCCCCTGAACTAGGTAAATGATATGTTTGATTGATTAAAGCAAGATTGTTAACCCATTTTGAGTTGCTTTCCTTTAGAACAGCAGATCTAAGAACCTGTGTTGGCAGCCACCCTGGGGATGCTGGGGTGCTTGCTGCTACACCCATATAAGACAGCAAACTCAGTCAAGAAATATGTGTGTGTTCTGAGTGCTCATGAGGTGCTATCCCCATCTCTCTCTCTCCTACTGACTCCCTGTTCTCTGAGACACAACAATATTGAAATTAAACCAATTTAATAACCCTATAATGACCTTGACATTTGCAAATGAAAGGAAGAGTCAACTGATGGGGCAAAAATCTCTGTTGTCTTATTTGAAGAAATTGTCACAGTGCCCCAACCTTCAGGGACCAGTGCCCAGATCATTCATCAGCCCCCAACCTTCAGTGACCACCGCCTGGATCAGTTAGCAGCCCCCCCCGACCTTTGATTACCACGTCCTGAATCAGTTGGCAGCCATCAATATCAAGGCAAGACCCTTCACCAGCAAAAAGATCACAACTCACTGAAGGCTCAGATGGTAGCATTTTTTTTTTAACAATAAAGTCTTTTTAATTAAGGTATATAAACGTTTTAGATATAATATTATTGCATACTCAATGGACTATAGTACAGTGTAAACACAACTTTGTTATGTAATGGGAAACCAAAAAATTCATGCAGTTTACTTTATTGCCATATTCACTTTATTGAAGTAGTCTGGAGCTGAGCTCACGTATCTCCAAGATGTACCCATAATTCTAGCTCAGTGCCCTTTTTCTCTCAGGGAGCAGAGTGATCACCCTCTGGCCCCAACCTCCTGATTCTTTTTGTGGAAAGAATCAAAGCCTCAGTTGAAAGTTAGGGGCAAGAAGAGAAGACTATTGGTTGTATCTATTCCTGCCTCCCTGCTAGCCAGATCTGGACGGACTCATGTGGGTCCACATGACCTCCGTGGGCAGCCCCCCCACACCACATGCCCCTCCTCTTTCTAAGAGCAGATACTTCTGCCGTTTCTTCCAGAGACTGTAGCCCATTCAGCCCCAGCAGATCTCGGAGTCTCATCTGTGTACTGTAGTCTCAGCTGTCCTGTAGATTATTATGACATAAGCCACCATATTGATGTGAAATGCTATTACCAGCCCCATTGCTGTTCAACTCCTTCTCAGCCCTTTGGATGCAGTTCAGATGGAACAGCTGGAGGATGTGTGCAGATCACTGCCTGAGGTGTTTAGTGAGTGTCACCTTGAGTCCCTTAGCCCCTCTCAGCCTCAGTCAGTCTGTCTATAAAATAGGGCTCTTGCTTAGGGCTACTGTGAGGATCAAAGGAGATATTATATGAACAATACTTTGCTACCCTCAAAGATAACACATACGGTCTATGTTACCACAATAATCAGTGTTGTTGTTATGGTTGTGGCTGTGTCTAGGTTACTCTGTGGCCCCAGGCCCTTCCCCCTTCACAGGGGGGACCAGAGCTGAGAAGGGCTAGGGAGGCTAGATTATATGACCAGTGATCTCTCATGCACTAGAATAGGACAGAAAGTCATTATCTAGGACATGCATGATATGACTGGCAAAGAGGTGGGCCAGTCACGGAGAAAGAGGGAGAATTAGGACCTGGAGAGCCCAAGGGTTGCACTCATCTTAGTAAACCATTATAAGTCCCAGAAGCCTCCAGGCCACTGGCTGGACCATCTACTGAGGATGTTTAGAGTATCTGGACAAAAATCATGCAGGGCAAGAGGACATGAATGGGCTGCAATTTCACTCAATGGAGAGAATACAGATGTGGGAAGGCCTCCTAAGCATCCTTCATGACCCCAAGACTCAGCTGCTTCATCTGTAAAATGGAGATAACAGTGTCTACTTCCCAGGGTGGCTGAGAATCCTTTTATATATCCCTTATATGTCTGATCATTTTATAACCAGTCTCAGGCAAGGAGGGGCCTCAGGGACCATCTCATCCAGCCCAGCTTTACAGATAAGAAAATCGAGGCCCAGAAACACCATCATGTCCTAGAGGCAGCGCTGGGATGGACTTCAGGAGCTCTTTAGTTCAAACCTGATCTGGGGAGATAAAGGAACCAAGGTGCAGGGAGTGAGTCGAAGGGCTATGCAGAGACTCTAGGTACCTGGGGGCCCACGTGGCCCCTCCAGCTGTCATTCGTGTCTGTGCAGCCACTTTCAGTAGAGGGAAGCCTGCCTTGCCTTCATTCCCTAATCTCTAGAAAAGCCGGAACCAGATTTGCCATTTCCCTTTCTGAAAGGATTTTGGAAGGATTTCTCGCCCTCTTTTTTCTTTTAATCTGTTAAATGCTGGTGGTTTATTGTGTTCTAGGGATAAACGCCAATCGTCCCTAGGAGTGGGCTGCCACTGGGGAACCAGCCTGACTTTATTCATTTCCAGATAAGCAAAGTGAAAGCCCAAAGTCTGCTTGTTTCCTTCCCCCACCCCCAATAAGGACTCAGTTCTAGAGAGACATGATGGCTAGAGAGACTTCTGAAAGTGTGATCAGTGCTGATGTGAACACAGCCCAAAAGGAGTGAAGGGGTTGCAGTAGAAGGAAAATTAGCATGTGCTTGAAAGTTATAGGAGATCAGGGAGCGGGGAGAGAAAGGGAAAGAGGGCGAGGAAGAGGGAGGGATAACTGGAAAAATGTCTGAGAGTTCAAATATTCAATCCCTTTAATAAAAGCATATGAAAATACCCCTAGGCAAAAGCGGTTCCTAAGATGTTTAAAAAGTCAGTCACAAAAGTAAGAACAAACAATAGCCATGGGCAAGAAGCCTTCCTTGGGGTCTCTGGAGTTCCGGAGAAACAGCTTTGGGATTCTTCTTCCCAAAGGGCCCACAGATGGGCCTCATCAGTAGAGGAGTTGGGGGCAGGGAATAGGGCAAATTAGCGTCCCCTGCAGGGCGGGTTTTGAAGGGGGGGGGGGGGGGTGGGCGGGGGATAATTCATACCTCCCTATGTGTACCAGTAGAACAGCTTGGAAAACACGGTCACAAAGTGAAGCTAACTGTGCAAATTCTCTGTAGCAGGTTTGGGAATGAGGAGGGGGGGGGGGGGGGAACAGGGGGGAGCAGAGGAAGGGAGCCTGGTGAAGGGCCAAGAGCTCTTGGAGCCCCAGGAGCCAAGCTCGGGGTCTTCTGGACCAGAAACCTGTACCTAAGGGAGGTCTGTGCTGGCAGAGGAGAATGCTCAGGATCACATGGTTCTGTCTGAGCCAGGATTCCAACTTGGGTTCTCCTGACTTCAAGTCTGGCACTTATTTCATCTGTATTTGCTTATCTGTCCATGCATTGTTCCCCTTGCCCCTGCCCCCACCCCATTCATTCTTGTCTGCCTCCAGCTCCTAGAAGCCTAGAACACTCTCTGTCCTGAAGTAGGTGCTTAATAAAGCCTTTCATTTGATTCAATGACTGAGCTCAGCTATATAGATCTTCCTTGACTCAACTGTCCTCACTGTTTCTCTCCTTCCACTTTCTTTTGTAATCTGGTCCTCTCATTTGCTTAATCATTTCTATACTCTTTCTTGGATATTTTTGCCCTTTGCATCACTTCTTTCCTCTGTCCCTGTGTGTCTGTCTCTGTCATTTCTCTGTCTCTCTCCCTCTCCCTCTCTGTCTCCTCATCTCCATCTGCCTATCTCTCCATCCCTTTATCTTTGTCTCATTCTCTCTTTCTATGGTTGTCTCTGTATCTGTGTCTGTCTCATAATTCATCAACATCAAATAAGCTTTACAGATCTCTTTTTGATGAGTGTTGAAAGTGTGGATTGTGTTTTCCCTTGGAGCAAATATAAATACATATTTGTGAATCCAAGGTGAAATTATATGGTGAAATGTCAGGCATTTAATCCCATCTCCTACAGTTTAAACAGCAGTGACCTGAGGCCATGTGACTGCCTCCAGAATGTTAGGGAGCTGCATACATTCCCCACCGACACAGGGATAGTGGAAAACATGAGCCTAGGTTCAGGCACCTGAGCCTAAGTGCTTTTAGCCCCAGAGACCAAAGTGCCTTCAAGGTACAGTCCTGAATAGATGAGTTGGATGAAGGGACTGGTTCTCTTCTGTCTTTTCCTTATCTATATAATATGGACAAGGCAAAAAAAGACTGGACCTTGAGGCAGGGCACTTGGCACCACATCACCACATCTTGTCTCTGGCGTTAGCAGGCTGTCTAATTCAAAAGCTACCTCAGGAAACTCTCTGGTCCTCCATTTCTTCATCTGCCAAATGGAGAGTGATAATTGTCCTACCTCCCTCACATGACTAGGAAAGTGAAACAATCACATAGGGTGGGGAAGGGACAATCAGTGGACAACCCAAGACCTTCATTGGTAGTGATACACTGCCAAGAAGTCTAGAGGGAAAACAATCATATGAGGACATGCCCAAGAGTCCTACAGGATGGACTGGCATGGATGGGCTGCAATCTGCACCGTTGGAGAGAGTACCTATTGCCATGAGATGACAGAGCCATCAAAGCATCAACATATCAAAAAGATATTGAACAGATTTTTAAAGGATGAGCATAAAAATTGTAATCAGGATTTCTTTAATCTATGATTTGGGCTTCTGGCAAAGTGATTTGTTTCCCTGCAAGGAATGTATTTTTATCAAACAGTGGTCAAATCTCTCATCTACACAATACCTTTGCCTTTCCCTGAGAACTCCATTTGGTGCCTGTTATTCTCTAGATAAAAATAATCCTACAAGAAAAAGAGAAGGGGCTACAGAAAAAGAGTCTGGGCCAGAGCTGACCACAGAGGGTTTAGTGCATTAGATAAGACAAGGTTATCAATCACAGAACAGTTGAGTCCAAATGCATTTTATAGATTCCATTCAAATAATAATGAAATTTATATGCAGAATTAGGAGGTCAGAAATTTAATGGTAGTAATGCAAAAAAGTGAGAAGGGGGTAGATCAGTATGTCAGATCTCAAACTGTACTATAAAGCAGTAATCATTAAAAGCAGCTAGGATTGATTTTTAAAAATTAGAGAAGTCATACAATAGAACAGTTTAGGCACACAATGTAGCAGAAGCAAAAACAAATAACACAGTGTCCAATGAATTCAAAGACCCAAACCATAAGGGGAGGAGGACTCAGTATTTGACAAAACCTGATGGGAAAATTGGAAATCAACCTGGCAGAAATTAACTTTATACCAGCACCTCACACCATATACCAATATAAGCTCCAATTAAATGCATGACCTAAATATAAAAAGTCACAAACAAATTAAAATAGGGAAGAAATCATTTTTTTGATCAACAGGTAGGGAAAAGTTTGTGAGTGAAGAACCAAGAGAGATCACACAAGAAAAATGGACAGTCATGATCATATAAAATTAAATTTTTTTGCCCAAACAAATCTAATACATAAAATTTGATGAGAAATAGGTAAATGGTGGGGGGAGGGGGGAATCTTTGCAGCAAGTTTCTTTGTTAAAATCTCATATTCAAGATACACATGGAAGTGTTTCAAATTTATGAGACTATGAGCTATTCTCTAAGAGATAAGTGGCTAAAAGATATGAACAGTTTTCAAAAGATGAAGTTATCAACAACTACATGAAGAAAACTTTCTAAATCACTAATAATTAGAGAATTGCAAATTAAAGCCACTTGGAGGTTGTACCTCATACCCATCATGTTTTCCAGACTGCACAGCTGTATATTAAAGCTCCGTTTCTGATGGTGAAGGCAGGACTAGAGGAAGCTGGAGTAGCCCAGTCCATCCTTCTCTTTCTCTGCCACTTTTGTCCATGTCCTTCAGGAAACCCTCCACAGGGGCAGTAGAATATGCTCGGGACCTTCCTCTAGGTGTCCTGACATTACACAGATGGCAGAGAGAATGTGGACTGGCCATTTGCTAGTCCTCCAATTCACTTGGTTACCGGCCCATTTCCCTTCCCAGCCATCCATCTTACAAGCCTGTATCACTTGGGCATCTTCACCTGTCATACCCACCATATACTTTTCCAATGCTCTTTGACTGATCTGCAGATTTAATTATTTAGAAAATGTAATGGCATACATGCCCAGACAAGAAGTTAGATGTACACCTCATAAAACTGGCCCATCAGGTCACGTAGGACATACAGGCATGGCAATGAGCCAGGTACAGAATTGAGCAGGAGGAGGGCATTTTGTTGAATAAGTTTGGGGAGATAATGCGGAGATTAATGACCTAAAAGTCTCCCTGAAACACCAATCCCTATTTTTAACAGGGATACCATGACAGAAAAGCATTTGGGTGCAAACACAACCTCACATTAGCAGGCTGTTGTGCGTGCCCAGAGAACGGGCATTGAAAATTCTGCTGGAGTCAGAAGCTCCCACTCAATCCCCATATAGGTCCCACAGTAGATTTCTATGTGAAAGAATTTCCCTTGGGGAGAGAAAACAATTGAAAATAACAGTGCTCAGTGACCATGATCTTATGTCATGATTCTCTGCTGAGAATAACTGTGGAAAACCACCTCCTAATAATGGCATCCCAGGGTGAGGCCCAAGGAAGCCATCCCAATGTGATGAAGTTCTGGCACGACCAGGAAGCTGGTGCAGTAGGAGAGGGTCAGGGACCTTTCCTGACACCATATGCCTGGTGAGACTGGATCTGCACTGCTGGTTCCATTCTGGCCACCACATTTTAGGAAAGATGTTGCTGCCAGTGCCTTCTTCACCCAAGAGCACCTTGTATCTTTTTGCCTATCACCTCCTATGCCCTTATGTCAACATTGCTGTGTCTTTAAACTAAAACTGATGCTTCCTGAGGGCAGAAACAATTTTCCTTTGTCTTTATATTCCCGGGGTAAGCCTAGTTTTTGAAACATGGCAGATTCTTAAATACTTATTGATTGCTTCATAAACGAGAAAACATCTGAAGAAGGACACCTGTAATGTAGAAGGTCCTTGAAATTACGCCAAACACGGGCCAACTGAAGGGACTGAGGATGTTTAGGCTCCTGGAGAGAAGACTCAGCAAGGGGGCTAGAGGATAGAAGGATCGGGAGCTTGGAGGTCAGGGGTTGGAAAGGATTCCAGGTGAAAGACAGATTAGGCTTGCTCAGCTCAGGTCCAGGGCAGGGGCCAGGACCAACAGGTGGAAAGAATGGGAAGGGCCTGCCTCAGAAAGCCATGGGACTAGAGAGGCTGAGCAGAGAAGGGCCTTGGAGTTGACCAAGTTCAATGATGAAGAAACTGAGGCACAAAGAGGGTAGGTGGTGTCCCTAGGGTCACACGGCCAGTAAGTACCTGAGGCCGAGTTTGAGTCAGTTCTTCCTGACTCCCAGACCAGCAACCGCTCAGCCTCACTCTGGTCACATGATCATTTGTTGGGGATGGCTCATTGGGATCCAGGTTGGGGTTCATGTCCTTGAGGTCTCTTCTATAGCTCCTAAAGCCTGAGACATGCTGAATCTAAATGCCTTCCTCATTCCAGTAATGCAGCAGGAAAATCCTATTTAAGACTTAAGCACACATAGACTGTCCAACCTGACTAAGTTTCACTAAGTATCATCTGGGACACTGCCAAGAATTTTGACCTTTTTGGGTAAAAGCCAAACCCTAAACCAACTTAAGACTGAGAAGCCATCATTGGATAAACATTAAGACAAGTTTGGTCAGAAAAGATCTGGAAGTAACTGCCCTGTCACTATTAATACGATCATTAGGAAAGATTAGTCTCCTGGAGAGCAGAGATTGTTTTCTTTTGTTATCTGTGCCCCCAGCCTAGCACCCTGAAAGAGCAGACATTTCATGGATGCTGCGGGACTGACTTCTTGGTCCCATGTGTTGACAGTAGGGTGAAGAGTCCCTGTGGGCAAGGACGGTTTTATTTCTTTTTAACCTTTGCATCTCCAGCCCCTCCCACAGTGCTTGGTATACAGAAGGTGCTTAATAAATGCTTGTTCCATAGTGGTGATTTTTTTAGCTGTCCTCATCAAACAACCTAAAGTTTACAGCTGGAAAGTCTTTAGCAATTATCTATATTGCCCTTTGCCTTGTTCTATGCTTGCTCTCTCTGTAAGCTCATGGATTCTTTCAGCTCCAGGTTACCACTGGGTAAGACATTTGGACCAACAGCTGCTACACCAGAGACTACATATATATATATATATATATATATTAACCCTTTAGATTGTAAGCTCCTTGAGGGCAGAAACTGTCTTTCGTACCCCAATGCTTAGCATAGTGCCTGGGACACTGTAGGCATTTGATGCATATTTGTGGACTATTATCCCCATTTTTCAGAGGAGGAAACTGAGACTCAAGTCTTCTTGATTCCAAACTCTCTATTGCCTACACCCCTCTCTGTCTTGAAAATTCCTTAATACATGTTTGCTAGTCTTCACTGAACTGAATTCATTCATTCATTCATCCAAAATGTGTAACTTGCCCAGTGCATGGGATTATAGATTTAGAGCCAGGACCATGTAAGTCACCTAATCCAGCCTCTTCATTTCATGGGGTGACACAATTGTAAATGACCAAGCCAGGATTTGAACCTGGTTCCTCCCACAGGGTACTGTGCTCCATGCTCTGGGGCAGCCTGAAAGCTCATAACCCAGGCACTTGGCTGAATTGTGGTCAGGATGAAAGCACTGTGTCCTTCACTTTTCAGGGGCTGTTCAGGATGTCTAACCACGTTCTCTTTTTTTCCATACATGATTAATATTTTTGATAAAAGAGCCTGTTCATAATTTCCCAGTGGTAGCCCATAATACTAAGCCATAAAGAAATATGATAGGAAAAAAATTAATTGGAAAAACTTAATTGGAATGGTTTCCCAACTTGGTTAGATCTCCATCAGACATGACACCTCATTGGAGAAGGGTACAGGGTTCATTGACGCTGGCCGTGGTTGTAGATCATTGCCCTAGGAGGAATGACAGTGATAAGCTGATGAATTCTCAGAGGAAGCAAGCAAATTCACTCGTTCTGATAGGATGGTTTTATGCTGGAGGAAGAAATTAATTAAATGCCTCCTAATCTGAAAGAGAGGTAGAGGTGTCCTATTTGGAGAGCCACAGATGACAGATAGACAGCCCTAGGACAGGCTAGTGCCAATGGAATGCTAACAGAGCACAGAACCAGTTTCATTTTTGTCTTTGCAAACCCAGTGCCTGGACAGCTAGGTGGCACAGTGGACAGAGCACTGGGCTGGGAATCAGGAAGATTTATCTTAATAAGTTCAAATCCAGCCTCAGATACTTCCTGGCTCTGTAACCCTGGGCAAGTCACTTCACCCTGTTTACCTCAGTTCTTCATCTGTCAAGTGAGCTGGAGAAGGATATGGCAACTGCTGCAGTATCTTTGCCAAGAAAACCACAAATGGAGTCAAAAAGAGTCAGATAAAACTGAAAAATGAGTGAACAACAGACCCAGTGCCTAAGTCACAGGGTGGGGAACCTCGAGGTCACATGTTGGCCCCTAGGTCCTCAAGCACAGCCCTTTGACTGGATCCAAACTCCACAGCTCAACTCCACATGTGGCCCTGAAGCTACAGGTTCCCCAGCCCCAGTAGGACAATGCCTGGAACATACTGCTTCTCCTTTGTTCTTGAAGAGCACCATGACATCAGGAAGGTTATGTCATTACATGCAAGGGAATTGGACTTAAGTGAGGGAAGGCTACACAAACTCATCAGCCTCAATTTAGCCTCTGGAGCCGTCTGGGTCCAGTGGCCGGATATAGATCAGGACAACAGGAGATGACCCAGGATGCAGTGGGAACTGTGGCCTTTTCAAGGCAAGGTCTTTAACAGACCTCAGTCTGACTGAGGCAACACCCTTTCAGGGTTACCAAGCTTCACATCCTCAGGAATCCTCCAGGCCTCACATACTTAACACACACACACACACACACACACACACACAAACTGGCCTGTAACCTTGAGCAGATTACTTAACCCCAACTGCTTTAAAAAAATAAATAAATAGATCTAGAAGGGAAGACCCTCAGGGTACCTGGCCAAAACAGAAACAACTGAAGTTTACATTTACTCTGAGCCAATCATGAGTCAAACAGTGACCTAGTAGGGCTCAGTCTGTGACCTATTATTGACCAATCAGTGAGAGCTAGAGTGATTTGTGGCTAAGATTGGTCTTTAAGAGAAAAGGAAAAAACAAGTTTCAACATTAGAAATTTACATTCCATTTGGGCATAGCACCCCCAGGTAAGGGTGTGAGACCCTATGTGGACAGAGGGAAAGAAAGAAAGAAAAAAGTAAGGGAAGGAAGGAAGGAAGGAAGGAAGGAAGGAAGGAAGGAAGGAAGGA
>NW_027186383.1:3578839-3580181 GCF_028583685.1 Petaurus breviceps papuanus
GAAGGAAGGAAGGAAGGAAGGAAGGAAGGAAGGAAGGAAGGAAGGAAAAGAAAGAAAAAAGAGAGAAAGAGAGAAAGGCTGTGTTGCCCAAGTGGCCAGTGTCATAGACCTTCTATAGCGGATTAATGGAAGGATATAAAGAGGAATGGCACAGGATAAGAAGGCAAAGATGGGTCAAGATCTACTCCAGTAAAGGACGTCCCCACATTGGTGAGATCACAGACTTACAAAATCCACAAGTACTCACCCCTCCAAATGGAGTTCCTCCAAAATGTAACCTAAGCTAGTGTCAAAAAGCGTATCTTTAAGAGGGTATGTCTGATTGATGAGGAAACACTGAAAATTGTTTTGTTACAATAAGGTTGAACCACCATCCTGTTAATTCCTGAAGATAAATGTCCTTCTGAGGACAGAAGAGACATTAAATTTATCAGCAGCGCCTTTGAAAAATGGATCACAGCAAATGTAAGCAAACCACTAATTTCTTTCCAATAAGAAGATAACACTTTGGTGAGCTGGACTCCTGCCACTGTCTGTAATGTATTGTCTCAATGATGCATGGGTGAGTTGACAAATGAGGAGTCATTCACAAACTACGCCATACTCTATTAGAAGGGCATGTGAGGCTCTGGGCCATGGAAACCTTAGTTAATGCCAATAAGCGCCTTTGAGCAATCACAAACCACAAATAACTCCCACTTCTAAAGTATTTTAAGGTTTGTAAGGCATCTTCCTAGGGGGAAAAAAAGAAAAAAGGAAAAGTTCATAAGGTAAGCAGTAAAGGTATTATTTTTCCCAGGTATCAAAAGATCATAGATACAGAGGCAGAAGGGAGCTTAGAGGTCATTGAGGACCTGCCCTTCATTTCACAGATGAAACAGAGAGTTCCCAAAGGTTGACTTACCTAAAAGGAGCCAAACGATTGAAATCTATGATTTTTTTTTTTTTGCTTTTTTTGGAGGGGGGAAGGTAGGGCAATTGTGCTTAAGTGACTTGCCCAAGGTCACATGGCTAGTTTTGTGTTAAGTGTCTGAGGCCGGATCTGAACTCAGGTACTCCTAATTCCAGGGCCGGTGCTCTATTCACTGTGCCACCTAGCCTCCCTCTATGATTTCTTTATGACTTTTTTTTAACTATACTTGTCGTATTCTGATATTAACATATTGAAGTCCCCTGCTTGAATTGTCTGTCTATTTCTTCTTCTTCTTCTTCTTCTTCTTCTTCTTCTTCTTCTTCTTCTTCTTCTTCTTCTTCTTCTTCTTCTTCTTCTTCTTCTTCTAGCAATCAGGGTTAAGTAACTTGCTCAAGGTTACACAGCCAGTTATTATTATTTTTGTGTGGG
>NW_027186383.1:3585181-3611752 GCF_028583685.1 Petaurus breviceps papuanus
GGGCTCCGAATGCCGTGTTGCACATATTACATTATCCTACCTCCCAACTCTACCATCTCTTTGTGAATAAAAGCAGAAAAGTCTGAAGGTTATCTGAAAACAGCCTCAATGCCAATTTGTCCATCGGTGTCCCTCAAGCATCTACTCGATGTTTTTTTTTTTTTTAGCTGGTTCAAGTCCAAGGAACTAACAGAAAAAAATGTAAAGTCACTTCCTCTCTCTGGGTCCCAGTTTCCCATCTGTAAAATGAGGGGGGTTGGACCAGGTGGCTTGTGAGGTCCCTTCCAGCACTAAAGCTGATTCTCTGACTTTAAGACAGGAAACAGTGGCGGCTTCAATGGCCATCCTCCTCTTCCACAGAGGAGCCAAACTCCTGACCCCATATGCATGGTCAAGGGTGGCCACATCACTGACATTGGGAAAAGTCTTTAGATGTTTATCTAGCCCTGAACCTCTAGGAAAAAACCAGTCTGAAGCCAATCTCCCCAGTGAAACTCTGAGCAATTAGAAAATCCACTAGGTGAGTGTGCAAAGAAGAGACAGGACCCAGAAATGTCCTGGAATGTGTGTGTTTTGCTCAAGCAGTTGTGGGAAGATTCCCATTACCCTCTTGTGTTGCCTGATGTATCTTTAATTGTAATTGATGTTTGGAGAGCACAGTTCAGTTTTCAAAGCACTTTACCAACAAGAACTCACAACAGCCCTGGGAGGTAGGTTCCTGCTTTACAGAAGACAAATCTGAAGGGCAGTGACTTGTCCAGAGTCACACAGCAAATACACGAATGAGGCTAGATTCTAATTCAGGTCTTCCCGACTCCAGGTCCAATACTCTACCCACTACTCCCTACTGTCTTTCTTACCCTTATAGCTGGCATTCCCCAACCCCCAGACTTGGGACCAGAATTAGCTTATAATAAGAAAGTAGTAAAGGAACATGGTTACTTTTACCAAAGTGTCAAGTCCTAGGGAGAGCACTGGCCCCTCCCAAGCACTTGACCCCAAAGAGCAGAACCAGGGCAATGGATAGAAGTTAGAAAGAAGCCACTTGGTATTTGATGTGGGAGGGAAACTTCCTAGTTAAAAAAATAATCCCAAAGTGGGATGGACTTTCTCAGGAGGTAGTGAGCTGCCTGACCTTGTGGGTGTTCAAGCAATCCCTGGATGATATTGTTGGTGGTTGGGGGGGGGCAGGGGAGGAAGGGAGGGTCTTTCATGCCTGGAGAACCTTAAAACATATGGCATAGAATAACTGAATGGAATATTCAGAAACCAAATGACTTTATAGGAAAAAGTAGTCATTCCTCTCAAGATATATTACTTTGCATTGTTTCTCCTACCTAAAATAAACTAAATCTGATATTTAAAAGTGTTCTTCACTCTCAGAGAGGGCTTGTGAGCCATTGTAAGCCTATGATCCTCTCATCCTGGGATGCTTATTGCATATTTATTAAAATCTTATGCATGAATCAGGGTTTCTTTTCTTTAGTCAGCATAAAAAAGAAAGTTAGCGAGGGTTTTTTCTGGCTTCTGGGTATCATTCCTCACCAGTGACCATCATCACATCTATAGATCAATACAGCATCAGTGCCTCAGTGGAACAACATGTCAGGTATTGACCAGAGGACTGACTTCTTGCTCCTCCACACTTTGTACCCAGCCTGCACTGGGTGAAAGGGTAGATGCACAAAGGATTGTGGGTATGCCTGCTAGCCACCCTCAGGGTTTCTCTTGGCCACCACCACCCCTCTTCACACAACTCCATGATTTCCTCCAAGGCCCCATAAAATACTAAGACCCTTCTGCTTCTCTCCCCACTTCCTCCTGATGGATTCGGAAACCACAACACTGGCCAAAATACTTTTCCCTTAAATTCCCAGCGAACAAGCAAATTCTTCCTTTGCTGCTTAAAGGCTATCTGACTCTAAATCCCAGGACTAAAGAAGAAATATGATCTTTATTTCCATATTCAGATAAGGTAAAAAATTATTTTCTCTGGGACAGATGGATAAGGGCAAAATACCATTGATTCCTAACTGTGGAGTATGCATCAATGAGCCAAATTTCCCCAGAGTCTCCCAGAAAGTAAGCTGGCCACTCGGCAGCCCTTTGCTTTCTCGTCACCTGTGTGGAAACAAAGAGTTCAATCTGCCTCACTTGTTCTCTCTGTACCAGGGAGCGGGTGGGAACGTGCAGCTCATTGCTGCGCACTCTGCAGCGAGGAATCAGTGAAATTCCGCTTCCATCTCACACCCATCCATGCCAACATCACTATTTTCCTCACAGTGAATTGGCAAGTAAGAATGCAGTTTGTTCTCTTTCTCAGGGATGGATCCAGGGTCTGATCTCATCTGCAAGGAGAAGAAAGGAGCCTCTTGTCCTATGAGAATTCAAAGGAACGGCTTTTGGCAAACACTAGGGTTCCTAAGGCCAGCAGGAAGTTGGAGAGGAAATTGCACAGGGGTCTGCGAGAGGGTGATAGCAGAGCAGAGGAATTCTGGGCCTCAGTGATAATTTCACCTCCAGTGGATTTGCAGGTAAATAATACCACCTGCCATAGACAGGTAGCAAGATGGGCAGATTGCTGTCATCAGCCTGCATTCAATTCACCATCTACAAGCCACTGCAGGTAACGGTATTTGGGAGGAGAGCTGAGACAAGGTTAAGCCCCAACGTCACAGTGTCCTCATGGATGCTCTCCTTTTCATCAACCCAATTCGACCCGCACTCATTAAGCTCCTACTGTATATCAAGGCATCATCCAGGGGCCTTATTAAGAGAGAGGAGAGACATGTGTAACCCGATGCCCCCCTCATAGTACTCTATGTCCATTTGAATGACCTCAAACCAACGACTTGGGAAAAATGCTGAAAGTGATCAGAGGAGGAAGGGGGTCTGAGTAGACCACAGACTCTATATGAGATAAAGTATGATGACAGCCAGAAAAAGCTAATATGATCTCAAGCTAGATCAAAGGAAGCACAGAGTCCAGAACAAGGGAAATAAGGGTGCCGCCATACTCTGCCCTGGTCAGGTCGGAATGTTGTGCCCATTTCTAGGGGCCGAAATTTAAGATGGACATTGGAAACTGGAGCAGGTTCAGACTAAGGTGACCAGGAGGGGAAAGACAAGAGTTATTTAGTTAACTGGGAATGTTTAGCATGGACTCTGAAGGAGCCATGATAGCTAGCTTCAATTATCTGAATGACTGCTATGTTGAAAGGGAGGCAAATGTGTGCAATGGAAAGGACTCTGGAGAAAGAACCTTCATTTCAAAGGTCCTGAGTTTGAATCCCAGCTCTGCAATTTACTACCTGTCTGACCTTGGGTGAGTCACTTATCTTTGTGCCTTAGTTTTCTAATCTGTAAAATGAGGACTAGATGGCCTTCCTCCTTCTCCAGTTCAAAATCTGTGAACTTTCGCAAAAGTGCTTGGAGCTAGTAAGTGACATCTCCTAACAGGTCTCTAAGAAAGCAGGTGGACAAACACTTTCCTCGAATATTGTAAAGGCCATTTTTGTTAAGATGAGTTCTGAGGTCCTCTGACTCTAAGGCCGCGGTTCTTTGACTTTATTTTCCGAATAG
The DNA here is from genome assembly GCF_028583685.1 of Petaurus breviceps papuanus. Lineage (NCBI taxonomy): Eukaryota > Metazoa > Chordata > Mammalia > Diprotodontia > Petauridae > Petaurus > Petaurus breviceps. The sequence continues at coordinate 3,588,764 of NW_027186383.1, forward strand.
ACAGTTGTATGTTTAGGGACGCCATCAAAAATGGCACCAGTTCAAATGACTTGACTTGCCCTTTGGTACACAGGTTCCAAAGGTATTGGGGGTAGGTTTTATCATGCCTTTCTCTGGGCACTAAATCTAAACCCACCTCTCAGCATCAGCCCTTAGATGCCAAGTAGGAAAAAGCATATAGCAGCCAAATGGGGCTCAGGTCTTTGCTGTTTTTCTCCTAAGACAAGAAGACTTCCTCCAATAAATGCAAGACAAAAGGACCAATGGCATCTTGCAATGATGGATCACTCAGAGCCTCGGGAATCAGCCAGGTCCCAGGCTCTGTCCAGAGTCACCAGTTCTCTCTGACACCTGAACCCTCTGCATTAATCTCATTTTAACACATTTCAAACCAAGGAGACACTCAAACCACAAAGGATTCTGTTCACTTCAGCCTAGAGCTGGTCATGTACCAGGATGTACTGAGCCCTTTATGCTGAGGATACAAAGGGCACATGCGACCACAGTACGTCCCCTCAAGGAGCTTGAATTCAATCCATCATTCAATGAGCATTCATTAAACACCTCCTGCATGCCAGACACAGGCAAAAAAGAAACAGTCAACCTCCGGGAGTTTGTAATCTACTGTAAGGAAATGGAATTTATAAAATGCACACATATACATGTAAACAATCTAGTGGACCACTAATGGCTGGGACAAAAAGAGGTCATCTAAAAGTCAGATTGGTCGAGGCAATGACTTCATTGCAGGTGTGAACCTCAGACCTGAGAAATCGGCCCTCTCTGGAGAGTACAGTCAAAGGAAGCAAGCTGAGCTGGGAGCCATAGGAAGGCCAGCTGTGCTGGAGGAAGAACTGATAAAGACCTGATGTGAATCCTGAAGAAGGAGCCAAGTCACAGCTTGGGAAGACACCATGTGATGGTCATTTAGACGCGGAAGTAGATAGGAATCCAGTACAGAGGAAGAAAATAAGTATTCACAGTAATTACCCACATTCAGTAGAGCACTTAAGCTTGAAAGGTAAGTAGAGGGACACTGATTAGCTCCATTTCATTGCTGAAGAGACTGAGGCCTCAGGAGATTCATAACTCAACAAAGTTGGCCCGTATCCCAGCCAGGATTGGAACCAGATTCCACACCAAGCATCCTTCATAGCACACCATGCTGAGAAAATTAAAATAAGACTTGGGGGGTGGGGGTGGGGGGGGAAGACAGCCCTGAGCCAGTGGAGAGAATTACAAATGCCCAGAGGCTGGAACCCAGAAGCAAATTAGGTTCAACTTGTAGAACAGCTCCTAACAATGAGCAGGATCCCAAAGTGGGATGGGGGGGGGTTACCTTGAGACCCCCTGAGCTCCCTGAAGCTGAAGGCCTCCAAGCAGAGGCCAGAAGTCATTTTCTTGGGCACCGGGTGTGTTGCGATCCAGTGTAAGCCACCTACAGGCAGGAGCTGCATCATTCTTCTCCTTGTCCCCCCCAGCACCCAGTCTGGTAGAAGGCACTTAATACGTGTTAGGGATTGACTGATTTCATAAGCAGGATGCCTGTTCAGAGATCGGCTGATGGACACTGAGGGCCCTTCCAGTTCAGAGAATGAGATTTGGGGATCCAGTTACATCTTCCAGAAATGCCTATGCCAGTGAGGGCTCAGTCAGAATGGGGAGAGGGGCTCAGCAGGCCGGTCAGCTCATGACTGTGGCCATCCTAATCCATTAACAGCTGCCTCCCCCTCAGTCTCTTCCTTATTCAGATGAGCATGGGTAAGCCCAGGGACAGCAGAGGAATGGCCTGAGGAAGAGAGGTGCCTATTTTATTCTTTACTGAGGTTCAAATCCCTGAGTTTCTGCTGTGAGCTAGGCTAGCAGGGAGAAAAATACATTTTTTTCTGTCATGTCTAACTCTTCATGACCCCATTTGGGTTTTCTTGGCACAGATCCTGGAATGGTTGGCCAGTTCCTTTTACAGATAAGGAACTGAGGCAAATAGGGTTAAGTGACTTGCCCAGGGTCACACACTAGTAAGTGTCTGAGGCTAGATTTGAAATCATGACTATCAGCCTCTCTTACTCTAGGCCTAACACTGTCCTTTGTACCACCTAGCTGCCCCAATAAACACATAAGCTTCCACATAAAATAAGACATGTTAGACCAAAGTCCATTGGTCTACAGCAAAGTCTAAGCAGAGTGGCTGCCTTCAGAGGACAGAGGGTTGGACTTAGTGACCTCCCATGCCCATCCCAACTATGATGCTGAAATTCTGCTGGCGCCCATGACCTGGACTCAGGGGAGCCACCAAAACTGAATTTCCAAATTAAGCTGGTAGTGTGCCTTCTCTCAGGTAAACAAAACTCGGTGTTTAGAAACTGAGGCTTGAGGTTTCCAGCAATAAGCTAAATATGAACAATGGCCATTAATAATACCTGGGCTTGCTCGCTCCCTCCTGGCGCCACTTTAAGGACTGAATGAGATAATGTGTGTGAGGCTTAGAAAAGGATGCAGTTTTATAAGTGTAGCTTACTACAGGTCTCCTCGAACTCACTCAGAAAGGCCCCATCTCTGAGTGTCAGGATCTATGCCAGAGCCTTGGTTTTCTCACCTATAGAATGGGGACAATGATACCCACCTCACAGTATTATAAGAAGTTCCAAAGACATAATTTCTAAAGCTTTTAACCACAATGTCTGAGTGTTAGCTGTTGTCCTCATAGATGTTAACAGTCCTGGGAGGGAAAAAGGGAACTGCTGACCTTCCATCCCTGTTGAGACCACTGCACCAAATCTGATGGGGGTCTAGGACTCCTGAGATCTTAGGCCTCGGGCATAGGGTGCGCAGTCTGAATCCCCAGAGTAACTGCAATTTTGCTCTAGAGGGAGGGTTATTTCATAGAGATTCCCAAACTACAAACCAAGGAAGAATTCTTCACTCAGTAATGCACATGCCCATTTAGCCCATGTGCGCACACGCACACACACGCACACACGCACACACACACCCCTATTTGAGCATTGATAAACAGAATCTTCCTGCTCACCACATGGCCAAGTCTGGCCAGGTTTTATGGGTAGGGGCATTGATGGCCTAAAAATCCCCTGCAGGAGTTAGGGGAGCAATGTATAGAAGCAGGGGGCTCCCCTGTGTCTTGCAGTAAGGTCAGCAGGGAGAAGGTGACCTGCTTGTGGCCCCTTGCCTGGGTTTGGAGAGAAAGGCAAGAATCCAAGTGAACAGCGCTAAGCTCGCCCAAATCCACTTCTGATTTCTGCCAGTCATGTGACAAGACGCAAATGGCGTCACCTTCCCAAGCCTCTGTTTGCTCATCCATAAAACAGGGAGAATGATACCCACAGCACTTCCCTCACAGGGTCATTGTGAGCATGAAATACAGTACCGCACCATAGGGACCTGCCATGTAACTGGGTCGTCGTCACAATCATCATTTCAGCCTGCCCTGCCTTCTCAGAGTTTCTGCCATTTTTGTTTCACAGTCTGCCTCGACCTACAAGTCCAGGGTCCTTTCGGGCTGAACTTTCTATAATTCCTGGTCTTCAATCACCATCATAAGCCCATTTATTTCTACATGAGCTGGCCTGTCTTGGCCACTTTGTGATGACAGTGATGACAATTATTAAAACCCCAAAGATTCTCTGGGGCCTGACCATCGTTTCAAGCCTGAGGACGACAAACACCAGAATGTAGCGAAAGTACCTCAATGACGATGTGTCTCGGGAGTGGACATTTCTGCAGATCTATGGAGACACCCAATGCTCATCCTCCATGATCCACGAAAATGGAATCATTTCTAATTTAGCATAACCCTAACCCTGGACTCCCTGAGCCAGTTAAGTACTTTCGCAAATTAATCCAATTTATACCTTCCCTTGCAAGGGGAAAGCTGCTTTAGAATGGCATTAGGACTGACAAATGACTGAATTACTTGAATCTAAATTATTTGGATGGTCTGCATTCCTGAACAAAGGAAGTATGAGTTTCACTAAGTCCTGGGCAGACCATGGAGGGAGTTTGTTGTTCAGCCTTGGACACCACACTTTGAGGACATTGACAAGGATAGATATCACGATGGTAGGTCAGGATCTCGAAAGAAAAGTGGACTTATTTTTTACACTTTTTAAAATGTATTTTATTTCCCCCCAATTACTTGTTAAAATAATTTTAACTTTTTTTTTCAGTTCCAAATTCTATCCCTCCCTCTCTTTTCCCCCCACCCAGTAAACAATCAGCTCCAGTTATATGTATGTAATCACGTTAAACATTTCCACATTATTCGTGTTTGTATAAGAAGATTCAAATAAAAGAAAAAGAATGAAAGAAAGTGAAAAATAGCCTGCTTCAGCCTGTATTCAGACAATATTACATCTTTCTCTGGAGGTGATACCATGCTTCACCATTACTCTTTCGAGATTATCTTGGATCATTGTATTGCTTGAGAATAGCGAAGTCATTCGTAGCTGATCGTGATACAATGTTGCTGTCACTGTGTACAACGTTCTTCTGTTTCTGCTCACTTCACTCTGCATCAGTTCACATACATCTTTCCAGGTTTTCTGAAGTCATTCTGTTTGTCATTTCTTACAGCACAATAATACTCCATTACAATCATATACCATGGCTTGTTCAGCCATTCCCCAGTTGATGGGCATTCCTTCGATGTCCAATTCTTAGCCACCACATAAAGAGCAGCTACAAATATCTTTGTACAAGTAGGTTTCCCCCTTTTGTAAAATGTCTTTGGGATATAGACATAGACGCCCATTCCTTCATTTTACAGATGGGGAAACTGAGGCCAAGAGAAGTAAAGTGACTTGCCTTCTATGGTCACAGAGCTATTATTGAGCAAGGATTTGAATCCAAGTCATATGATCAGAATTAGATTTAGAACTAAAAGGGACTCTAGATTTTCAGACGAGGAAACTGAGGTCCAGAGAAAAGATGGAATTTCTAAGATCATAGAATCTTAGCTCTAGAATTGGAAGGCACCTTTGAGGTCATCTAGTCCAATCCTTCACTATACAGTAGAAAAAACCTGGGATCCTCAGAGGAAGAGAAATGACTTGCCCAAGGTCACACAGGTTACAGAATTCAAACTCTGGTCCTCATCCTCTAAGTCTCATAATTCTTCAGCTGTACCATCCCTTCCATTCCTCCATACACTTATAGATGATCTTTGTAAACTGCTGTGGCTACAAAGTATCCATCACATCATGGTCAAGGGGATGCTGCCCCTGTGTCAAGTTAGCCAGTCTGGTCTTAGGGGAAGAGTCTGTTACTGGACCAGGACCCTAAGTCATTGGTTGGACATGCTGGACCTGGCACTGTGCTGCTACATCCCCGGAGAGCTGCTGCTCCATCAGGGGACATTCAGGAGCAGAACAACAATTGAGATATTGTAGACCATTGTCATCCTTGCCTTCGCTGTATCATTATTTGCTAAGCTTAAGAAAGCCAAGGTCCCCCACTGCATCCGGGGCCATCTCCAGCTGTCCTGATTTATATCTGGCCACTGGACCCAGATGGCTCCAGTGGAGAAAGTGAGGCGGGTGACTTTGCCCAGTCCTGCCTCACTTAAACCCAATTCATGTGACTCATCAACCTGAAGTCACAGTCCTCTTCTGGAACAAAGGACAACTATATGTGATGAGCATCTCCTTTGTGAGACGCTTAGAGTTTAGTGACAGGAGAAATACAGAAGTGATTAAGCCGCCATTGCTGGCCTTGTTGGCACTATGCCCCTCAGTTAGCATGTGCTTTTTTGGGGAAACTGAGGTCCAGAGGAATAACATTACTTACCCAATAATATGCTGCCTCCTCTAACAGGATGTAAACTTCCCAAGGGCAGGGACTTCTTTCATTTTCATCTCTGTCCTAAGCACAAAGAGTCTCTAGCACCTAGAAGGCAGTTAGTAAATGGTTGTTAATTGATTAATTATCTGACACAGGTGCTGTCTCCCCAACAAGGCTAAGGTTCTGGGTGGAGGCGGGGAGGGGAGCATGACTGGCTAAACTTTCAATAGGATGAACGAACAAATGAATGAATGGAGTGAATTAACAATCTTTATAGCCAGAAGCAGGGGAGCTGTAGCCAACCTATCACCCTCCTCTCTCCCACTCACCCAGGCATGACTTGTTTTTTTTTTCTTTCCAGGATTATGATTTTGCTATGTCATTGCCATCAAATCACGAGAACCTGACAGGAAATGCCCCTCACCCTGTGACCCTTCAGAGATGTTGTCGCCCATCCCCTCCATTCTTCAGATAAGGCAACTGAGGCAGGGAGTTGTGCTCAAGGCCACATGGTTCATTAATGACAGGGCTAGGATTAGACCCCACCTGTCTATGTAGAAATTAAACTCCCTGAATGATATTCCAACCAGTCTACAATTCCTTGTTATTATTGAGAGACAATATGGTGTTGTGGATAGAGTTCTAAACTTCATGTATGGGAGCTCTGGGTTCAAATTTGAGTTCTGACACTTAGCTTGGTGATCTTAAGCAAATCAGTTAACATCTATGAGCCTCAGTTTCCTCACCTGTAAGAGGGGGTAACAATACCTTTTAGACTTATCCCCACAAGGTCATTCTAAGATTCAGTGAGAGAATATAGAAGCAAAGCAGTTCGCAGGTCAAAGAATTATGCAAATGTCAGCTATGATTCAATTCAAAAATTCCTGTCCAAAGCAAACACTGGCTCTCCAAAGCTACATTTTCTTCCCAGGTAATAATTCAGCTTTTACATAGCTCAGCTGGAATCTGGCCCCCAAAGGTCAGGGCTTTGAAAATCCTTCTGCCAAACCTATTCTCCCCTAATTTTCTAATCCAGCAGAATTCCAGAGTGGGTCCAGGTTCTTCCCAACTTAAATGCATCCACATGGTGATTTTAACTAACTTATGTTCCAAAAAGGTCCCTAGCCTTCCTCCTTTCAGCGAGAGTCCCATTTTGGCAGGGTTCTCTAGAAATTACTGCCAGAACAAATATTCAAGTTCAGTTACTAAGTTTAGAACAACTCAACCTCTGAAACTAGCCAAAGAATTCCTCGCCACCAGGAACACTGAAGGAGTCAACCAATGGACAGGGACTGAATTTGGAGTGAAATCGGGCACTGGAAGCCTGCAGGCCCCTCATAGCCAGGGCACAGGGGGCAGGCTTGGTTGGATCTGATCCTGGCCACCCATGTCAGTGGGAGGTCCCACTTCTCCCCCCCCCAGCTGCTTGTACTTGCCCAGACGACCCCACCCCCACCAAATGAAGAGTTGAGAGGTTATTTCCTGCCCTCTGCCAGGCCCCTTGCAACAACATCCAGACATTCCAGGGATGCTTGTGTTCAATTTAGTGTGAATTAAATGCAGATGAGGAGATTCAGCCCACAGAGAAGGAAACTATTTGGCTTGACTTTGGGGGAGACTTGGAGATGTGTGTGTGTGTGTATGTCTGTGTGTCTGTGTGTGTATATCTGTATGTGTATGTCTGTGTGTGTCTGTGTGTATATGTCTGTGTGTCTGTGTGTATATCTGTATGTGTATGTCTGTATGTGTCTGTGTGTATATGTCTGTGTGTGTATGTCTGTGTTTGTATGTGTCTGTGTCTATGTATGTCTGTGTGTATGTGCTGGGATCCACAAGCAATACAGAAATCCTCGGTCATTCAGGGTCTCTGCCCTGCAGAGGGGCTTATGCCATGGGTCGTGGGGTAGGTGAGACAGTAAACCAGAGGCTAACAAAATGACACCCAATGAGTTGGAGGAAAGTAAGGCTATTTAGTCTGGGCAAAGAGAGTGCAGAGGGACCATGCTGCCTGTCCTGAAGGATCGAAGAATCTTTATGGGGAAAATGACCCTATCCCCTGGCTCCTTCCCTGCTGCCTGAAAACTTGCCCATGGCTCCCCACCCTGAAAGAAACCTCACCAGTCCCTACAATCCCCCACCTTTCCTCTGACATCTCACCTTCCTTTCTTAGCCAAACTCCTGAAAAAAAATGAGTCTGCACTCCCTGCCTTCCCCTCTTCCCTCCTCACTGGGTCTGCAGTCAGGCGGTTGTCATTCCTTCCCTCAGCTGAAACTTCTCTCTCTCTGAAGACACTGGTGTAATCCTCTCTTCATTCAGATCCTTTGGTCTTTTCCATCCTCATCCCCCTCACTCCCTCAGACACCCCTGACACGGCTGACCAGCCTCTGCTCCTGAGCATTTCCATCTCTCCCCCCTGGTTTTGGGGACACTCTCCCCCATTGGGTCTCTTCCTAGCTGGCTGACTTCTCCCTCTCATTTCCTTTACCAGATTTCATTCACTTCATGGTTTCCTCAGTTGGTGAAGCCCAGGACTGCCCTGGGACAGTTTTTTTCTGCCTCTTCTCTCTTGCTGTCCTTAGCCCTTACATGAATTAATTAACTCTGTGCGGACAATCCCCTATCTGGGTATCCAGCCCCAGGCTCCCTCTTTTATCTCAGCTGTCTGTTGGGAGTTTCAAAGCTCTTGTGTGGGGACATCTGAAGGTTAGCATGTCCAAAGCAGAGCTCACCATCTTTCACCAAAAATCCTCCCCCTTTTCACTTCCCTATTTCTGCTGAGGGGGGATCCTTCCGCTAACCCAGGTTTGTAACCAGGGCCAGCCTTGACTTCTCTCTCCTTGATTCCACATCCACCCCCCTGGCTCAGCTCCTTAGCACCTCTCAGGAATGTTCAGAAGGCCTCCTGACTGGTCTCCCCGCCTCTAGTCTCTCCCTTCTCTAATCCTTCTTTGGCCTGCAGAGGATTTTAGCCAAAGTGTGGGGAGTTCTGATCGCTCCCACCCTCACTGAACAAGCTGCCTTGGCTCCCTAGTAACTCAGGGACCAAGGTCTGCTTCCTTCATTGGGTGTTTAGCACCTTCCCAGTCTGGCCCAGCCTTCCTTCCCAGCATTCACAGTTCTAGCTCCACGGGCCTTTTTGTTGTTCCTCACATGTGATCTCCCATCCCCGCATCTGCCTCCATCCCTCCTCCTCTCAGCATTCCTGATTTCCTTCAAGCCTCAGCCCAAGTTTTTGCCTTTGCCAGAGTCTTTCCTGGTTCCTTCTCCTTAGGACTGGGCTTAGCCCTGGGGACACAAATCCAAGCCAACAAGACTCTTCCACCTTCAAGGGGATTACATTCTGATGGGGAAGGCATTGAATGAAAGGGAACTGGAATTCAGAAGGGAGAAGGGGAGCTGAGGGAATGGAGCTGGAAGAGGGAAAGAAGGTGTCTGTGGGAAAGATGGAGTGGAGCCAGAAGGGAAGGAACAGGCCAGGCCCCTGTGTGATAGCGGTCCTGGCTTGAGTGTCACCAGTCAGGAGAGGGGGTCTCGGGGCAGAGATGTCCCAGGGCGGGAAGGTTGATGACAAGGCTGTGGAGAACGAGGACCAATGACAGAGGGCACACAAGAGATGGAATTCGGTGTCCAAGGATCTAGTTTTAAACCCCAGCTTGGGCACTGGCCTGTGTGACCTTTGGCAAATGACTTCCCTTCTCTGGGTTTCGATTTTTAGAGACAGCTAGGTGGTGAGGTACAGAGTGCAGTGGGCCTGGAGTCAGGAAGACCTGAGTTCAAGTCCAACCTCAGACGTTAACTGGCTGTGGGATGCTGGGCAAGTCCATCAGCTTATTTGTCTCAAATTCCTCAACTATAAAATGGACTGATAATAATAGCATCCACCTCCCAGGGTGTTGAGAGTACCCCATGAGATATTTGTAAGAACATACCACAGTGCTTGGCACATAGTAGGTGCCATATAAATGGTAACTGCTCCTCCTCCTCCGACTACTACAAGACCTTGAATGTCCCCTTCAGCTTTCAACCCCTGATCTGAATCTAAGGAAAGACTTTCTCACAATCAGACGTGTCCCAAAGTAGAATGGGCCCTTTGGGGGTGATGGTCAGGTCCCCTCACTTTAAGCAGAGGGTGGATGGCTGTTTGCCCTCCATGTTATAAAGGGGACAAGTGCAGGTGGTCTTATATAGACTCAAGGGTCCCCATCAAGTCTCAGATCGCGTGATTCTGAGAAAGTCCCATGCGGACAGGGCTATCACCATGGCGGTGGACGTAGGGCGCGTTCTGACCCCCACTGGAGGTGTCCCCCCCACCCTAGCTCCTTTTGTTTTTCTGGACCTCCACAAAGATGCTGAGGACTCCAGTAGCACAAATTTCCTGCCAATGGTCCGATGTCAGAGGTGCCGTATTCTGTTCTCTCCCTGGGTATGCTCATTCTGATTCCAATGTGGGCAGAAAAATAAGTGTTTTGCCAACCAAATTTATCAGAGAAGCCTGTAATTGGCCCGTGTGAGTCACTATAACTCTAGGCTAACAGTATAGGCTTGATCTCCACGAGAGGAACATGATAATCATACAAATTGTTTCTAATGGGAATTGCCATTGAAGGCGCCAAAGTGCTTATTAGGAGTCAGCCCAAGAAGCTCAGAATGTCCTGGGCCGGACAGGGCTCAGTTAAAGCAGCAGCATCTCAGGATCTCACAGATTTGGGGCTCCAGCGGCACCCCTCCCCTCCGGCGGCACTCTTCTCTTTCCTGCCATTGTTTCTATGGCCCCCAAAGCTCTGCTGTCTCTGCCAGAGAACACGCCCTGTCACAGGGCTTAGTCGCAGACACGGCAATTCCATTTTGCAACAAAGGCTTTCTAAGAAGTCAAGCATGGAATGACTGTGATGGGCGTGACTTATCAAATCCTTCACTGCTCCTTCTAATAAAGTGAAGATTGAAGCACTCCAAGACCTAAAATCCCCAGCCCCATAGACAAGGCAGAGCACTCCTTCAGCCACTGCAGATCAATCATGTTTTTCCCTTAGGCCAAATAGAGGCACCCATGAATCCATCAAATACATTTTGTTATTGTTGCTGTGCTCTATTCTTGGTGACTCCATTGGGGGTTTTCTTGGCAGAGATACTGGAGTGGTGCCATTTCCTTCTCCAGCTCATTTTACAGATGAGGAAACTGAGGCCAACAGGGTGAAGTGACTTGCCCAGGGTCACACAGCTAGAAAGTCTCTGAGGCTGGATATGAACTCAGGAAGAGGAGTCTCCTGATTCCAAGCCCAGCACTTTTTCCACTGAGCCACCAAGCGACCCTAAGCAATACTTAGTACCTAATGTAAGTCAGTCACGTGCTAGATACTGAAGGGTTTCCCTTGCTTATTTTGCTTCTTCTGGGCTACCCAGGCAGCACTAAGGCTGCTCTCTCTCTGTAAGACACAATCAACCCCTCTTATTTTTCTATCCTCTAGGGCCTTTTGGTACTTGACGTTGAGTCTGTCTAGGACCACCTACTTCTCATGTCTAGCATCCTGCTTGCAGGGTGTTACCGCCTGCTTATAACCATGTGTCTTTCTACTGCCTTTTGGGTTATGTATGATTACCATTCTCCTTCTATCAGAGTGTGTCATGACCCCATAGAATACACTGGGGCATGAAAGAGATGAGCAATGGTATCACTGGCAGTATGTGGTCATTATAAGCACTGGGCAGCTTCCCAATGATTACACAGCCCACTGTCTTCCTCCTGCTTAGCTCTGGTGCCCAATTTACTATCAACATATGGTGGATGGAGGAGGGTTGGACTGATGCCAAGGAGCCTGGGTGCAAATTCTGCCTCAAATACTGTTCGAACCTGGGCAAATTATTTAATCTCTTGAGGTCACAGTTTCATTGTCTATAAAATCTATGATGCTATCATTTTTCTAAGCTATACATAGTTATGGCTACATGGAAACATATCTATAGAAAAATGAAACCAATTCATAAATGTAGCTATTTAGATATATGTATACATATATGTGTGTAGTGAACAGAAAGCCAGTCTTGGACAGGGTCAAGTTCTGACCCTAAATAAGTCACTTAATCACCAGGTTCTCTTGGAAGCTCTCTAAGACTATATGTTGTTAAGAAGATGTTTCTGTACATTGGTAGAGGGAGTTTTCTCACTGGAGATCACAGGTTTTGGGTTAGAGTTAGTCCACATTTGTGCATGAAGGGGAAAGAGAAAGAGAGAGAGAGAGAGATTTCTTAAGTCACCTGCCCATCTAAAATTATAGCCTATTTCAAAAAATGAACCTTTCATCCACTGTGTGTTTCCAGGATGGATGGTTAGATAAATTTCCTTCACACTGATACGAATTTCCCTGAGAGGGTTTTACAGTCTTCCAGGAATTATAAAAATTAATACAATGAAATCTTTGCACAGGAATACTAGAGAACCTTCCATAGGGATTTTGATTGTTTATATTCTGTGGAGGGAATATTCCAAGAGGACACAAGGAAATCCCTTTAGTGGGTATGACTCCTTGTTTCTGGAGAGCCTTCAATGCTGCCCTGTTTGTTTGTCTGTTGTTTTCTAGTGAGTTAAGAGCTTAAAAAGAATAAATGAATAAGATCACAAGCTCAGATATGTTCTCTATTTCTCTGCTTAGTTATGTAAACAAGAAACCCTATGGGGGGGCGGGGGGGAGTCAAGATGGGGGAGTAGAAGCAGGACCTCCCCGCTGCTCCGGGTTCCACCTTCCCCAATCCATGTAAAAAGGGGACTCTAAACAAAATTTGTTGCTGCAGAACCCACAAAATGCACAGAGAAGCTAACCTCCCACTGAGGACAGCCCTGCAGGCTGGCAGAAATCAGCTAGCAGAATGCTCTGGGAGCTGAGCCCAGCCCCACACTGAGGCTTTAGCCCCAGGGCAGGCCTGACCAGCCACCAGCTGGAGGGACTCCAGATCAGCCGCAGCTGTGGCCATTTCCAGATTTATCAACACATAGATGCAAAGGACAAAGTGAGAGGTCAGTGCAGTCTGGACTTTGGGACCAAGTAAGAGGGAGTACATGGCTTTTGCCCTTGTGCGGAGAAGCCGCTGAGACAGCCAGCGCCACGTGGCAGCTTCAGCTCCTGGCCTGCAGAGTGTAGGGGGACCAAGCACCAGTCTGAGGGGTAATCGCTCTTGCTTTAATCTGCTTGGATCTGGATTGCAGTCTAGGGTGGAGGCTCTGGGGTGTGTGTACAGCTTGCCAGAGCATGTGGAGACCTCAGAGAGGGCACCCATCTAATACCTCTGGCAGCTGAGAAAACCCCAGCGTTTGGGATGAAAGCTCCCCTGTCTGGTGGCAGAGTCCTACTATGGCAAAAAGCCCAGGGGTCAAGTGACTGAGGGCCGACATGACCAGGCAAAGGAAACAAAGCAGACAGAAGATTCCAACATTACACTCCTATTTGGGGGACAAAAAGGAGCAAAGCATGGAACAGGAGGAAAACAGTGAAGTCAAAACTCCTGAACCAAAAGCTTCAAAGGAAAATACAAGCTGGTTACAAGCCATAGAGGACCTTAAGAAGCAGATAAGAGAAGTGGAAGAAAAATTGGGAAGAGAAATGAGAACAATGCAAGAAAATTACAAAATGAGAGTCAACAGCTTGACTGAGGAAAATCATACCTTAAAAAATAGACTAACTCAAATGGCAAAAGAGGATCAAAAAGGCAATGAAGAGAAGAATGCCTTAAAAAGCCGAATTTTCCAGATGGAAAAAGAATCTCAAAAGCTCACTAAGGAGAATCATTGCTTCAGAATTAGATTGGAGCAAATGGAAGCTAATGACTTTATGTAAAATCAAGATGCTGTTAAACAGATCCAAACAAATGAAAGAATAGAAGGCTATGTGAAATATCTCATGGGAAAAACCACTGACCTGGAAAATAGATCCAGGAGAGATAATTTAAAAATTATTGGTCTGCCTGAATGCCATGATCAAAGTAAGAACTAGAAATCATCCTCCAGAAAGTTCTCAAAGAAAACTGCTGTTTTAGAATCCGAGGACAAAATAGACGTTGAAAGAATCCACCATTCAACTCCTGAAAAAGATTCCAAAAAGAAAACTCCTAGGAATATTATAGCCAGATTCCACAATTCCCAGATTAAGGAGAGGATATTACAAGCACCCAGGAAGAAACCATTTGAATATTGTGGAAACACAATCAGGATAGCCCAGGATCTGGCAGCTTCTACACTGAGGGATCAAAGGGCTTGGAATATGATATTCCAGAGGGCAAAGGAGCTGGGATTAAAACCAAGAGTCACCTACCCAGCAAACATAAGTATCATGTTTCAGGGGAAAATAAGGTCATTCAATGGAATAAAGGATTCAAGCATTCTTGCTGAAAAAAACCAGAGTTGAATAGAAAATTTGACATTCAGATACAAGAAGCAAGAAAAGCATGAGAAGGTAAACAGGAAAAGAAATTTTATATATATATATATATATATATATATATATATATATATATATATATATATATATATATATATATGAGGGTGTATGGGCATATGAATACATATGTGAATGTGTGTATATATGTTTACAGGTATACATAGATAGAGGGCACAGGACCAATTTAACAGGAAGGGATGATACTTAAAAGGTGAAATTAAGAGGTGAGAGAGGAATATAATGAGAGGAGATGGGGAGAGACAGAATGGGGTAAACTATCTCATATAGAAGAGGCAAGGGAAAATGTTTACAATGGAGGGGAAGAATAGGAAGGCAAAAGGGAAGGGGGTCAACCTTATTCCCATTGAATTCAGCTTGAGGAGGGAATAAAATACACACAAAATAGGGTATCTCATCCTACAGGAGAGTAGGAGGGAAGAGGATGAGAGGGGGGATGATGGAAGGGAGGGCAGGCTGGAGGGGAGGAAAGTTGTAAGCACCCACTTTTGAAAAGGGATGGGATCAAAGTGGAGAATTGAACAAGTGGGAGGTGGGATAGGAGGGAGGGAAATATAGTCAGTCTTTTACAATATATCTACTATGGTAATGTTTTGCATTACCACACATGTACAACCTGTACTGAACTGCTTATCTTCCCAGTAAGGGTAGGTGACCAGGGAGGAAAGGAATGAATCTGGAATTCAAAGTTTTAAAATCAAATATTCAAATATATATACCATTATTAATACTATTTTACATGTAATTGTAGCAGCAAGCACCCCAAGCGTCCTCAGGGTTTGCTGCCAACACAGGTTCTTGGATCTGCTTTGACAAAGGAAAGCAACTCAAAATGGGTTAACAAGCTTACTTTAATCAGTCAAATATGTATCATTTACCCAGTACAGGGGAAAAAGGTCAGCACCCCGAACTTCAGAATATACAGATAGAATTATCAAGACAGAAACCTATCAAGTATACAGTTTCCAAACTGTCCAACCATTACATCCACACCAAACAACATCGGGGTTTCAAAGCCGGGGGGCTCTGGACAACGGCTTTCCAGAGTTTCATCTGATCAAATCACAGAACACTTCTCAAAGTGAGCCCCAAAACAAAGCTACACATCAGGGCTTATATAGCCTTCTCCTGGCTCAGAGAATGTAACAACCTTATTGACTCACTGGCCAATCAAGAAGTATTTACTGAAAAACAAGCCTCCCACCCCAGGCTCCAGGTGCACTTTAGCCTAGGGGCAGGGAAGATCTTACAAATTTACATTCCCATTACAGTAATTGGGAAATAAGATATACAGGCACAGAGGCATAGAGATCCCCTGGAAAAGTCAAAAGGGGTATGGGAGAAGATATGGGAGAGGGCAGATTGGAGGAGGGGATATCCTGCGGGACTGCTATTTGGGGTGGTGGGTAGGGGAAAAATGGGGAGAAAATTTGTAACTCAAAATCCAGTGGAAATGAATGATGTAAATCAGAAGTTAATAAAGCATTTGGAAAAAAAAAAAAAGAAACCCTATTCTGCTATTGAAAAATTCTACACAACTTTTGCCCTTCTCACATTTCCATAAAGGATCCCATCAATTCATTCAAAGAAGGTTCTTCAAAAGATTTTGGAGAAATGGAAAGAAAATAAACTTATGATTCAGTCATTGTTGATATGTTCTCAATCACCTTCTTGTTTTATGACAGCAATGTTAGTCATAATCTTTCATGTTCTTTAAAAATATTTCCCTGTTTGAGATATGTTAACAATAAAGCCTTGAATGCCTTTAAAAATAAAGCTGGCCACAGCACAGGTTTCTTCTGTATTTATACTGCCAGATCCAACCATTTTTAATGACTTCATCTTTGTAACAGTCACTGTTAAATTCCTCACAGCATACACTAGCTGAGGGGGTAGAATCCAAATGGGGTAGTTTTCCTAACCAGCTACAAGCCCCCAAAGGGTCCCTTCTGCTTTCTGAGCCTGTGTTCTTATCTGTGGAAAGAGAATGATGGGGCCCTTCTGTCTTTGAATCTATATTCCTAAACTTGTTTTCTATGTATTTTTGCTGCCACAAATTTCTCAATTTGCTACACACACACACACACACGCATGCACAAACACACACTCACACACATTCACACGCGCACACACACGCGCACACATGTACACAATGCACACACACTCACACATGCACACACATTCACGCACACACTCACACACATACAGACGCACAGACACACAAACACACGCGCACACACATTCACAGATATACACATGCACATTCACACACACTCACAGACACACACATATGTGTGCACGCACATTCACATGCACACACATGCGCACACACATGCACACACAGTCACACTCACATGGACACACACTCACATGCACACACGCTTACACACATGCACACACACATTCACACGAACACACACGCACACTCACACACACTCACACCTGCATATATGCAAAGCATTGGTCTGCACATATACTTGTACCTCGCGTATATGCAGATGCATTTGTGTGCGTGGACCTCAGGGACAGCAAAATGAGGAATCACACAGAAGAGGGTCAGCAGTGTGGTTCAGGGATCCAAGGGGTGTCATTACAGCTCTGCTGATGCTCCAGACCATGCGTTTCCCGGCCCTTAGTAGGTCTTCAATAAATGTGTATTGAACTGAATTTTGCCTTGTCACGGGCATGCAATGCTTTAACATGTGAGGTTTCCCATCCAAAAATTAGAAGAAAAAATGCATGGCATGATATGGAAAGACCAGGGCTCGGGACCTTGATGCCAGGGCCAGCTTGGCCCCTCCACAGCCGCAGGGCCATCCGGGACATTCAACAAGCATCTTTTCTGGCTGGGCCCCTGCTCCAGGCTGACAGTGGCTTAACTCTATCTACAGCATCTTGGCTGGCTTTCAAATTGTCCCAGTGTGTTCGTCATCCACCCATTAAGTCAGTAAATAACTGTGCAAAAAGAAAAAGAAAGGTGGGACAGGAATAATCCCCCTTCCCCATCAAGTACCCTTTACGTTTTAAACACAAAGCACTATTTAAATCTGAGCTTTTCATAGGCAATAACAGTCTTGGGAAAGGAATTCCACTAAGCCAATAGAGCTGAAGTCACTATAAATAGGCTGCTTTTTGGAGAAGGAGATGAAAGAGTAAGATTTCTTCCAGCAGTGCCAATGAGCCATTCCCATTTTCTCCCTGCCCCCACCCAGTTTCTCTTGCATTTAAGTTCCCCTCTGACTCTCTGGCTTCTTATCTGTCCAACCTTCCCCCTGAATTATTCACAAGCTCTTCCACTGTGCACAAGCCTGCCTAAATGTCTCCCAGCCTTAAAAAAAAAAAAAAAAAGTAAACCTTTTTCACCTGACCTTGTCATCCTTCTCTCCCTGCGCTGCCAAACCCCTGGAAAAAGCAGTTTACTCTCACTACCTCTCCTTCCTAATCCTTCTTATTTCTCAGCCTCATGTAATGTGGTTTATGACCTCAGAATTCACTGAAACTTCTCTCTCCATGGCTGGCAATGACACCTCACTCCTAAGGCAGTGGCCTTTCCTCAGTCCTCAGCCTTCTTGACATCTCGGAAATTTCTGATGCTGTTGAGCACAGCACACGCCCCCAGACCCACCCCCCCGTCCCTTCTGGATGTTCTCTTCTCTCTCAGCTGGCTGTCCTTCAGAGCCCCCTTTACAGAAGCATCATCCGTGGGTGTGGTCCAGGACTCTGCGACTCCACTGGGGGATCCTTTCTCTCAGTGACCTCTTCAGCTCCCATAAGTTCCAGGATCATCCCCACGCAGAAATCTCCCCGTTCTACCCATCAGTCTCTGGCACTCCTCGACCTCCAATCCTGCATCACCTACTGACTGGTTGGAACAATGTTCATCTGCGCAGTCTCCAGCTGAACGCAAACTCCCTGAGGGAGTTTTATCTTTGTGTTCCCAGTGCCTGGTATGCAGCAGGCGCTCAAAAATGTTTATCGAATTGAAAGTGGCTTTAGACTTCATCTCCCTCATTTTATAAATGGGGAAACTGAGACCCAGGTAGGTGTGGAGATCCAAGGTCACACAGTGGAAAAACCAGGATTTGAACCGAGGCTATTTGATTTCAAATTCAACCCTTTCCACTGTACTATACTGTCTATGCATTATGGCATGAAGCAGAGAAGAATAAATCTTAACTTGAAGTGTTCTTGAGACCATCTGTCCGTCAATCGATAATAATAGCCAATTATAGCCAATACCTTGATCACAGGCTTATTGAGGGGTTCAATTGAAAAGCCTCATGGAAAGAGCTTTACAAACCATAAATCATTATGTAAATGCTTGCTATTAGTCAGGAGACTGACATTGGTTTGGGTGGGACTTCATTTAGGCTTTATTCCATCTAAACCATTTTTTGCAGGATTTTTAAATTTTTAT
Source organism: Petaurus breviceps papuanus (assembly GCF_028583685.1). Lineage (NCBI taxonomy): Eukaryota > Metazoa > Chordata > Mammalia > Diprotodontia > Petauridae > Petaurus > Petaurus breviceps. Next base: position 3,607,422 of record NW_027186383.1, read on the forward strand.
CTTTAATTTATGGAACAAAACAAGCTTTTAAAAGAATTTTAAGAATTCTGGAGATCTATAGGGAAAACATCAGACTTTCCAACTGTAACTCATAGTGAATGCAAGAGAGAGTGTATTCTTCCTTTCCAGGTCACAAGACATGCCTTATCTCACTTGAGATTCTTGGCATCCCCCTTCATGGATCTCCTAATCAGGAGTCATGACTCTCCTCTCTAAGAAGCCAAGGTGTTTGCCTGGAATTTTCAAATGTAGCCCAAAATAGTTCTCTTCCAATGATTTTGTGTTTCAGCCCGGGTCACAGAAATGCGATAAGAAGGGAGGACGGCCTGCTGGTCTTACATTGAGATTCACAGGTTTTTCTGTGGAGCTAAAATCCTTTTGGCTTTTCCTTCTTATTGTTGCTTAGGAAAAAGTAAACCCTTGGAAATATTCCACCAAATGAGAAGACGCTGCAGAGATTATTTCAGATTATGAAGGCAAGTAAGACCTTAGAAACCAGGAAGGTTTCAAACAGATGGCTACAGTCACTTTCTTCAATTCTTTTCAGGCTTTCTTTTCTCATTGTCTTAAAGACAAATATTCAGAACAGAAGTCCCAAGGGAGAAGAGATGTCAGAGCATAGAGGCTTTCTGGCCCAATCCTCTCCTTTTATGAATGAAGCAGTGAGGTCTAGAGAAGGCAAATGACCCACCCAAGGCCACACAAACAGCCATTAGGCAATAAATGTTTATTATATGCCCACCATGTTACCAGATCCCAGCTCATCACTGGGGAGGCACAGTCCCTGCTCCCGAGGAGCTCACATTCTAATGAGGAAGCATTGTTCTTACAGCTTTTTCACATTATATACAACCTACACAGAGTATAAGGGAGAAGGAAATCTCAGAGGGAAAGCACCAACCCAGGGGACAACTGGGAATGCTTCTTGCTGAAGGTGGGAGGCCAGGGAGGTCAGGAAGTAGAGATGAGGAAGGAGGGCGCTGCAGGCAGGTGGCACAGCCAGGGGAAATGTCCAGAGTTTGGGGATGGAGGGTCTTGTGTGAGGAGCAGAAGGAGGGGGCCGGTGTCACTGGATCCCAGAACACATGGAAGGGAGGTCAGAAGATTGGAAGGGCAGGAAGGGATGAACTTGTAAAGGGCTTTACAAGTCAAGCAGAAGCTTTTATATCAGACCCGGACAGGTCTTCTAACCACCAATTCACCTTACTTTCTGCTCTCTCACACTGTCTAACCTGGATGAGGGCCCCTGGACCAAAATTCCTGGCCTAGCTGAGAGTATCCAAGGGACCCCTCAGCAAGAAGCTAGAAGCAAGCTCTGATCTCAGATCGGGATTCTACTCATTCCTCCCCATCACAATGACTTAGGCTCTGTGCAGTCTTCCAGAGAGGAGGGACCCTTCTGCTGCTGGAGGCCAGCCCATTCCATGGGCACAGTTCCAGTTGTTAGGAGTCCTTCCTGAACCCGGTCCTCAATTTCTCCTCTTGCATCCATTGTTTTCATTTATTTCTCCTCAAATTGCTTCTAAACAAACTTCTGAAGTTCTTTGTTCTAAAATTCAATTCTGGGTATTCTGTTGGAGGAAAGGCATTGACAAGCTGGAAACTGTTCAGACGAAGATGACCAAGACATTGAAGGCATCAACAAACTATTTTTTTAACTGAAGACACTCTGGTCCTCTGTCCTCTGGCCAGGGCTGAGAACAGAGGGATCACGGCCTCCATATGCAGCATATTCCCCTCCACAGCCCAAGATCAATTTGCTTTCAGAGATACCTCACCACGGAGCTTGAAGGCCTCTCAAACACCCAGATCTTTTTCAGCCCAAAGGTTGTCTAGGTATGTTTCTCCCCTCTTGAACTTGTGAAGTTATTGGGGTATAGAAGCTAAAGCAAAAGTAAGAAGACCAGGTGATCCTCACAAGGGGAAAGGACAAATCTCGGAGTCCTGGGTGAGAGGGAAGGAAAAGGAGAGGGAGGAGATGGAGGAGAGGAAGACATGGGGCAGTTCGGATCCTACATTCACTGCTCAAAGGCAAGATCAATGGGCTGCCTGCTCTAATCTTCCATGAAGGTACAAGTTCTAATGCTTTTTCATCTGGGAGCTCATACCGCACCTTCTGGCTCGAGAATGCATAGGACGAGGAAAGAGGACTTTGCAGTTTCTTCAAACCCCAGCTGTGCCAGTCACTTCATGTGTAAAATGAAGACTTTCCTCTAAGGGGCTTTCTAGCTCTAAATTTTGATCCTGTGATGTTGTCTCTTCCTGTTTCTGGGCCTCAGTTTCCTCTCCTGTAAATAAAGGGGAATAGGCCGGATGATTCTTCCCCAGCTCTAATCACATGCCTGCAAAAACTAACCCACATCAAGCCAGCAGTCAGTTCAAAATAGCATCATGTGTGCTTAAAGCCTGAATTGTGTGGGGACAGCCTCAGGACAAGAGAATTCAGAGGAGAAACGTCCACCAGGCCTGGCACAGACAGGGCAGAGTCATGCAGGTACTGTGGCTTCAGCCAGGCACTGAAGGATTAGTAGGGTGTGAGGGGGCAGGTCAGGGCACAAGCCTCCTCTGCTGAGGAGAGCTGCCTCCTGAGGGGAAAAGCTGTGGAAAATAAAGCCAGGAGAAAGGCTTCTCCTTTTCCAGCTCGAAGGCATCATGGCAGAAGACATCTAGTCCAACCACCTAGCTTCAAAGATGAGGCCGCTCAGGCAGTGAGTCTCACGGCTTGAACCCTGGTCTTCCTGACTCCAAGCCCATCCCTTTCCTCTGTGTTCCTTGGCTTCTACTTCAGGGGGTCATCTTTGGTCCTGACCCCCTCTGGCAGTCTGCGATGCCCATGGTCCCCTTCACAGAGGAATGGTTTTAGATGCATAAGATAAAATCCAGGAAGGTGACAAATGAAACCATTTGTTATGAAATAGAGTTCACTTTTTAATTAAAGAAGTTCACTGACTCCACTTTAACTACAAATCTGTTACCCTATTATATATAGACACAGATACACACACATATGTGCTCATGTAAGGGCATGTTGTCTCTTCCAGCAAAATGGAAGGCTTTGAGGAAGGGACTTTCATTTTCACCTTCCTATCCACAGCAGCTGGCTCACGGACTTGCCTGGAGCAGACACTCGGGAAATCCTTGCTCAGCCTTTGATTGGGCACCTTCTGCCACGCCGGGCCCCCAAGTCCCCAGGCCAGCAGCTGGGAAAACCTTACCTGTCAGCTATGTTTGCTTCCACTCATCTGATCGAGCTGTGGAGGGAGGGGAATGTGTGCTCTGGGGATTGAGCTCTGAGCAGGGAAGGATGGCAGATCTGGGAACTCCGGCAGAATGTCTCCATCCCTCTGGGCCCGCTCTGCACAGGTGCACCTGCCAATCAGCTGTCTGATGTGCCTCCCACACAGGGCTGTTGTAAAGAAACTTTAAAGACCTGGCGGTTCTCATTCCTCTCCAGCACTATCTAAGGCGGACTGGCAGGGACAGGGGCTCCGAGGGTTTCTCCCATAGGTTCATCCAGGGGACCAAGAACTTTTGAAAGATAGATTTTGATAACTGTGTTTCAATATGACTGGCTTCTCTTGTAACCGTCTGTATTTTGTGTCCTTAACAATGTGATTGTGAGAAGGGGTCCCCAGGCTTTCCCAGCCTGCCCCTGGGGGCCAGTTCTCCAAAGGGGTGAAGAAGCCCTGCTCCAGGCCAAAAGAGGCAGGAAGGGCACTGACCCCCGCGGAGTGAGCCACACGATCAAAGCAGGAGTCAACAAGATCCCTCTGCGGTCTCACATTCTGCCCCATTTGCAGGGCGTGCCCTGGGCAGGGGATATTTCCTGTCCCTGAGCTCTCGGCTCTGACTTGGAGGGCTTTAGTGAACAATGGCCATGTGTGTCTGCAGCATTTCCCAAGGGAGGTCAGCCCCGATTCCTCACTCTCCCGGCAGGGCTTTAGCTCCTAACAACTGACTAGGTGTTTAAATGTTCTCTGTAGTGTGGAGAGCTAAGAAGGGTGGAGTATGGCGGAGTATGGGAACAGAGATCCTTGGCTCTCCTGCTGGCATTTAGAAGGAATGTGGCGCCCCTCCCCAGCACACGCTCACATGAACACACACATGCACACACGCGCACACACACACTCTCACATGCACACACACATACTCACACACTCACACGAACACACACACATACTCACACACTCACACGAACACACACTCACTCACATGAACACACACATGCACACACGCGCACACACACTCTCACATGCACACACACATACTCACACACTCACGAACACACACTCACACACACGTGCACACACACTCTCACATGCACACACACA
>NW_027186383.1:3621752-3633638 GCF_028583685.1 Petaurus breviceps papuanus
TCTGTCTCTGTCTCTCTGTCTGTGTGTCTGTCTCTGTCTGTCTGTCTGTCTCTCTCTCTGTCTTTCTGTCTCTGTCTCTCTCTGTCTGACTCTGTCTCTCTGTCTCTCTCTGTCTCTCTGTCTGTCTGTCTGTCTCTCTCTCTCTATCTCTCCCTCCCTCCCCATTCCTCTCTTTTATACTCCCACTCATCTGACCGGAGCCTAAGGATCTCTTGTCTGCTAAAGTCTACAACTCAATACAGTGGTCCACTCTTCTTCCCATTTGCCCCTGAAGCTTCTAGCACGAAAAAAACCAAAAGGTGTATTAATCACAGTTTCCCAAAGACTAATGCCCCAGCGGTGCTGCATGACTATTCTAAGTCTAATAAATACAATATCAGCAACAACAGAGGGGCAGCTTCAGACTTTGGTGTTGTTATATCCCTTCAAACCCCCTTTCAAAGGAAGGTGCTGAGGTATGCTGCCCCTCCCTCCCCCTCACAAGTATCCGTGGTTCCTAACGCTCTGTGCTCTGCCTGACTCCCCTTCTTCCATTCCCTTGGCAATTCCATCCCACCTCCACAGCTTCAGCTCTCACCTCCAAGGAAAGAAAGGTCTTTAGACAGATTTTCCGGTGCATTCCAGGCTTCTATTTAAAAGCACTCTTGATCAAACGACCCCTTTCAGGGCTGTTAGGAGGATGAAATAAGGGAATGTACATGAGAGGGCTTGTGGAAACCATCCAAGCCAAGCAAGCAGAAGGGAGGCCACATAAGCAGCACTGAGTGAATAGAGGTGTTGCTGCTCAATGGTCTTCCAAAATGTCATTCAGAGGACTTACATTTTATATGAGCTTTATAATCTCAGCAGCTTGGGGTCAGGGGTGGATGCCACATTCCAATTTGGGCATTCACTTCCAGGGAACTTTGGAAGCCACGGAAGCAAACCAATCTCAATGATGATCTCACTGTGCCCCACTTTCCTCATTTGTGAAATGAGAGTTTGATGGGATCCACTCCTGCTTAGGTCTAGGATTTTATTAAATTCCCTTCCCTCAGTACCTAACGCTGCATAACAAGGGAGAGGGTCAGGAGGCAGTGGGAAATAGAAAAGATTCTAGAAGGAAGATTCAAGAAAGAAGGCTGGGTGTGGAATCACTGCAGATCTGGGTTTCATACCTGCCTCCAGTATTTTCTAGTTTGGTGACCCTGAGTAATTCACTTGCTCTCTCTGAGACTCAGTTTCTCTTTGGCAGAATAGGAGCCATAATTCTGGGGTAGCCCTGCCTACCACAGAAGGCTGCTGTGAGGCTAGTTTTAGATAATTGGGCATAATGTGCTTTACAAACCCTAAAACACCAACGCATGGTTGGGTTTCCTGATGGTATAGGTATGGAGAAGGGGAGAAGTCATCAGACCTTTATTTCCCATGATGCTCAGACCCAGTGAGCATTGCTCATTGGGAGAGACTACCAGAACTCTTTACAAGTTACATGAGGCAGAGGGTATAGGGGTGACAGGGCCACAAGGTATACATGCTGGTTGATTCAAAAGTCTTCTGAGAGGCAGAAATCTGAAAGAGAGGAGAGGTTGACGTCCAAAGACGGGCATGAGAAAGGGTAACAAAGCAAGGCTTGGGCAGTCTGAGTCACACTGGACACATAAGTTTGCTGTGGCATCTCTGAAGCCAGGAATGCCAATGATTGACTGTTGCCAACTCCAAGGACTCCACCTAAATCAGTTCCAGTGCTGGAAAGGTCCATCCATGGGCTTTAGCCCATGAAAAGGAATCAAGAGAACCGAGAGAACTCAGACACAAGTGTTGTGCTTTCCACGCAAGGCAGACTGAAATGAAGCCTGAACTCTCTTTCTACAAGGACTTTTTATCCACTCATGGATGAGGGCTGAGGGTTCATCTCTGCCTCAACTTTCCCATGCTGCTCGCTGGGTAACTTTGTTTAGAATAAATGCTTTGCTGATTCATTTACGTTTCACATTTGGTATCTTATGAGACGATCCATGGGATGAGTTTAATTTTTAAATGTTTCCAATCTGTTCAGAGATGGACATTTGAGCCATGTAATTATCCAAGAGACATGGCTCTGGAGTAGGAGAACCATCTTCAGATCTGCCCTCTAACATTTCCTGTGTGTCCCTGGCTGAGTCATTTAAATTCTGTGGGCCTCGGTTTCCTCATCTGTAAAATGAGGGGGATGACATAGTTGACCTCTGAACTTACTTCCAGTTCTGTAACCATGACTCTAGAACACAAGCAATCCCCAAATTGAGTGCGAGCAGTTCTTTCCTCTCCCGTGTCTTGGCCCTGCCTCAGCTTAGGTATTTAGGGAAGGAAAAGGAAAAACCTTTTCTTGGCTCCTCTTGTCTGCCCCCTTGGTGGAGGTCTGAAATGGTCACTGAGAAATATGGTCACTTTTCTTTAAATGTGTCCTTGGAAGGAAAGGATCAGATCCCTCTCTCAAGCTCTCCCCCTCTCCTCTGCTCTTCTCTCTCTCTCTCTCTCTGTCTCTGTCTGTCTCTCTCTCTGTATCTCTCTATGTCTCTCTGTCTGTCTCTGTCTATCTCTCTGTCTCTGTCTTTCTCTCTGTCTCTGTCTCTGTCTCTCTCTGTATCTCTCTATGTCTCTCTGTCTGTCTCTATCTCTCTGTCTCTGTCTTTCTCTCTGTCTCTGTCTCTCTCTGTATCTCTGTATGTCTCTCTGTCTGTCTCTATCTCTCTGTCTCTGTCTCTCTGTCTGTCTGTCTCTCTGTCCCTGTTTCTCTGTCTCTCTCTCTCTCTGTGTGTCTCTCTGTCTGTCTCTCTCCCCCCCACCACACACACACCTGTCAAAGACTCTTGTGAGGTTCTCAGGTGTTTCTGTCAGTCACTGCCATCACATCTCTTCATTCATTCATCCTGAGGTTCCAAGCCTTTGGAGCTTGAAAGGACAGCCGAGGCCACCCAGTCCATCATCCAGGAGCCTGAAGTATCCTCATGTCTCCCAGGGAAGGCACTCGAACACTAGCTTGGAGTGTCCCAGGTTGGGGAGTGCTGAAAGCCCATTCCACAGGCTCCCTTCTTTAGCAAACATTGGTGAAGCCCCTGCTGCTTAAAGCAGCTGAATTGGGGTGGGGCATTGGGGGAGAAAGAGGAGGATGGAATCCTAGCTTGGGTCACTTTCCTGTATAATGTGACATGGGTGGACCTTGACCCTGAGCCGGCAGGTGGCCTAAGCTACCGTCATTCAGGGAATGAGCCCAAGTGGAGAAGGGGCCTGACATCCTCTGCCAGCATCCTGCCCCCCTTCCCCCAGGAGCTGCCACCTTCCAGCAGCCAAAATGGAAGCAAAGGATATGGATCTAACCTATGAAAATAAGAGGCAGAGAGAGCTTGCCCCTCCCTGCGTCCAGCCCTCCATCCTCCCTGGATCTCCCAGGTGAAAGACTCACTTGGGAAAAGGCCCAGACTTCCCCAAGCTGCCCACCCGGCATTTCCCAGCTCAGAAGGGGACAGATTATGCCCAGATAATACAAAACTCTGAGAACAAGAACTTGGACTCTGACTTGCAGTTGGGAGAGTCTTTCTCGAACCAGATCCCCCAAAAGCCCCCCCCCGCACCCCGTGAGTGTGCAGTGGTTACAGCCCTTAGAGGCAGGACTCAGTACAGAAGCTGAGTAGTTCTGGCTGCTCCAGTGGTCAGCTTCTGCCTGACTTGGGCTAAACAGATCCAGGGGCCAGGGACTTATCTCACTGCAGGTCAGATGGTCAGACAGACCCCAGCCTGAAGATCAGGGGTCTCCTCCCCTTCTAGGGGGTTAGCCAAGCCCATCCCAAGGCCCAGAGAAGACTCAGCTAGAAGCCTTGATTGGCCCCTCCCCCGGCCCCTGAGAGGTCTGGCTCCCTTTGCCCTACTGACTGTGTGACCCTGACTTCGTCCCTTCCCTTTCCCTAGCCTAAGTTTTCTTCTCTCTAAAACTAGAAGTTTCTACTAAATGATCATTGCGGCCTCTGACTGTCCACAGCGTGTGATCCGTTGTGTTCCTACCTTTTAAAATTAGAAAATAAAGGGATGTCCCCATGGAAGAGAAAAAGCATCAGGCAAACCCAGAGCCCAGACTCTAGCCAGGGACTGGGTGTGCCTGGGAATTGTTTTCAGAGGCTGGGAGCCATATGTCTGGGATGCTTTCCTTTCTTTGGTGTTCTCTTCTCCTAGGAGGTCCTGGTCATGGAAGACGGCCTGAATCAGGCCCAATGACTCATGGTCTTTCTCATACCCTCCCATGAAAGGCTCAGCCAGAGAGAGGAAACTCCCTTACATCGGGGCCACTCCTGGGAGGCAGAGGCGGGCCAAGCTTGGTGCCGGACTAGAAGAGGAGGGATGGGGAGATTTCCCAGAGCCATAGGCAAGTATGCTTTCTGTAGCATTTGGGTCTTCACTTGGAGCCTTGAAGTGTCTCCCCAGGACAGAGCCTCATTTGTCTTAGGAGAAGGGGAGGGCATATAAGCCCCAAAAGATCCCTTAAGGTCAGTTCCAGTGCCATTAAGGACACACAGAAACACCCGGGACACACCTTCCCTCTTCCACAGCCGCCCCCTCCAGTGGCCAACCCCCTTCTCTCCTCCCTGCCATTGTCACAGTATAAACTGCATTCGGGATCTCAGCAGCCACATGCCTACCCAGACCTCCAGACACGTGGGGAGGTGAGTAATTGGAATATTATTCCCGTTTTGCAGACAAGGAAACTGAGGAGTTACTCAGGTCACACAGAGTTAAATCACAGGATCAAGGAGCCTGAATTCAAACTCAGGTCTTCAACTCCAAAACGAGCTGCTGTTTCCTTCCATTTTCTCCTAGCTATTGAAATGGCTGTTTCTAATATCCCTGGTGACCTCCTAATGGCCCATCTAATGGCCATACCTGCGATTCTCACCCTCCTTGACCATGGTGTCTGTGGTGTCTGTCTCTGCCTACCAGACTCCTTCGTCTTCTCTAAGACCACATTGGCCTGTCTCCTTCACTGGCTCTTCCATTCCACATGAGCAACCCCCACACAGTCTGTCCTCCTTTCCTGATCTCCCCCCCCCCGTCTTTTCTTGTCCTCGCCCCCCTCCTCCCCCTCTCTTCTTTCTTCCTTTCTTTCTCACAACATGTCTGAAGAAGGGTGATGCCCTTCTGAATGGAAGAAGGAGAAGCACATGATATTGTGCAGAAAGAATTGGCAACCTCTCTGGATGTGAGGGATGAGGGAGACCTCCGTCTCTGAGGTCCTAAACCTGGCTGACCGGTAGAGTGGTGGTGACCTTGGCAGGGACACCAATGAGGAAATTTGGCAGAGGGAGCATTGATGCCAGCCCCTCCCAGGGAGACCTCTTGGTGTAGCAGGAAGAGCCTAGATGGGAAGTCAGAGGACCTGGGTTTGAATTCCGGTTTAGCCACTTAGTAGATATGCTGCTTTGATGAAATTAATTAACCACTTTTGACCTCAGTTTCCTCATTTGTAAAATGAGAAGTTTAGACTGGATAATCTCCAAGGTCTCTTCCAGCTTGAAGTCATTCCAGCCCTACACCTCCCCTCCTCCTTCCCTCTCTCAATGTCTTTCAGCCTTTCTCTCCCCTCCTCTCCCTCTCCTTCTCCCTCTCTTTCTTTCTTACATGTCCCAAAGCAAACTCGTTCTTCCCCCGCCCCCACCCTGCCCAGATTTATCACTCATAAACTCAGAGAATTTTCAAGCTTGGAACCTTGGAGCTATTTCCCCTCCCACATGATGCTAATGATATGATTGAAACCTAGACAACCATATTATTCTTCTGAAAACACAAAGTGAAGTGCTGTCAGAGTGAGGACTCTAACAGAAGTCCCTCCCCCCACCCTGTGTCTTCCAGTCCAGTGTCTTTCCATGTTATATGATCTCCTGGTTTCAATGCTACCACCATTTAAGATAGCTTAGTGACCCTGGGCAAGTCACTTAACCCTGTTTGTCTCAATTTCTTCATCTGTAAAATGAGCTGGAGAAAGAAATGACAAACCACTACAGTATCTTTGCCAAGAAAACCCCAAATGGCTCACAAAGAGTCAGACACATGTGAACAATAACAACAAAAATGACACAGTCGAGAGAGAACGAAGCTTGGAGTCTGAAGACCTGAGTTTGAATCCTGCCTCAGACACTCCCTTGTGACCCTGGGCCCAGTTGTCACTTCTAAGCCTCAGTCTCCTCATGGATAATGGGGATAAGAGCAGCATCTGCCTCCCAGGATTGTTTTCCAGGATCAGATGTGGCAGAAAGTGTGCAATGCTTCCCTGCAAATCTTAAAGTGCTGCCTCGGTGGGTCCGGGTGCCATAATTCTCCCCAGAATCCTGTTGTTGTCTGAGGTCAAGGTCACAGCCTCAGCGTCTCCTGAGCCTTCTCCCATTCCTGGAACCTGCTCTCCCAGTCGGTTCCACTTCCCAAATGCCCTTCCCCCTTTCCCCACTGCCCCCAACGTCACCCTCCCGCTTCAGGCTCTCCTCCTCCATCCAGCCGCCATGCCTTTGTCAGGAGCAGCCTTTCACTGTTCGAATTTCGTCAGTCCAGAAGCATCATGTAGCTTTCCTGGCCCACGGAAGAAAGTCTAGAATGCTTGACCTGGCATTCGAGCCTTCCCCTCGCTGCCCGCATCTCCCTTTTCAGCCCATCTGCCCCCATGCTCCTCCCCCCTACCACCACCACATCCTCCACTTTCCTGCCAAACTGGGCTCTTGGCATTTTCACAAACCCATCTCATGCCTTCCTGCCCCTGTGCCCGGCATCACCTAGAGAACTTCCCTTCCCCCACGCTGTTTCTTCCAGTTGAAACTCAATCTATCCTTTATGGCCCAGCTCAGATGTCCGACTTGTGGGTCCCCTCTCCTCCTGCCCAGTGAGAGATGACCCCCCCTTCTCAGAACCCTCCCAGCGTGCTGTAGTGCCCTTCTTTCTACCCTGATCAGGTTCCAGTTGTATGAGAGCCGATTGTGCGCGCAGCGGGGTAAGCTCCGGGAAGGGGTGGGGGCGGGGGAGCTGTCAGTTCATAAAATCATGAATCTGCAGCAGAAAGGGACGCCCAAGGTCACCTCAATTTAGAAAAAGAAAAGGAGGGCCCAGAAAAGCCCCAGGACCTTCAGTCTAGTGATGGAAGGGGCCTGAGACCCGCTCTAATTGAACCCTCTTGTTTTAGAGAGAAGAAAACTCAGGAGAAGGGAAAACGACTGGTTTGGCCAAAGCCATAGAGTCAGTCAATGGAAGAGACAGACATGGAGTCCTGGTCCTCTGCCCCATGCTTCTGGCCTTCTCCCTCGCTCCTCTTTCACCTTTATCCCTCCAGGCATGGTCGCCTTGCAGAGCCCAAATGTACGACCAACTTTTTAAAAGCTTTTATTTGTTTGTTTAAAATTCTTTTAAAATGGGGCGGCTAGGTGGCACAGTGAATCGAGCATCGGCCCTGGAATCAGGAGGACCTGAGTTCAAATCCGGCCTCAGATACTTAACACAAAAACTAGCTGTGTGACCTTGGGCAAGTTACTTAACCCCAACCGCCCTCCAAAAAGCAAAAAAAAAAAATTCTTTTAAATTAAATATGTCACAGAAGACTTCAGAGAGAGGTCAGAGGCCAGCTGGCTCAGGCTGTACCTGAGAGTATGCTGGGCATCATCCCCTCCAAGTGACCCTCCAGCTCTGGCTTGAAGACTCCCAGCCCACCACCTCCCAAGGCAGGCCCATTCTGTTAGGAGAGAACTAGCACCACCAGAGAGTTCAGGGTTTTCCCCAAAAATTCAAGTCCAAATTTCCAAATTTGCTTCTTTGTAACTCCCTACCCCATGCCTGCCCCAGCTCCTGGTTCTGCCCTCTGAGCACAAGCAGAGCAAAGCTAATCCTTCTTTCACATGACAGTTTTCTGAACACTTGGAGACAGCTTGTGTGCCTCCTCACACACACACACACCAGTCCCCATCTTGTCCTCTCCAGGGTAAACACCCACACGCTTATTTTGTGATATGAATCAAGACAAGGCATTTCCATAAGCATTTTCAAGAAACAGACGCTATCACACAAAGCCAAGACTTCCCAGCAAATGTGTGCGACTGAGGCAGGCATTCAGGGTCAGCACAGACTTGTGAAGGGATAAAACACAGTGTCTTTCATAGCCCTGCAAGACCATCACCTAGAAAGTTCCATTAGCTCAAATAGTGATGGTTAGTGCAGATAGAAGAGGAAGCTCCAGGCCACATGAGCCCAGTGATAGAGATACACAGTGTAGGGTAGGGGAAAGGGCATTGGGTAGGGAGGCAGAGGACCTGAGTTCAAATCTGGTTCTGCCACTCATGCTTGGGTGTCCTTAGGAAAGTCACTTCTGAATGACGCTGTCCAGCAGTGGAATGTGCTGGACCTTGGGAGGTAGCGGATTCCCCCACACTGGAAAGAAGTTTCCATTTGTCTGGGGCTACTGGGGGCAGGATTCATTTCAGGCAGGGGCTGGAAATGATGGTGATGATATCTAGCAATTATATACTGATTTTTAGGCCTTAAATTCAATAGAGAATTAAAGGGGTGTCTATACCCTAAGCATATGAAGACGCCCGCTGGCACAGTGGGCAGATGAGAACAGTGCATGGAGTGCCTGGGGCCTGCTCAGGCCTCAGGCACCAAGGCCATCAGCCTTGTCCCAAGCCATCACCAGTCACCCTGACATCTGCCTTGTCAATGCACTGTGATGGCTCTGGAAGAAACAGTGAAGCTGCTGCCTTTGGGCAGCCCTGCCTCACTTCAGTCCAATTCACAGCCAAGTGAAGGCATCACATCACCATCACTTGTCATGGGTCCCCTTTGAAAGTGAAGATAACCAAAATTGCTTCTCATCTATGTTAACTTCCCAGAAGCCCCATGAGGTAGGCACCATAGGGAACTGAGACAGACAGAAGTAAAAAGACTTGCCCTGTGTCCTTCAACTAAAAAATGTCTGAGGCTGGATTTGAACTCTAGTCTTCCTAACCCCGTGCTCTGACCACTGTGCCACCTAGCTGCCTAGGTGCTGCTGAGGTACCATCCAACCCTATGATTCTGAAACCTGAATTTGAATCTTGGATGTGCCATTCACTGGCTAGATGACCTTGGCCAAATCACTGCCCTTCCCTGGGCCTCACTTTCCTCACCTGTAAAATAAAGCGAGTGGCACAAGATGATCATTGAGGCTCCTTCCTTCTCTAAATCTTGGATCCTGTGAAGCCACTTCCCCTCTCCAGGCCTCAGCTGGGGTTGGACTAGAAAATGCTCAGAGTCTCCTTGAGCTCTAAGTCCTCTGTATTCACTAAACTCAGTCTTGGGTAAGATTAGCTGGGAAGGGGAGCCCTTCCTCCTATCCCATGGCAAGCTGAGAGAGGGCAGAGACCAGCCTCTGACACAGACTGGTTGTGTGGCCACGGGCTCAACAATCCTGGTAGGACCCACCAGACAAGGTCATTGTGAGGCTTCAATGAGTGTGTGGACCTGAGGCACTTTATAGACCTTTACCTTTCCTGTCAGTGCTAAGTTGTTATTCTGCCTGGTATGTCTCCCAACATCCCATTCCCATCTCCCCATCCCCTCCTCTCACCCCTACACTGTAAAGTTTTCCAGAGGACTGCTGCTGTGAACAGCTTTCAAGGTTCTGATCATATAATATAGTCTCTCTGTTTATTCAATAACAAATCAGAGCAAAACATTCATAGCAAATCAAAATACAGCATTCACAATGTTACAACTCAACAATTTATCACTAAAAAGGCCACATAGTTTTCACCAAAGTGGTCACATAGTTTTAAACAAAGTACATTCATTTAGTCAATCACAAAATCTTTAATTCAGTCACAAAGTATAAAAGTCAAAGTTTTCCACCCCTAGGTCACAGTAAATCATAATCTTCTCAGTCAGTACACAGTATCCAAGTAAAGTCTTCTTTCAGCTTGACTCGAGGCTGGCTCTCAGCTTCCATGGTTCCTCTTCCATAGTCCCAGCTCCAACTGTCACCTGAGTTCAAAGGCAGGCAGCTCCCAGTTCCTTGTCAAGTGCCTTGTCCAGTTCCCCTTCCATATTGAAGTTCACAGTGTCCAGTCCACCTCAGGTCCTTCACAGTTACTGTTTCTGGGAAGACAAAGCTTGACAGAGCCACAATAACATTTATGCACGTGGCCGGCACCAACATCAATTCACTATCTGCCTGTGAAATCAACACAGACCCACCAACAAGATCCAAGAGGTCAGCACAAATCATCAGTAAAGTCCCAGGACCTCCAGAACCCTCCTCCAGGACTTCTGTACACATACAACCAGAGAATCCTCTTTCAGGGCTTCCAGTAAGGTCCAGGCCTTCTGTACAAAGTATCTTCTGTACAAGCAAACATCAACACAGACAGAGCAGACAGAGTGCCCCTGGCTACCACGAGTTTTCTCCTTCTTGACTCTGTCACCACAAGAGTCTTCTTCTCAGTCCTGCTGTCTCTAGCCTGGGCCTCTCCTTACATATAGTCATTAGCTCCACCCCCCCCAGGAGTTCACAAGTTCTAGGCTTCACAAATTGTGGGGTTCATGTGTTCTGCTTCTTAACAGACTTGATACCAGGCTCAAAAGAACCTTGAACTGAAACAAGATGTTAATTCAATAGCTGAAACAAGATGTGAACCACTTCTGTGCTTGCCATTATATACACCCAAACATCAGCCCAGATCTATGGCTTTTCTGGGGGCAGAAGCCCCAGCAACTTGTAAGTAGGGCACTGGGACTTGACCCTTAGAGAAAGGAAAGTATCTTCATGAGCAGTTTTTCAGAAGATCGTTCCCATCATGGGAGTTCTGTGAGAAGGGGCATCAAGCTGATGGAGGATGGACCATTCAGCCTGGAACTTGATCTGTCTGGCTGCAGCAGTGCCTGTCATCCATCTGGGCTCCTCTATTTAGAAAGGGCCACCAGGCCCTTCATCCCCATTTAGCCCTGAATACTGGCACTCTTCACCCCTCCCCCACCTAAGCCCAGAGAGAAGGGCAAGTATTTTAGCTCTCTGAGCCTCAGTCTCCTTGTCTTTAAAATGGGGATGATAATAGCACTTGCTCCATAGGGTGATTGTGAGGATCAATCTCTCTCCCTCCCTCCCTCTCTCTCTCCTTCTCTCTTTGTCTCTCTCTCTCCCTCCCTCCCTTCCCCTTCCTCCCCCCCTCCACCTCCACCTCTATCTCTCTCTGTCTCTTTTTATATATGTATACATGTATATAAAATATTGTATATATACACATATGTATATGTGAGTATGTGTGCACACATGCATGCATACCTACATACATAAGTATGTATAATGCTTTGCCAGTTGGAAAGTACCATAGAAATGTGAGCTCTCAGGGTGGGGCAAGTGCTCCCTCTTGCGTGTGGAGAACTGATAAGGAGACCCACACGAGATCCTCCTCTGGGCAGAGGAGTGGAAGCCATGGGTGTGGACGGCGGCATACATTGTAAGCTCAGCTTCAATGATTCCCTGTGTTACAAGGAAGGGATCAATGCTAGGGAGGGGCACAAGGTTATGACTATGAT
The DNA here is from genome assembly GCF_028583685.1 of Petaurus breviceps papuanus. Lineage (NCBI taxonomy): Eukaryota > Metazoa > Chordata > Mammalia > Diprotodontia > Petauridae > Petaurus > Petaurus breviceps. Next base: position 3,633,303 of record NW_027186383.1, read on the forward strand.
GGAAAAGCCAAAGGCAGCCTTACAACTTTAAAAAAAGGAGGTGGTGAGACAGAGTGGTGGGGAGCTTGGGCTGGCAGCAGGGAGATGAAGACTCTGGGCCAGCTCAGCCATTGCCTGGCTCTGCAGTCTTGTGTTCATTCATTCAACATGCTCTGATCAAGCCCACCTGCAGGAGCCAGGCTCCAGCCACTGGGGAGGGAAAGGAAAAAACCCTAAAGTCCCTGTGCTCAGGTGCTGACATTCAGTAATTGTGATAGTAATGGCAATTAAAGATTCCCCTGTATTGGCTTGGTTTTCAAATTGATTGTGTTAAAACCCAGAGTTTGTTAATCCCAC
>NW_027186383.1:3634038-3646491 GCF_028583685.1 Petaurus breviceps papuanus
TGCCCTGGACTTTTGAGACCTGCCCCCTGAGCTGCCAAGGACTGAGGAGACATGGCTGTTTTGCTGGTACTTTGTCTGTCTGTTTTGATGTTATTTTGCCAGATTTGTCCACTGGTGAAAGACTGTCCTGTTGAAGAAGTCCTGGAACCTGGCATTTGGTTAAGAAGGCCTGCGACTGTCCTGCAGACAGAGAGTGAATACTGTCCACTGGTGAGGGACAGTACTGTTGTTGCAGGGGTCTGGAGACTGTCCTGCAGACAGAGTGAATACTGTCCACTGGTGAGGGACAGTGCTGTTGTTGCAGGGGTCTGGGAGCCTTTCTGTTGGTTCAGAAGCCCTGAAGAAGGATTTTCTTGTTGTATGTTTACAGAAATCCTGGGAGAGGGCTTTGCTAATGTGTTCAGGGGTTCTAGGACTGTTCTACAGACAGAGGATAAATTCATGAAGGGACTGGCAATGTATCTTGTGGCTTTGCTAAGCCTTGTCTCCCCAGGAACTAAGATTGCTGAGAACTTGCCTCGTGTCAAGATGAAGAAAAGACCTCCATTTGGGTATTAAGTGCTGTGTTTAAACTTGATGTAACTCTGGGGTAGATTCAATTGTGATCCAGGGGTGGGGAACTTTTGACCTTATGTTTGGAAACTAATCTCCATTTGAGAAGAGGAGCTTTGTGGTGGACTTAATTAAGGTATAGCCTAGGGGTGGAGAAGTATTTAGAACAGAGACTTTGTAATTGATTGAATGATTGGAAGGTCCTGGGGTGGGGTAGTACTTGGAGATTATTTAATCACACTTAGTAAATGCTGTATTTTGAATGATGTCATGTTTTAATCTTCTCTGTTCTTGGTTGGTCACTGAATAAAATAGAGAGCACCTATGCTGGTATTTTGAACCTGGGAAGTTGCCTTCTTTTGGCATTACATTACAGTAATTTACCAATGAGTACCTAATATGCTGGGTCAGAGCTAAAAAGGGAGAAATGAAAGAGTCCCACTCCCAAGGATGTTATGTTCAGGAAAACCTGAGTTCCAATCTTGCTCCCCACACTTCCTTACCATCTGTGTGGCTGTAGACAAGTCCCTTGACTACTCTGAGAGTTTGATAATATCTGGGGGGGGGGATGTCACGGGGAAAAATTGTGAACAGTTAAGAAAATATAAATTATACACTGAGTAGATACAGAACATACATGGAAGCCCCAGCCCCTTCACCTCTCTGAGACTCAGTTTCCCTTTCTGGGAAGGGAGGATGTTGAGTTCCATGACCTCTGAGTTCCCTTCCAGCCTTCCAACATTATGACCCTAAAAGGAATCTATTTTAGGACCATTTTTGAGTCACTGCAGGCAGAATTCACAGGGAGTTGAGTGTTAATGAATTCAGTTCATCTCAGTGGGCATTACCTTTAAATTGCAGCTGCTATTCTCCTCCCCCTCCCCCCAACCAAAGAAAATCCACAACAACAAACCACAAGCCAAGAGTAAAACTGGACATCTATCCTTGCCCTCCACCCTCCCCAGTCTCCATGCCTCCGGCTGCAGCTGCCCCTGGGCCTGGACAGCTCCCCCTCATGGTCTCCCTGCTTGCCCTGCTTGCTTTGGGAAGGTGCTAGGGCCATTAATCATTCTGTATTTCCAGCCTGCTCTGGTGACACTCCACACAGATGTGGGCTAGAGCAGCTGTTTCCCCAAATTTCATTACCAGAAAAAGGTAAAATGTGGCTCTGGAGTTCCCCAATCTCCCCATAGAGTTACTAGAGCTCCGATTCTTCTCTCTGGATCAAGAATTCCATGAAGGCTTAAAGATTTCTTGTTCTGCTACAGACCAGAATCTGGAGGTAGAAAATGAACATTCGATTCCTACAGTCAGGGAGAAAAGGGGAGGGGGGGAAAGGAAGAGGAGGAAAGAAGCATGGTATGGTGTACTCAAAAAAAGAGCTGAGTTCAAATCCCACATCTGACACATACCAGCTGTGAGATTTCGGACATATTACATGACCATTCATTGATCCAGTCACCCTTCAAAAAACATAAGTTACTGACAAATGCCAATTTTCTTCAGTAGAGGATGTTTCCATATTGGGGGTCCCCTCCATCAATGAAGGGCAAATAATAACAAAGATGACAATTCTAAGAATACAAATACACTACATCCAATGACTGCTGAGTTGTTAAAGTATCTTCACATATTACCACATTTTATATTGAAAATAGCCTTTCAGAGTCTACAGGACAGATGATCTCTTCCAGAAAGACAACCCGTAGAGCGCACAGAGTCCTGGAGCCAGGGTCTAGAGGTTCAAATCCCTCCTTCGATACATACTAGGAGCTGTGTAACTAGGGGCAAATGACTCAATCCTTTTGTGCCTCAGTTTCCTTATCTACAAAATGAGGAGGTTGGCCCAGAAAGATTCCTTCAAGTTCTGTATCTAAGTTCCTATAATTCCCACTTTTCAGAGGGGAAAACTAAGGCTCATTGAAATAGAATTATTTCTCTCAGATCATATACCTAATAAGCAACAGAGCTGGGATGAAAACCAAGATGTCCTGGTATCACAGAGTCAAAAGACCTGATGGAAACCCCACTTCTGTCATTGATGACCTTGGCCAAGTTATTTCTCATTTCTAAGCCTCAGTTTCCTTGTCTGTAAAGGGGGGTAGGGTGGGGAGAACCTCTCCATGAAGAGAATCTGGAAACATGTGTCTTCTTGGATACCAGGAGCAGGATCTCCTCTCAAGCTCCCTTTCAGGCACAGAGGATTGAGTAATCAAGCACCACCAATGATCAGAGTCTCATACAGATGAGTTCCCAACTACCAGGTTACCCAAGGCCTGAGCTGCTCCAGGATTAGAGATGGAAATGTTTTCTTTCAAAGAAAACCTTGTTTTATTTGTTTTTAAATGGTATAAGGAAAAGGTCTGAACCTGCCATTGAACTGGGATCAGGAACTCTCAAAGGAGGAAACCTTCTACCTAAGCAAGGAAGCATTTTCTCTGCAACTTAGAGGCTCAGGGAGTAGCCTAGATCCCTGAGAGGCAGAGGGACTTGTCCAGGATCACACAGTCAGCATGGTTCAGAGTCAGGACTTGAATTAAGGCTCTCTTGGTCCCGAGGCCAGTGTTCTGTCCACTATGTCCGCTATACCATTGCCTTTCACAATATTTAATGGTATAGGGAGGGAGAAAAAAGGAAGGCAAAGATAGAGCGTCCCAAAGAGGGAGCTAAAGGCCAGTCCAGACAAGGAACAATGTTCTCAAGTTAATTTTGTTGTTTTTGTGGTTGTTGAGTTGTTTCAGTGATGTCCAACTCTTTGTGACCCCATTAGGGATTCTCTGAGCAAAGATACTAGAGTGGTTTGCCATTTCCTTCTCCAATTCATTTTACAGATGAAGAAACTGAGTTAAGTGACTTGCCCAGGGTCACACAGCTAGTAAGTCTCTGAGGCCATATTTCAACTCAGAAAGACTCCTTTTCCTCATTCCAGATCTGCCATTCTATCCACTGTACCACCTGGCTGCCCAAATCAATTCACCTCAGAACCTTTTATGGTAAATATTTACCATATAATATTTTAGGATCTTTATACCTTAATTAAAGCCAAAACAAAAAGAAAAAAGCACATGGTATAGGACATGATACTAATGGAATATTGCTCCTCCATAAGAAGCAATGAACATGAAGGATTCAGAGAAGTATTGGAAGAATTACATGAACTGATGCAGTAAAATACAAAGAACCAAGGGAAGTAATAGTCACGATGACTTCAACAATATAAATGGGGAGAGGGGAGAATAGAAATACTGTGTGATTATAATGAACAAAGCTCAAAGGAGAATTTTTAGAAACACCTGCTTTTCTTTAAGGAAGCCAGAGACCCCAGGTATGGAACAATGTGCGTTTATGTAGTGATTTAAGGTTGGTCCTTGCAAAAACCCTGTGAAGTAGGTGCTGTATGTTATCTCCATTAAACAAATAAGCAAACTGATACTGACAGAGGTTAAATGACTTACCCAAGGTCAAACAGCTAGGAAGTGTCTGAGGCAGGATTTTAACTCAGGTCTTCCTGATTCCAGCTCCAACTTTCTGTCCACTGTGACATCTATTGCCTATCAGACTGAGCTTATGTATTGGTTAGTTTTACTGAACTGCTTCTCACTTCCTTTTTTAAAAACCATCTGTTATAAAGGATAGTTGCCTAGAGTAGAGAATAGCCCTCCAGCCCTCTTCTGTTGCACAGGACTCAGTGGTGTAGGTGGGGGCAGGGGAAGAGAGGCATTAGTCATGGGAGCGCCGACTCCTTTCCCCAGCAGCAGCCTGAGCATAAACAGTAATGAGCCACTGTAGGACCTTCTGAGCTCAACCACCTCTGGGTTCCAGCTTTACAAAGATTGGAAGTGACAAGTTCCCTCCCCAAATGCAGCCTCCACTATGCCAGTCTGAACAACAAAAGCCTGGATGCCGATCAACAAAGTCTGAATCTAGGGATTACTCTGGTCATCATATTGGCAAGGGGAACATCTCCACTTTGCATCCACTGCCCTACCTGGTTTCAACTCCAGGGAATAAGTTGCCCCTGGCAGGAGAAGCTCTTCACCTCTAATATCCCCACCATGCTGTTAACTCAAGCCTTGACTCACACCACCTCCCTTAGCCCCATCTCCCCTCTGTTTGGAGGGCGGAGTACCAAATTACTCCCAATGCCTTTCTTTATAGAGAGCAGACTCCAAACTCTCAGTTCACTTCACTTTATGTCTACTGCCCTCCCAGATTTTAACTCCATGGATTATGATACGCCTATGCCAGGTAGCTGTACCATGCCTCATCTTCCCCACCTACCTCCCATTTCCCTGCCTCCCTTCCTGAGTTGCCTCTTCCTTTAGATTGTAAGCTTATTAAGGGCAGGAACTGTCTTTCTTTTTATTTATTATATCCCCACGCTTAGTACAATGCCTGGTACATTATATGTGACTAACACATGTATGTTAGATTTTACTGAATTGAACACTTTAAAAACACTCTTATTTGGAAAGAGAACATGATTTGCTTCTTTGGTGGAAAAAATCCTCCTCCACACAATTCTTGAGCTCCCCCAAGACCAAACACAGTATGTCCTGACAGAGCTACTCCAAGAGAAGCTAGCTTTTCAGTAGAGAGAGATGTGGAAGCAAGCCTTTCACAAAGACATTGCTGGGCATGGTCTGAATGTATGCTGGCTAGGTCAGCATTCATGCCAATACTCTAGACTCCCTAATAAGTGACTCAAAAGCTAGTGAAAGGAGAGTGGAAGGGGAGGCCAAGTGGCTCAGCAAGTAAGAGCTCTGGCTGCAGTGTCGGGATGACCTGGGAATCGAATCCAGGCTTTGATACTTAGCACCACACCCAGAAATAACTGGCGGTATAACCTTGAGCAAGTTACTTAACCCGGATTACTTAAAAAAAAAAAGAGACTGGATTTGAAATGGAGCTCCATTGGGCAGCAGTGAAAGTAGAAAGCAAACCTCAGCTCAACACGGTCATGTTATTGAGGAAGCAAGGTGGTGTAATGAACAGGACTGAAATGACTAAGAAACAGGAAGACCTGACTTCAAATTCTATCTCAGACACTTATTATTTGGCCCTGGGCAAGGTAATTAATTTCACTCATGCTTAGTTTTCTCAATCTGTAAGATGGGGATAAAAATAACACCCATTTCACTGGTTTGTTAAGAAGCACAAATGATATAACCTATGGACAAGATCCAAGTTCATGTGAATAACAGATTCCCTGAAGAAGTTGGGTACATTTGAATTCACACTATTTAAAGTTACAATGGGGGGGGGTTACAATTAGATAAACTCTAATAATTGATTCCAGCCCAATGGAAATATGCCATGTGAATGTAAGTAATGTGAGACCACTTCAGGGCATTCATTATTTGCACTAATAGGAGCTTAGCTGTTAAAACACTTTATAAAATGTAAAGCTCTATAGGAATGTTCACTTCTATTGTAGACTCATAAACTCAGAAATGTGACAGAATTAGCCGAGTTGCCAAATGTTCAAAACCTACCAAAGCCACTTCCTTAACATATGTTGGAAAGGAAGCATGAGGTCATCGACCCTTGGTCATTGTTCAAGTCAACTTAAGTCAGAGATGACAGTCCCAAAAGAAGTCTCACGTATTCCAGTCAATGCCTCTTGTAACTCTTTCTTAAGCTAGAATCCAGCAGAGAAGGCAAAATATCGTATTTCAATGAGTAAACTCATCATAGAGTAACATGAGCTAAATGAGATCATATTTGTAGAGTATTTGGCATAGTTCCTGGCACACAATATATAGTCAGTGTTTGTCCCCTCTCCACCCCAAGACCAAAAGTGACCTTACTTGCGTAGCATCACCTAGGAATCATTCGCACAAACTTCTCTCCTCCTTCAGGTAGCTTGAGTCACCAGCAGTCAATGAAGTGTCTCTCCTCATGTTTGTAGAGGTCATCCTGAAGGGTTTTTGAGTTTCTAGTAACTTCACTCGTGTGCCTTCACCAATGTCCCCATTAGAATAACCAGTTGAACTCTCCTCCAATGTGAATTAACAGCAATTAGTTTTACGAGGGGTTAGTTAGATATATTTTACAGAGAAGGTATCACAGGATCAAAGTATCCCATCCCCCACCCAAAAAACCTTTGGACTACATTCTCCCACAAGGTGTAATGTAATGCCAAGCAAAGGCACCTTCCCAAGGTTCAGAATACCAGCATAGGTGCTCTCGATTTTATTCAGGGACAAATTAAGAACAGAGAAGATCAAAACATGACATCATTCAAAATACAGCATTTACTAAGGGTGATTAAATAATCTCCAAGTACTACCCCACCCCAGGACCTTCCATTCATTCAATCAATTACAAAGTCCCTGTTCTAAATACTACTCCACCCCTAGGCTGTACCTTCATTTAGTCTACCATAAAGCCCCTCTTCTCAAATGGAGATTAGTTTCCAATCTAAGTAAAGTACATTCATTTGTTCAACTATAGAACACAAAAAGGTCAAAAGTTCCCCACCCCTGGATCACAATTGAATCTACCCCAGAGTTACATCAAGTTTAAGCACAGCACTTAATACCCAAATGGAGGTCTTTTCTTCATCTTGACTCGAGGCAAGTTCTCAGCAATCTTAGTTCCTGGGGAGACAAGGCTTAGCAAGGCCACAAGATACATTGCCAGTCACTTCATTAATTCATCCTCTGTCTGCAGAACAGTCCTAGAACCCCTGAAAACATTAGCAAAACCCTCTCCCAGGATTTCTGTAAACATACAACAAGAAAATCCTTCTTCAGGGCTTCTGAACCAACAGAAAGGTTCCCAGACCCCTGCAACAAAAGCACTGTCCTTCACCAGTGGACAGTATTCACTCTCTGTCTGCAGGACAGTCTCAGGAGCTCTTAGCCAACAGCCAGGTTCTAGGACTTCTTCAACAGGACTGTCTTTCACCAGTGGACAAATCTGGCAAAACAACATCAAAACAGACAGACAAAGCACCAGCAAAACAGCCGTGTCTCCTCAGTCTTTGGCAGCTCAGGGGGCAGGTGTCAAAAGTCCAGGGCGATTCAAAGTGGCCCTCCGCAATCCTTTCAGTCTCTCTCTCTGCCTCCACAAGGGTGCTGCTTCCAAAAAGTTCTTCTGCCTCTCTCCTGTCTCTCCAAATCTACGTCACCAGCTCCTCCCAGTTCAGGACTCTCTTTTCAAGTCAACAAGTCCATCCCACAGGTGGGATTAACAAGCTCTGGGTTTTAACAAAATCAATTTGAAAACCAAGCCAATACAGGGGAATCTTTATTTTCCATTACTATCACACAAGGCCAAGGTAAAGTAAGCTTTCCATTACAGCCCACGTGTTAAAGAAGAGAAACTTGAGGCTCTTGATTGGATGAAAGTCCTTTTCCCTTTTCTAGAGACTTCATGAAGTTCCCCTGAGGTCTAGCTGCTTGCTGGTATAAAAGGCAGAGCCTTTTAGAGTCCTAAAACTGCCTTCACTTGATTTGTCCAGATTGTCCTCGGTTCTGGATGGAAATGCACCATTAGTCACCATTTTGCCAGTCATTGCTCTTCCTGGGACAATCTTATCACCAATGGGAATTCCAAATCTTCTGACCTCTCAAAGTTAACAAGGTATTCCTCTGATCAAGGCAGGAATTAAGGGAGGAGGAGCCAGAGACTCTCTTGTCAAGCCAGCAATTACTTTTCAAGGGCTTGAGACTGGAATTGCTCAAGCAGTTTGTTTATTGGATTCTGAGTTGTCCCTGAAGGACATGACTAATTGTCTTCAACCAATTCCAATACACTTCCTAATGTTACCCTTTACATCTAAGCATCTCACTATATGTGTCTATATTACCCTTGGGTTGATTAATTGATTCAATAAAGATGTCTTGGAATTGTCCACATCACTTCCCACACTTGATTAATTGATTCTGAACATCAATCAAGAGACTTTTGCTAGTTAGGAGCTCAGGGAGATTGACTGATTCAAATGAGAAGGACTGGTCTTTTGTGTTTGATTAGAGTGGAGTGAATTCCCATCCTTACATTCTTAAAGGAAAGAAAATAGAAGATGTTCCTTTCCTTATAAAAAGTTTGTCTTTCATTTTCTGCTATGTTGAGTATTTTGTCTCAACGGTATTGCCAATGGACTGAAATCATCTCAAATATGACAGCATCTTTGTCATCCCTCCAGGCTGCCATTTTGGGGCCGCTATCCTATGCACCTAGCTTCTATACAGTGAGTGTGCATTATAGAAATAAAATTCTGACCTTGTGAGTTGTAAAAACATTTGATAATTTTTTTGATTGTGTGATAATGTGAAGGGATTCTGTTATTATCATACAATTAACATTTAGTATTAAATAAATACAGGAATTTTATTGGGGAAAAAAGTATGATGGTTTAAAATGTATCAGTAACTTTCCTGTTCAGCAATTACCACCTGACTCCTTCAACTACCAACTTCAGCTTCAACTGTCACCTTCAATTATCAATTGATACTTTCAAGTATGTGAATTATCAACTCTTTACCTTACAAGATACTTGTAATAGGGTAGGGGGGCATGAACCTACCTTCCCTCAGCTATAGGATCATATATTTAGAGCTGGAAGAGGTCTGAAAAGCCATCATGTCTAACCTTTTCATTTTGCAGATGAGGAAACTGAGTCTCAGAAGGGTTAAGGGACTTGCCTAGCACATGTCAAAAGGAGCATTTCATTCAGGTCTTCATATCTCAAAGTCCAATGCTCCATTGCATGTGTAATATAGTTCCTAATATAGCCCAGCTGGGTGAGCCCAGGTCATCGGATTGTATAATTTATAGGAAAGCCCGAATCTCGTAGCCTTGGGCTTATTGTGAACAATTATGCACTCAATTTAGAGGAGTCATTTTTGATGAATTTATACTTTTGTACTGAGCCAGAAATTTCCCCAAAGTCCATGTGCTTGCTAGTCCTCATTAAATTTCTCACTCTCTCCCACAAGCAAAATTATATCCATTTATACAAATAAAGAGCCAGCCAAGCATTCCGCTCAGCACTACCTGAGAGGAACAAAAGGTCAGTTATATCCCTACATCCTTCATCAGAGGAGGAGGGGGAAGGAGGGGGAGAATAAGCAAGGACAGAAAGAGCAGGAGGAGGGGTGAGCTGGTGGATGGGGGGGGGAGCAAGAGGACTGACTGCCTGTTACAGATTTGAATGACAAACGTGGGCAGCGACTTCAACAAAGTACAGATGAAGATAAAAACAACATAGGAATGTGGACACAGATGTGGGTCTATAGGCATAGTCAAATATGCATACCCCACACAGGAAGCTGTAAATGTATACTCGATCAACCATCATTTATTACTTACTTACTATGTTCCAGGCATCACTCTTAGCTCTGAGAATACAAAGAGAAAGCAAAAGCAGTCTTCTTTCTTAAGGAGTTCTATCCATCCATCCTCTATCTCTATTTCTCCCTCTTTTATCGAAAATATATACATATTATTGAAGTATAAACTATATGTTCATAGAAAGAGAGAGAGAGGAGAGGAGAGGGGAGAGAGAGACAGAGAGAGAGAGAGGGGGGGGGGGGGGGAGAGCGCAGAGGAGAGTTTATATTTCCATTCTAAAAGTGAGCCGCTCAGGATCTAGCTATGACCTGCACATCTCAAAGGACACCAGACCTAGCAGATAACACTGCCTTGGAAAGCAGGCGATCCAGGGTCTCCAGCTGTCTTTGATCTGGCTCTTCCACTGAATGATCTTGACTCCCCCTCACTTCCATACACAGCTCCTGAGCTAGAGCATCTCCAGGATGGGACATTGTTACAAACACAGGACGGAAAGCCAGAAACCCTTGGGTTCAAATCCCATTTCCAGCATTACCTGGCTCTGTGGCCATTGGCCTATGGAACCGCATTTTACTCACCTGTAAAATGAGGATGATCACAACTCCTGGGCCCTTCTGTGGTTCAGATTATCCCTACAGACACACACACACACACACACTCACACTCACACACACTCATACATACACATACTCACACATACACACACTCACATACACTCACACACACATTCACACACACACGTGTACATGGAAGGGAAGGGAATAAGCATTTCCATAGCATTTATCACATACCAGGTACACACCAAGGGCTTCTGACATCTATTATCTCATTTGACCTGGGTTCAAGTCCTGCCTCTGTTACATATACATACTAGGTAATGAGTTACAAGGTGGCCTTGGCAGGTGATTTAACCTCTCCGTGGCCCCAGGCGATGACAGCTAGCATTTCTAGCCCAGGCCACCAAGCTGAAGGAACTCACCCCAGGTCACGGGGCTGGTATGAGGCAGAGGCAGAATCTGAACCCTGCTCTCCTGACCAGAGGCCGGCCCTTCTTTCTGGAGGCCAGGCTGCTGTTCTGTGACTTACCACTATCCTTGTTCTGTCCTGCTACAAGGGAGGACATGAAGGCCCAGAAGAGGCGCCTGAGCATGTCAGAAATGCCCAGGATTTGCTGGTTTGTTTCTCAGCCAGCAGCCTGAGGGCTGACCTGCCGCTCTGCGCAGAGGGCTGAGGCGGCTGCTCCAGATGGGAGCACGAGGGCTGCTGGGACCCTGCCAGGTGCTCTAAATGTGAAGAAGGTGAGCATTCCAGCCAGCCCCGGGCCTCCCTGCAAGGCAAGTTCACAAGCTAGCCTCAGGAGAGCCATGCACAGGAGCCAAAAAGGGTCCCCTTAAACCAGCTTTTTAGAACAAATCCATTTTGGGGGGGGGGACACAAGGTCTTGTGTGGGGAAGACTAGACCCTGGGTCCTTGGGAAGTCCCTTCAGGGAAAGCCTCAGGTAGAAGGCAGTCCTAGAGCTGAGCTTTGGAGGTAAGGAAGGGTTCTCTGAGGGGGAGGTGAGGTGGGAAAGTGGTGTGGGCATGAGCAAAAGCCTGAGCAAAGGCGCAGAGAGGGGAAATGAATGTCATTTATATAAAACAACAAGGTTTGTAGGATGTAGAGTCAGTGATGGGGAGTCACGCATGATGAACCTGGACAGATCACCAGCTTGTGGAAAGCACAGAATGCCAGGGCAAGTTTGTGTTTTCTCTTAGAGGCCATAGGGAGCCCCGGCCAACCTCGGCTGCCCATTCCACCCGGTGAGCCCTTCACATCAGCTCCTGTGGGGGCCTGTGGGCTCATCCTAAAGCCTCCTCAGGCAGGCCCAAGGCAGCTTCTGGGTAACTGGCTACATTTCATTCCCATTCCCTACATGAGAAGGTCATGGAAGGGATTTCTATGAGCAGCATACAAATACAAACAGCCCTACCTTCTGTGCTGGGAAGACAAGGGGGGGGGCAGGGGAGGGGCACGGACTGAGCAGACTCAAGACCCATGTTCTCATGAGCCTTTGGGGCAGTGGCTGCCCCGCCTTGGGTTTGCCGGGACCTTTGGGGACAAGCACTGGATCCCATGGATTCCCGTCCCATTGTAATCGTTCATCGAACTCCATCCCCCATATCCCAGGGTGCCAGCAGGGGACCCCAGGCTCCCATTCGTGGCCCCTCAGCTCCTGGCCTCTGCAGAGGATGGGACTCCAAGGGCCTGGACTATCTTGTAGCTGCTTCCAAACTAGTTTTGACCTTAGAGTCTACTCTGCATTGCTTCCTGAAGCCCTGGGAGGGAGAGATTTCAGGCCCAGATGCCCTTCATCGCCGCGCTGCCCCCCCCCCCCAGCAGAATCGGAAAACTATAAATTCTTTTCTAAATGTCCGTCATGCCACAAGAGGCTGCTTCATAAATGCCGCCAACTGATGAGGAGCGGAGGGATGTAGTTTGTGCTCCTTATGGCGGCCCCTCAGTCCCTCTGAGGACTCAGTGATGAGGAGGAAGGGAAGGCAAGGGACCAGTCTGAAAGTGGCAGAGGGCTTTGTGTGATCAGGAAGGGAGGGAGGGGG
>NW_027186383.1:3646591-3667956 GCF_028583685.1 Petaurus breviceps papuanus
GAGGGAGGAAAAGAGGAAGGGAGGGAGGAGGGAGAGAGTAAGAGAGGGAGGGGGAGGAGGGAGAGAGTAAGAGAGGGAGGGGGGGTGGGGGAGGGGGGAGAGCGCAGAGGAGAGAGAGGGGGGGGGGAGGAGGGAGGGAGAGAGCAGCATTTATTAAGCTCTATATACTATATACCCAGTGTTGTTCTAAGTGCTGGGGATACAAACACAAGTAAAAATAACGGCAGCCCCTGCCCTCCAAGGGGGGGAAGGGGGAAGGGTGATACACAAAAGATGACAAGGGGAGTGCAGAGTCATGGGGAATAGTGGTATCTGGGGCAGGTGTGTGATTTTAAAGCTAGAAAATCAGGAACAGGGCAGCAAGAGGAATGAATCCTGGTCCCCTCAGCCAATGGAGGCTCCAGGAGGAATCCACCAAAGGGAAAAGGGAGCTGACCTGGCAGAGCGATACCCAAGGCTGGGCAGGTCTCAGGTCCCAGGATGCTTCAGGTAGGGAGGCCTGAGATCTTAGATCTGAGATCTGAGCCAGGCTTCAGGATGAGAGAGCTGTAGCACAGGCATGATTTTGGAGTTTGTAAGGCCAAGGATGGGGCAGAAACCAAAAAAGTCACTATAAGTCACTTTATCTTGTGTTAAGTCTCCGCTGCACACACTTAGGAGTCTTTCATGTTTAGCATTGCTTCTGTGTGGAGGAAATAAATAGCTGTCCTGTATCTGATCTAGAACATACACTAAATACCTGCCTGCTCCCTGTGTTGGCAGATTGCAGGCATGAGAGAAAACCTGTTTTAAGTAATTTTTCTCAGAACTCAGGGTAAGGGTATAAAGAACCAAAGAATGTTTTAAAAAAAAAGGTGACTAAACCCTTCTCTTTAGAGGTCAGGCTTCCCTGGGACTCATGCCATTCCCTATGTGCTTTAGGTCAAGATCTGAGATGGCCCCTGAGTATAGGGGGGGAGATCAAGGCTCCTGCCTCCTGGCCCCAGCAATGCTTTTTACTGTTACATAGATAAATGAAGGCATGAAGGGAGGGATGGAGGGAGGGAGGGATGGATGGGTAGATGGGTAGGTGGATGGGTAGGTAGGTAGATATTATGTATCTGTGCACACGTCACTGTCAACAACAGGAGGCCTGATCCACTTTCATCTCTATCCCCAACGTGACAGAAAATGGCCATTAACTGGAAGACATGATATTGTCCATTTGTGGGGCACTGGCATTTTTGTTAGAGAAGGGGGGATTGTTAAATGCCTACTACGTGTTAAGCACTTTACAGCTATTGTCTTATGTGATCCTCACAACAACCTTGGGAGGTAGGTGCTGTTATGATTCCCATTTTACAGATGAGGAAACTGAGATAGACAAATGTCAAGTGACTTGGCCAGGGTGACATGGCTAGTGGTGTCTGAGGGTGGATCTGAACTCAGGTCTTCCTGACTTTAGGCCTACCTCTCTGTCTGCTTTGCTAGCTACCTGTTTTGATGCAGGGACTTTGGCTTCCTGGTTGGTCATACACAAGGTTCTCAACTCTTGGCTCTGGGCATTGTCTCTGGCTGGCCCCCATGCCTGGAGCCCTCTCCCCCTCCACTCAGCTCCTGACCTCCAGCTCACAACCCTGCCTACCCCAGGAAGCCTTCCCCAACTCTCTTAATTCCAGCCAGTCGCTAGTGTTTATTCTCTGCCATTTACCTTGTCCCAGGCTTGCTCTGTGTATATGTGTTGGCATGGTTTCTCCCCCATCAGACTGTGAGCTCCTGGAGGGCAGGGACTGTCTTTTGCTTCTTCCTGCATCCCCAGCACTCAGCACAGCGGCCAGCACATAGTGAGGGTGTAATAAATGCTTACTGACTTAGCTGACTCCAAAGCTTCCTTGCTTAGGTGACCAAGAGGGGATGAAATTGCACTGAGATTCTTTCACTTGAGCCTAGCTCAGCTACTAATTTAAAAATTCAGAGTGAGTCACTTGTACAAAATGCTGGGGAAGCATAAATCTGGAGCCGTCTGGCCATGTGCTCTCCAGAGAGCCAGGGAGAATGAAGCACCTGATTTAACATTTCTTTGGAACAAATATGCCATAGGCAGAGTTTGGGAGAAGAGTTATGGGCCAACTCCGAGCCTGGAAATGAGAGCTGGGGACTGGATGACCAAAGATCTTCCAGAGAAACTCCTTTATTCAGGTAGAAGTGCAAAAAAGCAGAAGTGAGGACAATCGGGGACCAGAGAGAGCTCTGGGACCTATTTAAACATTCAAAAATCATGAACAATACAAAGTGTTTGACAGCCAAGGGAACCTGGGCTGCTGCAGGGTATCACAGGCCTCCTCAGACCTTGAAATAATGCATTCCTCAGAGATGACGGTCAGAACTGGGTTTTAGAAACTGCCTTGTGAGCTGTTCCCAATGTCAACAAGTATTTATTAAGCTCTGACTATAAGCCCATAATACAATAAAATATTACATAATACATCATAAAGTAGAAATGCAATCAAATCAGGATATAAATATAATAAAAAAGAAAGACCTCCCTGACCTCTAGGAGTTACATTCTAATGAGAGAGGACAGCACACAAAAAGGAGGTGAAAAGCAGGTGGGGTGGATGGGCCATGGGGGTGGAGCTCTCCACTTCCAAAGATAGCTGGCCCAGGGAGGAAAAATGGCTGACCTGGACATTTTTCTCAAGATGGTCACTGCAGGATGAACCCCAGAGAGGGGGGCTATCAGGACCAAGAGATCTTTCTGGTTGAGAAGGCCCCAGGGATGGAGGGAGCTTCTAGGGTGAGGAGGTAGATAAAAAATGGTGGTGACATCCTGGAAGGCAAGAGCAGAGCTGGGAGGGGCTTAGAGCCAAATGAATGGACCAGAAGGTTGACTATGGGAAAGGGAAGGAAGGAGCACAGAATTTTGGAGCTGAGAACGATTTCAGGAGCCTCTCAGTCCAACACATGTCTGAGTAAGAATCTCCACCTCAACATCCAAAGATGTGGTCATCCAGCCTTTTCCTGAAGACCCCCAATGACAAGGGACTGATTAGCTCCCAAGACAACCCATTCTACTTTGGGATAGCTCCTATGGTTAGGATGAGTTTCCCTAGACCAAGAATAATTCTTTCCTTTTATAACTGGTTCTACCTTCTAGATCCAGGAAGAAAAATTATAATCCCTCCTCCAAATAATGGGCTTTAAAATATTTGGATATCGTTTTCACCTTCCCCCCACTCAGTCTTTTCTTCTCCAAACTGAATATCCCTTGATCCTTCAGTTGATTCGTTCTCATCTGGCATAATAACAAAGCCCCCATCACCCTCATTACCCATCTGCAGATGTTCTACACGTTATCAATGTCATTCCTACAATATGGCAGCCAGAAATGGGCACAGTAGCACAGCTGGAGTCTGATCAGGGCTGTGATAAGTTTGGTGCCCAGAAAGCAGCAGGCTTCTCCTGTGGATTTCTGACAACACTGACATGGTGAGTCTCAAGTGGGGAGACAGGGAGAAAGGTGATAAACAAGAGTGAAATTGCCTAAGGAAACTGGAATGAAACCTCAGCTCCAGGGGATCAGATTTTCCATTCCTAGGCCAGTGGAAGTCATTCAAACCCTCGATTTTGTCAATGATTTCAGCTTGCAAACAGCAAAGTTTTGATTGAGTCACTCCTCCTATTCTTCCCGGAGACACCTCTCTAAGGAAAATGCTGCAGATCCTCTTGCCTGAAAGCATTATAGAAATGTCAGCTATTATTACAATATCTCCCCCAACACAACCATACTCACACATTAGAGAGCCTTTGCCTCTGTCTCATTGATCTGTTTACACAGCCCATAGCCATTCATGAGGCACTCAGCTGGTCCAGGAATGGGCAAGGTAACCCCCTTAGAAATGCCCGCTGCCAGGCAGGTCTGTCAGTCAGTAGCTTGCTGGGCTGTGGGACTTCCAGCCCTGTGTGAGGATGGTGTCCTTCCCTCTCTTCCTGTCCTTGGTCTCACAACAGATCCACACCCCATCCCCCCAACAGCCCCGCTGGCTCTCCTGCTGGTGTCTCTTCTCCCAAACCAGCAAGTTGCACTGCAGGGAGCCCAGAGCCCAGCCATCTCCCAGGCCTTCCAATGCCTTCAGAATGTTTATAGGAAAGTGTGACTGACAGTGCTTCCCCACCCCCACTCCCAGGAAGGAAAGTTGATGTAAAGCTTCAAGCTGAAGTTGCCTGGGACCTTCTCCCTCCATCTTTTGTCTTCCTTTCACTGTCTTTAAAAAACAAAACCAAATAAAACTCTTCTTGGCCTCAACCCCTCCCTCCCAGCAGGAGATCTGGCACCAGGGATGAGCTCCTTCATTTATGAGAGTTTTTGATTAGTTCAGATGGCTGCTCTGTCCCATTGCTAATAACCTTCACGTCACTTAGCTCAAAAATTCATGAATAAGCATTATGATTCAAAGAAAAGAGAGAGAGAAAGAAGGGAGAAAGGGGGAAGGAGAGTCAGAGACAGAGATACAGAGAGAAACAGAGATTGAGAAAGGGGAGAGAGACAGAAGGGAAAGAGAAAAACAGCAGAGTAGAGAGTGAGAAAGAGAGGAAAGAGATGGGGAAAAGAGGGAGAGAGGGGGAAAGAGGAAGAGAAGGGGAGAGGAAATGAGTAAAGGGGGAGAGGGAGGAAGAATGGAGAAAAGAGAGAGATGGATAGAGGAGAGTAGGGAGAAGGTAGAAGGGGGGATGGAGAGACCAAAAGAGAGAAAAGAAGGAAGGGGGAGGAGACAGAGCATGCTTGGTATTTCTTACTTCTCTGTGAACTTGTCTTTCCTCCCCTGCACTCATGGAGTCCATCTTAAGAGAATCCTAGAACCAGAGCAGTGAAGTGCATTGGCCAGAGTGCTGGGCTGGGCAGGGAAGAGCCACTTTCACTCTTTACCACCTGAGTGACCTTGACTGAGTCACTAAGCTCTCTGAGTCTCATTTCATGGTCCAGCTGTTCCTAAAATCTCTTCCTACTCTAAATCTATACTCCTGTGAGTCTTCAGGAGGAAGTTATGGGGTGTAGTACATAGAACACTGGGTCTGCAGTCAGGAAGACCTAAATTCAAATATGGCCTCAGACCCTTACAAGCTTTGTGACCCTGGACAAGTCACTTCACCTCTGTTTGCCTTAATCCACTGGAGAAGGAAATGCCAAAGCACTCCAGTGTTAGCATACTATGTCCACAGGGTACAATAACACAAATCCTCAGGTTTGGAAGGACATAGAGTCTTGCTTAGGCCAACTCAACACAGGATCAACCTCTCTATGCCCACTCTAGCATATGGTTATCCATTCCCTGCATGACCATGTTTCCTGTGATGGGAAGCTCACTGCTTCCCCAAACCGCCATTTCATCACATCGCTGGAGCCTTAAAGGGTTAAGAATTCCTCATATGTTGGGCCCAAGGTCAACCTCCACCCAGCACATGCTGGTTTCTCAGGAGGGGCCCAAGGAGAACAAATTGATGCCCATCAGCAGCATCAGAAATCCTGAGATTGATGCAAGGTGACCTTCAGCTCCAAACAAAGACGCTGGGCCCCCGACCCACATATGCTCCCAGCATCCTCTGGGCTCCTCAGCCAGTCACCGAGGGCAAAACTACTCGGCCCCAGGAACACTATGACTTGCAGTGAATGTTAATTGGTTAGTGTCTCAGCATCCAGAAGATCACAATGTTCAGTAAATGTTCAGGGCCTCTGCATCCCTTGGCCGTTCCTCAGCACAGACCATTCTGTACCACCTCTGGGACAAGAGACAGGACTGGCACTGGCATTGTCTCTGGGGCATTGGCCATGGAATGCTCGGGGTTTTCCCTTCTAAATCTCTGAGCTTCTCAGCCCAGCCAGCGAGCAAGTCCTCATCCTCCCTGCCCTTCTCAGACCCCTTGTCTCTATTCTGCCATTTAACCTGATGAGGGTCTTTGCTTAAGGGAATATCCATGAAACTGAACAGACGAAATAACAAAGGCTAAAGAAAGAACACCCATGGCTTGATTTCTAGTGGGGACATGGCCCTGTCTGACCTTATTATCCAGGGAAGCTGGAAAAGATGCCTTTTGTTAGCTATTAGCCCTTATAGTCCATGACACCATAAAAGCACTTACATCAGTGGATCTGGGATTCCAACCATTTGGGCCATCTCTCCATTGGAGCAGATCGCCACCCACACAAGCCATCTCCCCCTGCATTCCTCTCATCTGCATCCTTCCACACTGGGTGCCTTCCCACAGGCCTCTTCACAGGGGCACCGGGCCAGCACACAGAATGTCCATTGGTTAGCACTATTATGTGACCTGCCCAACTTCTTTTCCAGGAATTCATCTCTTCTGCAATATCTTAAAAATATATATAATCCCCCTTCCCCACGCCATCCGTGGCTTGTTCTACTTGAACCAAGAGGGCAGAACCAGGAGCAATAGAGAAAGTTACCAAATGTGGCTTGATTTTGAAAAGAGCTTGACTGAAGTCATCCCACAGTGAACTGGGCTGCCAAGAGACATGGTGAGTGCCCCTTCCTTGGAGGTCTGGAAACAGACTAGACCACCAGTCACTAGGGACGTTCTTTTGGGGGAATTCCTTCCATGTAGCATCAGACTGGCCAGCCACTGAGGTCACTTCAGCTCTCTGATCTGTGATTCTTGCACATGCGTTGGCCATAAGGTACCGTGTAGACCTACTGAATGTCCCCATTGCCCTGAAGCCCTGTCATGTGGTTGTACCTTGAGCTCAGAAGGGGCACTGGCACTTGTCTGCTCACGGCACAGCTGGCAGTATTCTCCCTGGCTGCCCAGACATCCATCACCCCAAGAGAAGCCTACAGCCAACATGCTCCACTCTCCGGTCCAGCCATAAGTGGGATAATTGTGAATCTAGCGTTGTCAAGGGGGCACCCAGAAAAAATGAGGGAGTCATGCTGGATAATCTCCATAGTTCCTTCCCATTCAGAGGACCTAGATTCAAATCTTTCCTCTGAAGCTTACTAGCCGTGTGATTTTGGACAAGTCAACTAAGCTCTCTGGGCTTGTTTCCAATCTCTAAAATTATAGAGGCCCCTTCCTCCAAGGACCCTTCTTACCGCCGACCTTCTGCAAGTGACCCTCCCTCTTCAGGTATTTTTCCCATCTCTAAAATGAAGGGGCTGTGACTCCCTCCTGCTGTATAACTATGATCCTATGGTATTACAATTACTCTCTCCATTCTGAGTCTAAAGGCAGTTTGACATAATTACAAGAATTAGAAGTGACCTGAGTCCAAATCCCACCTATGACAGTCTGACTTTGAGCAAGTCATTTAACTCCCCTGGGCCTCAGTTTTCTCCTCTGGAAAATGGGAATAATCAAACTCTCATGACCTCTGCCTGCTGCTTGGAGTTGTTGTCATTGTGAGGTCCAATAGAGATGTCTGTTAAGTGTTTAATGCAGGTCACCTGGGTCAGGTGTGTTGGCTGGGACTCAGACTCCAGCTCCAGTGCCTGGCTCCCCAACCTGCTGACTCCCTCTGGCTTCCCAAGCACCTGTGCCCACCTATCCATCCTCACAAAAGAGGCATTGTGGACGCCAACAGCTGTGGCTAATCCAGCCTCTTGTGCTGTCCCCATGACAACTGTCCCTGGGGAGAGATGCACAGCTAAGGGACAAATGACTGACCCACTCACCCACCTGAAGGGGCAGGGCATTTCCTGAAGCTGCTGCCGCCCAAGCCCAGCCAAGTCCCAGCCCCGGGGCTTCCACACAAAGTCATACAGAGGCTCCCTCTCCCAGGTCTTCTCCAGTCTGCTTCAAATGAAACCCTGTCACTCTCAAAACCATAAAGTGCCACCAATCAATCAAGCAAAGGCGCCTTTGTTAAGGGCCCCGCTGTATGTCAGGCACTAAGACAGAAACAGTTCCTGCCCAGAAGCATGCTTTGTAAGGGGAAACAATGGGCAGGCATATAAATGTGTTAAAAATAAGCAGGGTCTAAATATATAAAAAATAATGAAAACCCTTCTGTGGGGGTGGGGCAGGCACCACCAGTTCTCAGAGAGGGGTAGGACAGAGGTGCCATTTGAGCTGAGCTTTGAGGGAAGTTAGGAATTCTAAGAGGCAAAGGTGAGGAGGGAGGGCATTCCAAGTGGGGGGGATAGTCAGTGCAAATGCCTGGGGGTGGGAAATGGGAATATCAAGTTTGAGGAAAATGAAAAAGGCTATGTTCGAGTGAATGAAGATTGGTAATGTAAAAGAACGCTAGAAGGGGAAGCTGGATGAGGGAGGGAGAAAAAACAAATGCTTATTAATTTTTTTTATTTGAAAACAAAATGGTAGGCTTGAAAGGGGCTTGAAAGGTAGAGCAGAATTTGCATTTTGTCCTAGAGGCAATAGGAAGCCAGCAAAGCTTTCTAAGCAGGGGAGGGGCATGGTCAGACCTGAGCCTTAGGGAGATCTCTTTGTTGCTGAATGGAGAGGGGAGAGGTTAGAGGCTGGGAGGCCAATCAGAAGGCTGTTAGAATACTCTGGGTGAGAGAAGAGGACCTGGTGAGTGTTGGGGGCTCTGCCTTTACAAGCCATGGCCAGGCATTCACCCACCACTCTGAGCTTAGCCAAGCCCTTTATAGACATGATTTCATTTGAAATAGGTGAGAGAAGAAACAAGGGAGAGAGTCCTCTTTGGGAATTCTCCTGTGAATGCTGACTGAGTCAGGGCTCTGCGTGGTCCTAAGGGTAGTGGTTTTAAGAACAAGTATTTCTTATTCCATTGACTGTTCTATGCTGCAGGTGTGGAGGAGGAGGAGGAAGGGGGAGGAGAAAGAGGGAGGGAGAAGGAAGGGGGGGAGGAGGAGGAGGGAGGGAGGGAGAAGGAAGGGGAAAGAGGAGGGGAGGAGGAAGGGGAAGGGGAGGAGGAGAGGGACTGGTGAGGGTGGTCAGAGATAGAACATAGAGCCCCAGCAATAGTTGGTGTGTCAACAAATACTATAACATGCCCACAGAGGCAAAATGTGAAATATGGCTGGAGAGGGATGTTGGAGGCAGTTTGTGAAGGGCCACAAGGTCAGGATAAGGAGTTAGAATTATCCCAGAGGTAACAGGGAGGGTCTGAATACCTTTAGGATAGAGGAATGGGGGTCACCCTCAAACCCCTGGAGTCTCCCAGGATGCCCAATGCCAAGCAGGACAGAAACACCACCCACATCAGGTTTCCTCCTGACCTCTCCCAGGCCCCATCCCTCACCTTGGGTACAACCTGAGTAGCTCCAGCTAAAGAAAGCTCCAAACATGTGGTGCAGGTAATTATTATTCCTCCCCAGATCTCAGACTTTCAAATATTAACAAACCAAGCTCCTGAAAATGAGTGTGAGGTCCTAGTCAGACTTGCAAGAAAAATATCCACTCCACACTCTGGAATCACAAAAGGTTGATCTGCTTTACTCCATTCTAGCCCATTTCTGGGCCCCTGTGGACAGCTGTGGATTCCTAGGGGCTAGCGAACCTTGGTACTTTAACAAGGGGGGAGGGAAATAGCTTTGAATTGAGTTAATAAACGTTGGACAGGACAGTCTGAAGGGAGGGGTTTTGGTCAAGAAATGATTGCAGCATAATGAAAAGGATCAATAACATGTATTTTGAGAAGGAAGGAAGAAATTTAAAAAAAAAAGTGAAAGGACGTTAAGAAATAAAAAAACCATCTAAGAAAGGGGAGAGAGGGAGAATAGAAGCGAGCATTGCAGTGATGGGCACACATCCCAAATGGAAACAAAGACTCAAATGACACCAGAATGTTCAAGGTAGTATATTTGTGGTAGAAAAAAATAAAGGAACCTGGAAGCAAATCAAGTGGCCACTAACTGGGGGAAAGCTGCACAGCCCATGCTCTGGCTACAACAGAATGCTTTTACACTGTGAAATGACAAGTGTAAGGAATTCAGAGAAGCAGGGAGGACTTGTATGAACTGATGCAAAGAGGGAAAGCAGAAACAGGAGAAGCATTTACACAGTGACTCCCAAGAGGATCCAACAGGGATTCTTAAACCACCTGGTTTGATGACACCATGGAATCTTTCTCATAGTGATGATTTATTTATTGCCTACATCATAATTGAAGGAGAAATTCTATTTCAGTTAGAAGTTAGTGAAACAAAGAATTTTTTTCCCCCGCAAACTTTTATTAACTTCCTGAAATCTCACCATTGACCCCAAGTTAAGAATCCCTGGTATAAAATGGAGGCAGCTGGGTGAATAGAGCACTAGTCCTAGAATCAGAAAGACATGAGTTCAAATCCAGTCTCAAATACTTACTAGTTGTATGACTCTGGATGAGTCCCTTCACCACTTTTGCCTTAATCCATTGAAGAAGGAAATAGCAAGCCAGTACAGTATCTTTTCCAAGAAAACCCCATCGACAGTATTGGTGTGCCATAGTTCAAGGAATCAGTCACAACTGAACAATAACAACAAAGGAGAAAAGCCATAAAAAGGAGAAAAGAGAAGAAAATAAGTCTTATTTATATAGTGCCTACTGTGCGCTGGCACTAGGCTAAGTGCCTTACAAATGTCTCCTCTGGTCCTCACTACAATCTGGGAGGGAGGTGCTGTTATCCCAATTTTACAGTTAGGGAAACTGAGGCAACAGTGAAGTAACTTGCCCAAGGGACATAGAGCTGAGTACTTGAGCCTGGATTTGAACTCAGACCTTCCTGACGCTGGACCTAGAATTCTGTCCACTATGCCACTTCACCGCCAAACCTAATTTAGTTGCAATGAGCAACACTGGTCCCAGAGATAAGGCAGAAGGCTGGGGATGCTTTCAGACAGCTCGACTTTGTCATCACTTTTCTTTGCTGGCTGTCCTTTGTTACAAGGGAGAGGGTCCAATGGGAATCAAGAAATGGCCGCGATGTAAGATGCAAAAGTCATAAAAAAAAAAGATTCCAGTGACAAAATTAAAATATTCTTAAAAGATAAATAAATAGAAAAGAAAAAGACAGACATATATGGGAAAGAAGAGTGGATTTCACAAGGGAAACCTGGATTCTGGTCCCAGCTCTTCCATGACTGAGTTGTGGGACCTTGGTCAGTGTCCCAGGGGAGCTTGGTCTCCCCAAACCTCAGTCTACTCATCTGAAAAATGAGAGACTTGAACAAAATGATCCTGTCTGCTTCTAATTTTCTACATTTGCATGAGCTAATAAAACTCTCTAAGCTAAAGAGGTGCCTATACCCTCCAGGATATGGGATAAGCCACACTGATAGAAATCAACACAAAAATGCTTTAATTCTCATAAAATGACGCCCACTTCAAACATACTGAAGACAATCAATTATAAAATGAAGGCACGCTATCTTTTATGTGGTAGCACTGACATGCTGGCTGAATTAAATTAATTCAATAATAAATGCCGTGCATTCATTTTATATTTCATGAGAATTCAAGATGCAAGAGAATCCATTTCAATTATCAGTAGTAATCATAATTTATGCATTTCTTAAATACCGAAGCTGTGACAGAAACTACTGTGGGTAGAACTGGGAAGAGAAAAACCCAAAGGAAGCAGTTCCTTCCTTCTATAGAGAGAAAACCAGAATGTGCTCTCAGCTAAGGAAATACACATTACTATGGGAGCTGGGGGAGGGGAAAGGGGAGGGAACATATTACCAATGGGGTGGGCTGGGGGACTAAGAACAGCTCTGAGGGGGCAGGTAGCAGCAAGCTGAGCTTTGATTGGAGCTAAGTAGCAGGAGAAGGTTCACTCCAAGAATGGAAATAGTCTGTACAGAGATACAGAACTAATTACAGTGCCTGGCATACAGTAGGCATTTAATAAATGTTGATTGATGGAGACAGGAAATTGAGTCTCATGTAGAAGTTACAGCAAGTCAGCAAGATTGACTGAACTCTGAAGGGCACAAACGGAGGCACATGAAAGAGGCAATTAGGTGACTCAGCAGCTAATGGAACCTGGAGATGCCAAGATCTGAGTTCAAATCCTGCCTCAGATACTTAATAGCTTGTGACTCTGAGCCTGCCACACAGGTCTCAGTTTCCTCATCTGTAAAATGGAGATAATAATAGTTACCTCACAGGGTTATTGTGGGCTTCAAATAAATGAACATATAGAAAACACTGCATAAACCTCAGCATGCTCTGTAACTGCTAGCCATCATTACTGTTATTAGTTATTGTTATCACAAACTCATCTTTCTCTAATGACTTCAGTTTTACAAGGTGCTTGCCTTACAGTTATAGCGGCAACCACACTGGCATCCCCAGGAGGGCTGCAGGCACAGGCTCTGAGATCTGCTTTACTAGGAGAGAGAGCTGTTCAAGGGGCCAACAATCTTTTTTAATTACATTCACTAGTTCAGGGGCAAAGTCAGCCCCCTGAACTTCAGCAAAAATACAACCAGAGAAATAAAGACCAACAGCCAGGGCTCTGACTGCCTGAATCAACTAAACACTTTACATACATCCCCGGATGGAGAGAACCTTTACCTCTGAGCAGTCGGGAGCTCTGAACATCCCTCAGAACCTTGACCAGGGAGTCACAAGATCCTTCTCCTAAGCAGCCCCCAAAGCAAAATACCAGTTAGGAGTGTATATACCCTTCTTCAGGGTCAGAGGGCATCACAACCCCTCTGACAATGGCTAATTAGAAATTAGCAAAAGGTATGAAAGCCTTCCAGCAAGCACACATAACCTAAGCAAGCTTCCCTTTATGGGCTCCACCTGAGGCCTATTAATGGGTAGGGAAGATCTTAAATCCTATTAAGATTACAACAACCACTCTAGGAAGAGGGAGGTACAGATAACAGTCACATTTTACAGTGAAGAAAGAGACCAAAGAGAAAGAAAGTGACCTGTTCCACATCAGCACCATGGAGAGCACCTGAGTCTGGAGTCAGGAAGCCCCAAGTTCAAATTCAGCCTCAGACACTAGTTGTATGAACCTAGATCACTGAATCTCTTTTTGCCTCAATTTCTTCAACTGTAAAATGGGATAATAATAATAATAATACCGACCTCAGGATTTTTGTGAGGACCAAATGAGGTAATATTTGTTGTTGTTTTTTAAGCTTAGTATCGTGCCAGGGACACAGTAGGAGCTAGATGAATCATGATTTCTTTCCCTTCCCTGCTTCATGTCATGCAGTGAGTATATGTCAGACCCAGGATTTGACTCGAACTCCCTGCCTTTGAAATCAGAGCTCTTTACCTTACAGAGTACTTCCTTTATACAGATTTACAGCATGTATTTCAATTTTATTTCAGCAACAATTTTCAATTACTCAGATTAATGGAGAAATTGTGAAAAAAGCAAATAGTAGATAACACCAAACAATTTATCCATAGCCTTGGAATATTCTCAAAAATGAAGGCAGGGGTGGAGAGAGAATGTTGTAATTAACTATCTCTTCCTAATTACACTTTATTTGGGTTAATACAAAAATGAGTTGGCATTCCCTGGGCACAAACCAGCACATGGCAAAAGGAAAAGACCCAGGCATGGGGGGGGGGGGCAGGGCAAGCCACCTAGGATTATAATCTGCTTGCTAGGGGTTCATGATTCTTTAACCCTTTGCTAGTTCTGCAGCCTTACTGACGATGGGGGACCATCCCCTCCTCTCCCTCACATTTCCTCCATTAAAAATCTACCCAAAGAGCTGAAAGTCTTCTCTGGCTGGGTTCACATTTGGTGTTTCCCTTTGCTTTCCTCAGGTTACCCATCTGTTATTGCACATGTTGGTCAATTAACAAGCATTTATTAGGCACCTACTATGTGCCAGGTACTGTCCTGATATACAGAAACAAACAGGGAAACAATCTCTGCCCTACAGGAAAATACATTCCATAAGGGGAAACCATGTGTATACACTGGGATGGGTGTCAGTTGAGTAAGTCAATCATCAATCTTCAGTCTTCGAATGGGCATCCCACTTAGTCCAGAGAGCTTTCTCAAAAGAGACTGACTCCACTGAGTCAATCAGTAAATCCGAGCTGGGGAGGGGAGGAAGTCTGTGTTGAATTAATCATTCAATCTTTAGACTAGACAGGGAAAGCCCTCAATCCTTGCCAGTCATTGGATGTAATGGAACAACTGGTATGAGCATATTGAGATTGGTCAGCGAGATACCACCAAGTTAGTGGGACTTGTATAAACCAGCAGGCCAGTGGGGAGTTGAGCCCTCAGGCATCTGTCGGCCCAGAGGTGGAGGCTAATCCAGCCAAGCGTTTAAGGAAGAGGGGTGGGCCTCCCCACCCTATCCCCCTGAACAGCGAGGTCCTAGGATGGATCCTCCCAGGACGGTGAAGGCTTACGGGGCTCTGGACTTCCCAGTAGCATCACCACAACAGGTGAGCCAGTGTCTCATTGGGAATGAAGGACAAACTCAGGAGAGGCAGTTTTAGGGTGCCACTAGGAACCCAACAGAAAGTTCCACCATACTTAAATAGAGTAACAGGCATGCTTCACAGACCTCAGCTCTCAGTGCCCTAGTGGGGAAGCATGTCACGGACTCTTGGGGGATGCTTTGTGCCAACCTTTCTCACCACGCCACCTTAGTAAACATCCCTTTCTAAAAGCTAATCAAGTCTGCCTGACTGACCTGTAATCGAGTGGGAAAGCAGGCTAGTGGGGGCAGAAAGAGCCCATCCCTCTGGGCTCTGGGGACTGACCAGACTGCACCACCAGGAGCTGGGGCTCCCAGGGCATGTGCATGGAACACAAAGTAAAATGCAGAGGAAATAGAAAGTATGTGTTGGGGGATAGGCTAGCAACCAAGGAAAATGGGCTCAGCCCTCCAGGTGCTGTTCACAGGGCCTTCCATCAGAGATTAACTTTCATCTGCTTTCAAAAGATCATCTGTGTAACTTCTTGGCCACATTCTGTCCCCCTCATCAGAATGTAAGCTTCCTGAGGGGAGGCATTGTTCTTACCTTTCTTTTTACCCCCAGAGCTTAGCCCGGTTCTTAGCATACAGTAGGCACTCAATAAATGCTTGTTGCCTGCTGGTGATGGGCAACCAATCTGGAAAGGTGGGTTGGTGCCAGACCATGATGGCGAGGTGTTTGAGCTTGGCCTCAGCAGGGGGCCAGCAGAGCTCCTTCATAGAAGACTGATATGGTTAGGTAGATGTGCCCTACTGCCCTACTCTGCTGGCTATGGGGAGAGTGATGAGGACAAGGGAAGGACTACAAGAAGGGAGACCTAGCAGGGCACTATCGCCATAGCCTGCTGAGAATGGAGGATGACCAGAGCTGAGGGGAGAGGCATGTGAATGTAGAGAAGGAGAAAGTCGGAGAGCAGTGAAGCGGGACCCAGCTGGGTGCACGTGGGGAGGGAGACCCCACGATTGGCTGCAACATCAGGCTGAGGGCCATTCTAAGGACAGCAGAATGTTGGGGACTCAGTTTCCAGTCACCAAAGGCTGGCTCTCTGCAAGACCTCATATACCAGGTGTCAAACAGTCGGTCACTAAGTAGGATTCCTTCAGACTCATTTTCTTGCCTATGACAAAACTGGCTTATTTCACTTTGAAGAAAATGGCCGTGGCAGCTGGTTGTGCCCAGGTAATCTCATCATGACAAACAGCCAATTTTCTGGGTCCATTTTTTACTT
Source organism: Petaurus breviceps papuanus (assembly GCF_028583685.1). Lineage (NCBI taxonomy): Eukaryota > Metazoa > Chordata > Mammalia > Diprotodontia > Petauridae > Petaurus > Petaurus breviceps. Next base: position 3,662,194 of record NW_027186383.1, read on the forward strand.
CAGGAGGAAAATGATGTTTGTGCGAAAAGGAATGGCCTTGACTGTGTGCAGCCCCGTCCCTGCTTCCTTCAGATTGCTCACATCTGGCCGGCCTGGCGTGCGTTTATGCACAGGATGGAGGGCCTGCCACACAGGCACGGGAAAGAGGCTATTTAACAGGTAACTGTATTTAGCACCGCAATTCCTCACCACCCCGCCAAAAGCCAGGGGTGAGTACAGATATCCCAGTGAGGATGGGAGAGCCTTCCTCTAACACAAGCTGGCGGGCTGGGTCCCTGAGATATTGGGCCCTTAGAATAACCAGGAGAGAGAGGACAGCCCAGGACGTAGAGCGATGGCCTTGGAATAGGGCTGGCCTGGAGTCAAGTCCTATGTCTGTCTAGCTTTCTGTATCTCTCTCTCTCTCACACACACACACACACACATGCACATACGCACACACACATATATACTCTCACACGCATATACACACACATACACACTTACATGCATATACACACATATGCACACACAGAACACAGACACACTCATGCTCACACACTTACACAGATACACACTTTCACACACACACTCACACTAACATGCACACGCACACACATATACACACATACATATATACTCATACACACATATATACTTACACATGCACACACTCACATACATATACACACACATATATGCACACAAATATACACACTCACACACATATATATACAAACACATACACATTCACAAACATACACATACACACATGCACACACATATATACTCACACACATACACGCACACATGTGCACACACAAAAACAGAACACTCAGACACACTCATGCTCACATGCTCACACACTTAGACACACACTCACACATACTCACACACACAGAACACTCAGACACACTCATGCTCACACACTTACACAAACACACACATTCACACACTAATATGCACATGTACACACATATATACATACAAACACATATACACATTCACAAACATACACACAAATACACACATGCACACACATATACACTCACACATACATATACACACATACACACTCACACACATACACACATGCATATACACTCACACACATACACATACTGACACATATATACATACTTACACACATATACACATACTCATATGCATACACACATATATACACTCAAACACACACACACACACCTGATGCTTTAAAAAGTCAGTTAACTTAGCTGGACCTCAGTCTCTTCCTCCAGAAGTGGAGGGGGTTGGACTCAGTGGCCCCTAAGGTCCCTTCTAGTCGGAGGCCTGGCACACCATGATCTCAGGTCCCCATAAAATATTTCAACCCTGGTTCTCCTTTACTTTCAGAGGTCTTACTTTCATGGTGTGCAGGGGGTTGTTAAATCCCGCTTGACTGGAAGTTAGGGTGAATGAAAGGGAGGAGTGGGAGATGAGGTCAGCAGGATAGATTGGGACCAGAGAAAGGAGAGCCTTGAATGCCAGACCAAGCAGAGAGGACTTTGGCCTGTAGTACTGCGGACTCATTGGAAGGTTTCTGATCAGGGAGGCAGCTCCCTCCAGAGAGGTCCCAATGTCAAGTGTGGTTTAGAGCAAACACTGAGCTAGGCACATTGTGCTGCTTGATTATGAACAGATGAAGGAGAAGAGGAGGGAGGAGAGATTCTGCCCATAGAGGAGAGCTTTGGCATCTTCACAGAAGCAGGAACAATCCAGAGAACAGCCCCAGACCCTTTCCCACAAGGAATCACCTCCTAAAATGTGCCTTTTCAAAGATCCCAGTCTGGGAACCAGGTTGTCCAGGGCCTGGGTCCAGAGGACAGAATGAAAAGGGAATCAGGAGAGAGAAAAGCTGGCCAGGCTCCACCGTCCCTCCTACCTAATGATCCCTGGGGAGTGTCTGGTGCCCAGCCCCCAGATAAATAATTCAACCTTAAAACAGAGATAAAATATGCAAAAGCAGCATCCATAAATGCATTAGCAGCAGGCTGCAGGTTTCATTTTTGGCAACTAATGAGCTCAACAGATTTGGGAAAGTGAAGCCATCCTGAATTTTCTCAGGAATTTTTTTTTCATGGCGATGTAGGGAGGCTTTCCAAATATTCATGACTGGCATTTATGTCAGGAAGACCTGGGTTCAAATCTCACCTCCAACACTTCTCTGCTGTGTGACCTTAGGCGACTGATCTCAACTCTCTGAGCCTCCACTTGTAAAAGGAAGAAATTAATTGATTCCTACTTCATCAGGGTCACTATCAGGATCAAATGAGATAAGGTGGATTTGTAAATCATGAGAGATCCTCTATACCGGGCATTGGAGGAGATGCCAGGGAAACAGGGATGGGCACCAGAATCCAGCAGGATACATAGATTTAGAACTGAAAGGACCTTAGAAGCCATCTGGGTCTGAGCCCTTATTTTACAGATGAGAAGACTGAGGCCCAGAGAGGGAGAGAGATTTGTCTGAGGTCACCCAGCTCTCTGCGTCATCATCTATTCTAAGGATTCTGAGAGACAGAAGTGCCTACTGTGAACCGGGCACTTTGCCAAAGAAAATCTCAATGATCTGCGATGCCCTGATCGCTATGAGCCTGAGCTTGTTTAATTTCAGCCTCTACCTTTTGGAGCTGATGGGTCTGAAGCCCTTACCTGGCTGCACAGCACAATGTTGTGTGGGGGTTTTGTCCCTTGGTGACAGTCACAGGACATCAGCTCTGGAGAAAAAGGACCTCTCTCTGAGGTTTTCTACCTGCATGAATCTGGATGACTCTTTTAAGCTCTCTGACTCAGTTTCCTCACCTGTAAAAATGACAGTCTTGGACTAAATGGCATCTGAGGTTCTCTCCATCCTTAGACTGATTCTAAGCCACAGAGGAAGTCAGCATCCCTCGTGGGTACCTGTCCTCAGGGGATGGAGTCTATGGAAGATTCAGCACTCTCCTTTTTCTAGAATGGAAGTTTCTTGAGGGCAGGGACTATTTTTGTTGCTTCTTTGAACACCCAGCCCCTAGCCCAACACTTGCCTCATAGAAGGCTCTTGTTGATTGATTGATTAGAGGACATTGCCAAGTCAGTCCTTCCAATAATCACAGCCCTCAGCATCAGTGGGTGGCAGTCAGGATGCCCACCTGCCAGCCCTACAGCAGTCGCCCTCATTTCTTTGGTCTCTTCCTCTGTCTTCATCCTTCTTTGGGTTCCTTCTTGACCTGGCATCATCTCCTTGCAGGCCAGAATTCAGAAAGGGCCTAGTAGAGGTAGCCAACGTTTGCACAATGACAAGGCCACAGTTCCTGGATCCATTCCAACTCCCTTCCCCATGATTTCCGATGCTTTGTTGGCATCTCTGGCCTCAGTGGGGCTCTAATCTTCAGTGTAACTAGAACTGATCTCCAGATTCCAAGAGTGAGTATCAAGCAATCCAGCCAGCTTGTCCTTCTCTGTAAAATTAGGGTGTGGGGCAAGATGATTCCTCTCCATCCCATCCAACACACTTCCTTATTCATTCATTCACTGAGAAAGTATTAACTCAGGACCTGCTATGAACGAAGATAGAACAGCCCCTGGCCTCAAGAAGCTTACTGTTCTATGGGAGAGAAACGAAGCTACAAAGAGAAGCAAATGCAAAATGGATGAAAAATGCCTACAAAGTCTTTGGGGGAGGGGAGGGGATGTAGGATGAGCCCAAGCACCCTCAGGGCTCATCCAGCCCAGGGTCTCCTCACCTTGTCCATGCCCTTGACCCCTTGGGCAGGCCACCAAGGGAGCTCCTGATGGACCTGCCCTCACACTCCTGGGTAGAAACCTGCATGTTGCCTCCATTCCTTATTAAGGAAATATTGTTGGATGGAGATGAGTGCAAAGGTATGTATTTTCCCCCATCCAAGCTAATAGAAAGTACCCACTGCCAAAATCTATCCACAGACACTTTCCAGATTAGAAACCCCTCATGCAGGAAACAGAGGCCAGGAGTAATTAAAAATGACTTGGACCAATCAAAAAGCTGGTCAGTAACGGGCTCCAAGCTGACCCTCAGGTATCCTGATTCCCAGTCCACGGCCTCTTTCTACAAAGTAAAGTTGAGGGATTAAAGACTATAAGATCCCAGATTCATAGAATTGAGATCTGGAGCCAGTCATTAGAGGTCATTGAGGCTAACCACTCATTCTACAAATGGGGAAATTGAGGCATGGGGAAGGGGACTGGCTCAAGGTCATGAATAGTAAAAGGGCTGGAGGAGGAGAAACTTCATTTCATTTCCCTATTAACTGTTAAAAACTTCTGAAGCTTCTGCCTGTAGGAAATCTAAGGACAAGAATTTATCCCCCCCCCAGGAGAATGGAAGGAAAGACTGAGTGGACAAAGCAATTGATGTCTGTATCATGATATACTCAGCAGATGTCAGCTCCAATTTAGGCAAAGATTTCTTTTTGAAGCTCACCCTTTTTCAGACTACCAAATGTTATGAATCTGCATGGCAATTCATCTCCCAGCTCCCCGTCTCTGCTTTTTCATATCCATCCTCCACAGAGTTACCGCCTCCCTGAGGCCTGGTTCTGACATTCCTGGGAGGCCTTCAATAGCTCCCTATGGCCTCTGTAATGATCTTTAAACTAACCAGCCTGGCAGCTGAAGTCCTCCTGAGTCTGGCTCCAGAAATACTTTCCAAGCTTATTTCACAATCACTTCTTTTCACACACTCTGAGTTCCAGGCAAACTGGCTGGAATATGCCATCTCCACCCTCCATGTATTTGTACAAGCTGTGCCCCAAGCCTAAAAGGCACTCTTTCCTTATCTCTGTCATTCAGAATCCTTTTCCCTCAAGACTTAACTGCAGGGCTACCTGGACAGTGAAGGTTTGCCTGAGGCCCAGGTCTTCCTGCTTCCCCTCTGCTCCAAACTCCTTGACCATCACGGGCTCCTTTCTCCTACTGTGCATCAAGCTCATCTCCCTGGTTCTGGCTGTGGTCGCCCTTGCTGAGTCATTCATTTCCAGTCCTGTCTGATTCTCTATGACCCCATTCGGGGTTTTCTTGGCAGAGATACTGGAGGGCTTGTCATTTCCTTCTCCATTATCAACCCTATTCCCATAAATTGTAAGAGTTCCTTGAAGGTAGGCAATGTTTGTGTCTGTCTCCATATCCCCAGGGCCTGGTTGTGTGATTTCATTGGCCAAAGGAACTCCCTCTAACTGCAAGTCAGAACCAGCTTTGTAATTTCTCATTTTAGGGAGTGTCCTGAGGCCCTTGAGAGGTTAACAGATCATCCAAGATCACACAATTCCAGTCCGAGATGGACATGGGCAAAGCTTTTGGGGAGGCCTTGTAAACATCTGATAAATGTTCACTGAATTATCAAATGATTGAGAATCTATATTCACAAGCCAATAGTAGTAATACCTAAAGCCAAAAGACAGGTTATTTTTCAAGATTTGGCTAAAAATAACCATTTTTTTTGGAGATTTGACGCAGCTGAGTAAGAAAAGGCAGTTAACTCCCCAAAGCCTAGAGGTGACAACTCCTTTGTTCCCATTGTCACAAAGAGAGAGGAGAGAAGATAAGACCCCAGCGTCTTCCACTGTCACCTCTCCCACTGGGTACAGAATATTTGGCATTAGACTTCCAAATGATGTGTACAGATGTACCCAGTGGCTAAGGTTTCTCTGTGAATATTTATTCTCCTCTGATTTGCTGAGGAAGCTTCTTGGTTTTTTCCTGACAGGGAGTGAGTAACATTTCTTTTTGTGGAGGAGGGAAGGGGAG